>NC_054879.1:31762184-32069294 GCF_018320785.1 Cheilinus undulatus | reverse complement strand
AAATGTGTTTATTTTTTAGCAGCCAGAAAACATGACGTTGGGAACAGACAGTGTAGCAATGCCGTCTTGAAGCATTACCACCAGTAGGCTGTTACACATGTGATATTATTTATTAAATCACTGTTGGATTCTTGTGTACATGACTACATAGGATGGGTTTATTTCAATATAGCCATTTGTACTAGCGGTAAAGTTAAATTTGCTGATTGTGATAAATATTGTGTATCTGCTTTAATCAAATCAAACCAAATGTGTTGAATCATGTAATCACATTTGTAAATTAGTTTTTTTTTAATGTTTTTAGCTGGGTTTACTACAACATTAGGCACACTGCTGGTTGAGTGCTTGGTGTAATGATTCAAGGTATGTTTCAGGTTGCATCCTTTAAAAGAGAATTGTTATTTTAAAATATTCATATGTAGTATTTTGATGTGCTGTTTTTTTTTCTTAAAGGACTGCTGTGTTATTTAAATCTGGCACTGTTTTTGTCCCCACTTTGTTATTGTTAAAAATATTTTAAGTAAGCAGGGCCCTGTTCCTCGTACCTGGCTAACTCAGTTAGCTGGATAATTTCAGGATAACCTGACGTCATGTCAGACTTGTTCCGTGCCTCGAAGCAGGTTAAGCTAAATCACTATAGCAACAGATCAATAAACTTAAACCTGCTCCAGGGCAGGTTTATTTCAAGAAGCCAGATCTTAAGACACACCCCCCAAAAGAAAAAAAAAAGAGGAAGCTCCCTTCCTGAGAGACCAAGTCGATTTAGGAGCCATAATCCGTGCTGCATTTCATAGGGAAAGACTGATCCGAGATTGCCAATCCTTTATCATTTTCTGATGAATTTTTGTATGACATTACTGTTTCAGTTGCCTAGGCATTATTTATTTGCAACAGCTGATAGGGCCATACATCGCCAATACTACCCAGTGCAGTCGTGCACGTCCTGCCACTCAAACTTTGTGTGTAGGATTGCGTTTTTTTGTGAGTGGCACATACAAGGAACATTTCTAATTCAACACCATGGAAAAAATGATATTCCCTTACCACACTGAATAATGTTCTTGTGTTTTAATTTAACTTGTTCCCATGTTTGCTTGACATTTGGGTTTGTTCTATATGAAGCGATAAGAGGGGAAAAAGTGCACGCTATATAAATATGAAAACAGATAGCTGGGCCTATAGGCTACCTATATATAACATATTGTCTCAAATTAGTGTGCTTTCTAGGACCTTTAGAAAAAACACAAGGTTAATTAATGATAGAAAGTAATTAATCTAGGTCATTAGGCTACGAGGTTACGGCAAACACACATTTAAATTAATAGCCTAGGCTATAGCCTTATACAGCAACGCATAACTATAGGCCTACATATTCCTTACTTGTGCATTTAACTTGTCCACAATCCTTTGCCAAGCTGCATGTCTCACCTTTGCTGCAGCCGAGGTGTTGGATTTCACAGTTACAATGCTTTTGTAACTTTCAAACTCCTCCATGATTGTTTGCTGCTGTTTGTGTGAAAAATGTTATGCTTTCCTTTTTATTCGCAATGAATTATAACAATCGCAATTTCTGTGATCTACACTGCCCCCTTCTTATCTAGAACGGGCACGCTCAAGTATCCTGATCACTCATGGTTCCATTTAACGTCACTGATTTAGCGCGATTCAGCCGTGGAGGAATGGACTTAGCCAGCCTTCAATCATGATGTTAATTGAATCAGGCTAAAAGGACATTAGCTCTGATTATTTGAACCATGTACGAGGAACGAGGCCCTGAACAGGTTACATTCAATATTACTTAATGGGAAAGGTGCAATCCTCAAGTCCTCAACTCAAATAATAGAATGTGTAGCTGCTCTGCAGGTGAGTCTGTTTGCTGTGTCTGTTTAATTGTAGTGATTTATCCAATTTTGCGGTGCAAGTTTAAATTCATATGGGACGGTGTGAAGTATTAAAGAGCATCTACTGTTAATACATAAATTCTTTATTACTGCATCAAATGAGATTGTGGAAGCAATTTTGCACATTTTTGTTGTAGCGGTGTGCCCCGTTTAGTGCGTTATAGACTATTTTTCTTATTGCTACTGTGTATGTTTGCCTTTTATAAAATAAGTCTGACTGGTATTTTTTTCCCCTACAAACTTGAATAAATGCAAACTGAATTTGAAGTTGCCATCCTCTTGTCTGCTTAATTGAGACACCTGTCTTTTTATGCCTTGTCTGTTGTAAAAATCAGCACTTAACTGTGAGTAGGCAAGAACTAAATACTACATAATGACCGGTTGTCAACCCTAGTTCTGAGGAGGTTCCTGCCAAGAGACAAGAAGAAACATAAGGGAACAGGAGAGAAACACAGAGAAAAGGGCTGTCAGCTGTTTGGTGACGAGCAGGTAGCTAAACTTGAACAGCTGCAGTCTGCAGATGCTTCTCATGAACATTATTATGCCTTCAGATAGTCTGTTATGTTGAGTCTTGTATCTCTCATCTTCCTCTTGACCATTCTCAAGAGATACTCTATGGGGTTCAGGTCAGACCAGCTGGCTGGCCAATTAAACACCGTAATACCAGGGTCAGCAAACCAGTTTCTGGTAGATTTGGCTTCACTGTGAGCAGGTGTCAAGTGATGCTGGAAAAGGAAATCAGTTTTCCCATAGAGCTCCACAACAAATGGAAGCATGAAGTGCTCTAGAGTCTCCTGACAGTGGACAGTGTTTGACTCTGGACTTGATAAAGACCAGTGATCCAGCAGCAGTAGATGACATGGCACACAAAACCATCACTGACTGTGGAAAGTGAAAACACTGGACTTCATGCACCTTGGGTTCGTACCTCTCTGATCTTCCTCCAGACTCCGGGACCTTGATTTCCAAGTGAAATTCAAAATTCAGTTTAATCTTAAAATAGGACTTTGGACCACTAAGGAACAGTCTCATTCATTTTTCTCCCAGGTGAGACACTGATGATGTTGTCTGTGGTTCAGGAGTGACTCATCAGGCTGAGCTCATCCCTGTTGCTTGTGCTCCTTTTCACACTATTCTCTTCCAGTCAACTTTTCACTGACGTGTTTGATACAGCCTCTGAGAACAACCTACCCTTTCAGCAATGACCTTCTGTAGCTTACCCTCCTTGTGAAGGGTGACAATGATTGTCTTCTGGACAGTCGTCAAGTCAGCATTCTTCCCCATGGTTATGGTTGTGTGTACTGAACCAGAGTAAGAGAATGAAAGCTCATAACCGCAGAGAAGTTGGACTTTTCCACTGTTTTCGTGATGTATAAGTCACAATCATTGGTGAAATAAAATGCACTGTTACATGTCCTCTTAAGGCTTCCATGTTGAGTCACTCCAGGCTAAACTTCTCCTAAAAGACCATGTCTGGTGTTACTATGAGGGGTCACCTTTAACGAGAGTCACCTCAGGTTCACGTCTAACCCAATCAGGGCCATTATTGATGACATCATGACTCCGGGGCCAGTGGAATTCCTATTCAGCCGTAGCAGACTGGTGTATTATTATGATCATTATTAACTGTGTTCTTTTTTCCTTTTTCTCTCTCTCTCCCCCTGCAGTCGCTCGGTGTCTGCTTTGTGTCCTCGGCAGCTAAAAGCTAATGTGCTGAAAGGCTGGTTCTTGTCTCCCCGAGCTTATTGAAATCATGTGAATGCCATTTGTGCTTAATCCTTCTGGGTGTGCCATAAAGAGAAGAGAGTCGGCAGCTCCTGAAGAGAGATGAGAGGACCTCAGGGGATTCACTTGCAGAGAGGGAGAGAGAGAGAGGAAGAGAGAGAAAGAGGGAGAGTTAGACAACTGACAACCTAACCAAAATATGTCTCATAATTTGATTAGGTTACAATGACAATCTTTATTTATAGTCGGTCTCAAAAGCAAGGAGGGAGGGTGTTTTTTTTATTCGTAGCATCACATTCACATTAACTGGCTTCACAGCTGGCATCTAAATAAAAATAAGCAATGCTCATGTAGCTAGGGGCTAATTACAGACAACAGCGTGTCCATCTGACGCCTGGCCCCAACCGCTACAAACACCCACATGCCTCATTAGCTTTGTGATCACTCATTTTATTTAGCAAGGGGTCGCCTCCTCCTCAAAAACCGGGGAAATCAAGTCACTGGAACACCTTCCATATGCATGAGAATTACATCAGAGACGGCACTGTTGTCGAGGCTTTTGAAATAATAATGCGGCAAATGATAACGCCTCGGGACGCTACAACACCTCATTACAGCTCAGAGTAGTTCTTGTAAAGGAGAAAACAGGCTGGAATGAATAGGAAAACATGGCGGTGCTTGAACAACAGTGGTATTTATATTCATCCGTTTACATCAAATTGTTGCTTCCCCACAAAGAGCCTGAAACAGCGGCGGGGTTTGAACTCGGGGTTAATGAAAAAGTCCCTGGCGTCAAGTTACCTGCTCGTCTGCAGGCGAACCCCGTCTGTCGAAACAAACATTTCATTTGTGCGCCACATGTTTCTCAGACGAGACCCTAGTAAAAGTTGTTCAATAAATTTTACCGTCTGTTTTACAGACCTCCCCTTTCCCCCCTGTGTCATTTTTTTAATTGAAAGTGGATTCTAACTCGGCTATAAACATCATTCCACCCAATCAGAGCTGGTTTAGATCAAATGGTTGTTTCAATGGGCCGCGCGCTTTACAGATGCCTTCAACCTCGCCTTGTCTCCCAGGCGCTCGCACTGTTAAACACTCTGGCACTCTTTTAAGGCTGGGAGATGGCTGTCACTGTATTTTGTCAGCAAAGCATAATATTTCTTCAGGAGTTCTGAACCTGGCACTCAGCGGGGTGGAAATGAAAATAAGGCAGTACATAAACGGAGGGAGTCAGCCGTAAATCACCTAACACGCACAGGAGGCAGCAGGTAGACGCGCTGCTGGCTGTCACAGCGCTCCCCTGGAAAGCAGATTGGACACCAGCCATCACGCTTTAATCAAACTGCACATAATAGACATGTCCCTGCTCTTTCTGACACTCACATACAGTACAACACTCAGGCACCGGCACACCAAAGAAGTGAGCTTTCAGACTTTTCCAACTTGTGCTATTTAAATGTGGCTTATGTTTGTTTGTTTGGGTGTCAGAGGTTATTCTTTTGTGGTTTCCTAAAAGCAATCTTTGAAGCTTAATTCAGCGGTTCACGCGCGCACACGCCGACACACGCCTTCTTCAAAGGTCGGTTCTCTTTACTGTGATATGAAGCTTTTTTTTTTGACATGCCGCATGTCAAACGATAACGTTATTGTTGGCGAGACTCTTTTATATCGGTATAATTTTATTCTGACTTTTTCCTTTCTTTTTTTAATTAAACAGTCGACGTCTCGCACGGCTGTGGCTTTGCATTTTGAGTGCGGTTTGAAGGCTAACAGCAAACAGATGGGGAAGTGTTCATTATGTTATGAGAGCAGTGAAACAATAGAAAACCTTATCATACTCTCAGTGATGAATTATCCTCATATTGGCCAGCATTCTTGTCACAATATTCTGTTTTAGTAACATGACAGATTATTCCTTATAAAATCCCTCAAGTGCAGTTTTATTATAGAATCTGTTATAAAGAAGGAGTCATGTTTGAGATTCCTCCTGAATGTCACAACTTCAGAAAAAACTACAAACAGCCTGTTAAAAAAGCAGCCATATTCCCCTTACTGTGTAATATGTCATTTAAGTCAAAAATAGGATGTGAAAAATAATAATAACAACATCCACAACACCTCCTGAGTTGTTAGACTTCAACAAATCATGCAGGGGTTTGACTAATGATGCTCTCATTAGGTGGGGTGTGCGTTCAAAGGCACTCGAAGGTTGTCTACCAAATGATTACCGTATTCAGCTCAAAAGCAGCTCTGATTTAGAAGAGGCTCTTCTAGTAGAGAGCCCTCCAAAGCTCCACAGGTCAAATCATCAAATTATGCTTTCAATTGTCTTCTAAATTTTTCACCTGCCACCAATTTAAGACATCACCTTTGTGGCTGTGTGGGTTCAATAGCATATTAGAAGCAAAAGGTGATGACTGGAAGTCAAATAACACACAAAATCAAGATGACTGAGCTTTCTTTTTCACTTTAAACTCTTAAAATAAGACAGCTCAGTCTGAGTTTCAAAATATGAAGTTCTAGGTTGCAGTCTTTCACGGGTTTTGCATGACTGTGGCTTCATGGTTATGGTACTTACAACAAACTGGTATTGCAGGTAAGATTTAAACATTTAAACAATGACTCTATCCAAAAGTGTCTTTTGACTGTTAACATGACGGGGTGCCTAAAAATAAATAGATAAGAAATACGGTATGATACCATGCCATACCATACCATACAATACGATACGATACAACACTATACTATATTATACTATACGATACAATACGATATGATACTATATGATACGATACTGTACAATACTGTTATGATACAATACGATACTATAGGATGCCATACGATACAATACTATACTATACTATACGATACGATACAATACGATACGATACAACGCAACATGATACGTTAAATCAAGATAAGATACCATAAGTTAAGATAGTAAGGTAAGGTAAGCTGAGACAAAATAAAATAGATAAGATACATTATGATATGATACGATACCATAAGACAAGACAACACAAGACATGATAAGATTAGATAAGATAAAATAAGATAAGATAAGATAGATTAGATTCCCCATGGGGGGGGGGGGTGGAAAATAAAACAGCTCATAGTAGAGGGCAGAAGTCATCAGCAATATTCAACAACTGCCATAGCAAAAATGAAACTACAATATTTAAATGCAACACAAAAACAGCTAGTTCCCTTATAGCTTCTGAAATCAGACCAAACGTTGCAATACCACTGGCACACAGGGCCATTGTAGTTAGGTTTAGGCACCACAGTACAGTCACAGTACAGTACAGTCAGTGGTCAGGCACAGTATTGCTAGTTAAAAACAACTGCATTTTCTCACCGAGAATACGACTACCTGGCAGCTAGATGGGCAAGTGTTGGTTTGGCAGATGCCAGGAGAACGCTGCCTGCCTGACTGCATTGCGCCAACTGTGAAGTCTGGCGAAGGATAATGGTGTGGGGCTGTTTTTCAGGGTTTGGGCTAGGCCCCTTATCTCCAGTGAAGGGGGATCTTGATGTTTCAGCAGCATACCAAGACATTAAGGGCTGCTTTGCTTCCAACTTTGTGGAAACAGTTTGGGGAAGAACTACACTGGCCTGGGCAGAGCCCTGACCTCAACTCCAATGAGCAGCTTTTGGATGAACTAGAACTGGGATTGCGAGCCAGGCCTTCTCGTCCAACATCTGTGCCTGACCTCATCAGTGCTCTACAGAATGAATGGGCAACTAAGACCATCAACTTCTCTATATAGTGTACAGCAAAGGGAAGTCTTTCTTGCCCACCAGGGGGCAGTTCCATGAACATGTGAAGTCACATGAAAGCTAGAATCTAGAGGTTTAAAAATATGACCATCCTAACCAGAAATTAAAATATAGGAGTAACCATGATGTGGTACTTAAAGATGCTAGGCCACTCATTTAGCTTACATATTCACAGCTAAAGTAAGACAGCGTTCAGTATACAGACAGTCTGTTAATGAAGTGCTATTGTGATGTTGTATCACCTGAAAAGTGACAACAGCTCCACAGCGATGCACCGGTCCCTGAGGGGAGGCAGACAGATGCAAGCCGATTTGAGAGCACACACCAGGGACGGTAAACCAAAACCAATCGAGTTAGGGCTTCATTACATAAAGCCAGAGAAGCTGCTTTAAACTATATGAATGATAACCCAATATATTGAGCATTAGCAGCTCAGATTGACATGTGACAGCGAGGAGAGTGGCGAAGAAAGGAACAGATGGCTCACCCTCTCCCTCTGCGTCTAGCCTGTAACATGGTATATCTTGTCGAGGGGCGAGTTTTATTGATTGAATTCCTGCCCTCAGACACGGGTCCAATAGCTACATGTGTCAGGGCTGCTACTGGCTGTCGGAAACCCAACACCGGAGCACAGGTTGTGCAGCAGGGCGAGGACTGGCCTTTTATGATCAGCTAGTCCCATCTGTCATCTGGAATAGTGCTTTCCTGTCGTCAGGGTCCTGTAGAAAAGAGCCTCATTATCACTCTGAGCACAGATATTAGCAAAAACATGTCCCTAAATTAGCTTTTTTCTGTGTTTTTATTTTGCATCTTTCATCAAATTAGGCGGAAAGAAAACAAGATTCAAAGGCTCATTTTGCAGAAGATGAAGAGGTTGTTTCAAAAGGAGGAAAAAACGCCTTGGATGTGATCACATTGTTTCTGTTTGTGTTTTGTTATCCTGTCAGAAGGGTAATTGCTACGGTTGCAAAAGATTAAGGTCGTGCGAGAAAAACACAAGTATTGAGTGGACGCAGTTATGCCGCCAACCACAGTTTAATCACGAGAGCACAGTATGACCCCCCCCGCTCCTGCAAACAGACCACTTAATCGCATACAGAAGGCTGCAAAAATGTCTCCCCTTCAACAAACAGTTCATCACTGGCTGTAAACCATGAAATGATGTTATATAATGATAACTATCAAGAGTGATCCAGTGCTCCCAAAGACCTTTCTCATCAATTATCTGTTATTGGAGCCTCTGTATCCTGTGTATTGTGATATTCGTTTACGTTTGATGAATGTTGCGCTCAGCGGGTGTTTTGGTCCCCAGGATATCTTTCTCCCACTGATGTACTTATTAATAATAAATTGAGCGAGGAATGTGTGAGTTCTGCCTCCCTCCTCTGTGATTATAGAGACAAAAGAGTGTTTGAAGTATCCATCTTAATACAAAGACACTTTATTAGATAAAACTAACTTGCCCAAGACAAATAGTGACGCAGAGGAGCTGGAGGAACAGTGGTACTTGAGTTCTCTCTGTCTCTTTTTCTTTCTTTCAGATATTTTCAACAAATCATGATGTCTTTGAACCAATAATAGGAAGAGCAAGATCTCCATAGTGTCAGGTGAGGTGAAGCCAGAGGTACAGATGTGGTTAGTGATGGTCTGAATAAGTTTTCTAGCTGTGAGGACCACTGGAGTCATGCAAGTCTGCCCATAAGGGGGGAGAAAGGGGAGAGCTTTCTGGGGCCCAGCCAAACTGAGGGCTCCATGGAGGTTTGCAAAAAACTGGTCCCACTGAAAATGTAATATGTGATAACCGTGTTTTATTTTTCACCTGAATTGTAACCACTCTTATCAGAGCATGTTTTTCTTTTTTTTTAAATCATTTATCCTGTACAATATAGCCTTTTTCAAATGTAAACACCTTTCCTTAAAACAGAATTACCTTTTCATTGGTGATGTTTATAATGTAGATAGGCACACTGGAATAAACCATTCTAAAAGTATGTCAGACTTCATAGCTAGGCCATAGTGTGTACAAATGTCAGAATGTCAGAAAATAAAGTAGAAGATACTGAGGCAACTTTTAGTTGGAAAACAATACAATTATTGTGAATAGAGGCCATAAATGTGTGAAAAGTGACAAAAATGGGTTAAAGTTGAAAATGGGGAAAGGTGCAGGGTATGTGCAGGCATACAGAGTATACCCACTTAGTTTTTTGTCACCCACTTCAAAATGAGGAGTATAGCCACTTCTGAAGAGTGTACAAATTAAGAGTATGCCCACTTCTGCACACACCACTGCAACACTGGGCCCAGTCAGTTCTGTGGGCAGGCCTGGAGTTCTGTGTCATTCATTCAGATAACCACATTTGTAACCAGCGGCCTCTAATTCCCCACCTCTCCTGCTGTTCTTACACTAACAATACATAATCTTCATGTGTCAGACACTCAGAATGAAAATACAGGGGGTGGTATTTATGCCTTCATTGCAGCTCATGCCGATGTGTTTTTTCTCCACCTCTATCAAAGAGCAGTCAGTCACCCCAGCCCTATAAATCACCTACAAGCTGAACTCTGTGAAAACACGTCGATTAAGTTTGTGCACCGTGGCCGGCCGTGAAGGCAGTAAATTTCCCTGCTAACAAAGTTTACATTGATTCAGATATAAGCACTTGTCCGCGTGTAACAACGATAACCTTTTAGTAGATTTGGAAAACATATTTGACACCCATTAAAATAACGAATGATTTTTCTCCTCCCCAGAGGAAGGCAGAGAAGGTGTGTTTGGACAGGAAGAGGGGGTTAACACGCTGTGACTTCACAGCAGACAGGGGTCCAGCTGCAGCCTGGGATAGAAAGCACAGAGCAAACTGCACATTAAATCACAAATTTGAAAAATGATGTTGGTATTAGACAGCATTAGGAAGCAATAAACTGGACGACACTGAGCAAATACTGACCCATGTTTTCATATAAAACATATTATGTTAACACACATCTGCTTCACTTTTTGATTGATATAACACAAAAATGATTGAACATTTAGTCACTTCAAACCTGAATTTTAGGATATTTTACTTCTTTTCATGCAGACTTGCTTGACATGAATAAAAGAAGGAACTGAGGAAAGGGTGTTCAAACCTTTACCACTGAAGGACACAGAAAATATACAGTAAGCCTGACAGGGCCTCTTTCTAGCTCACTTTAAATGTATGAAAGGGAATCCAATCCAGCATATAGTGGGTTAAGATATGCTGAGCAAGTGGATAAGCGTCACCAAAAACAGCCTACATCACTGCTTTCCATTAAATAGCCAATCACTGCTAAGGAGTTTGGATGGCCAAACAGATTTTAGAGGGGCCTCAGTAGGCCCTGACTACCGTCAGATCTGCCACTGGTCAATGAGTACTTTTTTGCAACCCCAATTCAAGAAAAGCTGGGGTACTGTGTAAAATGTAAATAAAAACAAATTGATCAGCAAATCTCACGAGCCCATTTAGTTTAAATTGAAAATTAATATGTTAATATTACCTCATATTAAGTTTGATGGCAGCCGCACATCTCAAAAAAGTAGAGACAGGGCCATGTTTACCATTGTGTAGCAGCCCCTGTTTTTTAAACAACAGTCTGGAAGTGAGGAGAACAGGTGCTGGAGTTTTGGGTGAGGAATTTTGTCTCATTCTTGTCTGATCTAGGATTCTAGCTGCTCAACAGTCCTGGGTCTTTTCTGTCAAATTTCTCGTTCTATAATGCTCCACATGTTTTCTATTGGTGAAAGGGCTGGACTGCAGGCAGGCCAGTGCAGCACCCAGAGTCTTTTACTGTGAAGCCATGCTGTTGTGATCATTTAGCATTGCCTTGCTGGAATATGCAAGGAATTCAGCGACCGTGGGTTCCAAAGATAATTGAAAACTTTGGTTCACCTGACCACAGAACAGTCTTCCATTTCGCCTCAGTGCATTTTAAATTAGCTGTGGCAAAGAGAAGACAGCTGTGTTCTGGGATTGTGTTCACATATGGCTTCCTCTTTGTAAATACAGCTTCAACTTGCATTTGTAGATGGCACAGCAAACTGTGTGGACAGACAATGATTTCTGGAAGTGTTCTTGAGCCCATGCGGTGATTTCCAGTACAGAATCATGCCTGTTTAAAATGCAGGGCCACCTGAAGAGCCAAAGACCTTGAGAATCGAATACTGACCTTTGCCCACAAAGATTTCACCAGATTCTCTGAATCTCTTGACAATACTATGAAAAGTTGATGGTTTGATATCTGAAGTCTTTGCAGTTTAATGTTGAGGAACATTTTTCTGAAATAGTTCAATTTTTTAGATGCAGTTTTTCACAGATTGGCGAACGTCTGCCCATCTTCACCTCTGAAAGACTATGCCTTTTAATAATTCGACTTTTATATTACTGACCTGTTTCAGTTCACCTTATTTGTTGCAAAATGCTCCTCCAGCTGTGTTTTATTAGTATCACTTACTTTAATTTGCCCCGTCCCTACTTTTTAGAGATGTGCTGCTGCCATCAAATTCAAAATGAGCTGATGTTTTTTACAAAATGGTAAAATATCTCAGTTTAACATCTGATATGTTGTTTATGTTCAACTCATCGCAGTCTTTGTTTACATTTAACCCAGCATCCCAACTTTTTTAGTATTAGGGTTATAGATTAAGTGCTAGGAATTTGAAAAATTCCAACTAAAGAAGTCCAAAATTATCAATGTAAAATACACCACTAAGATAAAATTTCAACACATAAATGTAATTTTGATGAACATGGTAGAAACTGGGCTGTTCTTGGGGAGCTAAAAATATGTTGTGACTCCATAGAAGGCGTTATAATTTATAGTGTTTAAACAGCTCTGGTAATTATCTCTGAAACTTAACGGTCAGCTTTAAATTAAACTCTGTCCGCCTAAGTAAACCCCTGATTAATAAGATTAATAACCATAAAAACCCACACTTCACGGGTTAAATTAGAAACACATGAGTCTCATGTCTTTAAACTGCAGATACAGAATTACTAAATGTGAATTCTGTGTAGTAGCTGACGTGTTTAAATGTCTTTAAATAATCTCCAAAAGGAGATATCATTGAAACTTCATCTTCAGTCTTTAAAGCAGCTGTGCTGTTCAGTGGATAGTTTCCATTTTAAGTGTATACATAAGAGAGTATGTACGCGTGTCCATTCTTTTAGAGCTGATTTAGTCAGGAATGTATTTTCATAATGCCACGTTCAGGTTAGATTCGACTTCAATGGGTTTTGACAAGAAAAGCTCATAGTCTTGAATTTGTAAAAGTATCAAAGAACAAAAGAAAGAACAAGTATGCCTCTCTTATTTCTTCTCTCCCAAAAAGCAGGAACACATGTCAGTTGGTTGTGTGTTCTTCTCGAGGTAAAATATTTTTCCTAGCAAAAGCACCAAAGTGACAACTCCATCACTGAAAGTAGTTTGTCCTCCGCAGTTCAGTGAAAATATTATGAGAAGCCCAGAGACGCAGAGCTATGGAGGAGGGGGCTAGGATGAGTGACGGACAGCTTTGACACACCGGAGTACTTAGACAATTACTAACAGTTTCTGCCAGTCACCACATCTGACACAACACAAACACAGAGAGGATAATTTTACATTACACTGCCGGGCACGGGTCACTTTAAAGGAACACAGGGAAGCCCGTTTCAGCTTGCATTTCAAGGCCAATCATCTAAATTGGCCCCACAACACAACTGGCTGCCTCAGACTCATTCTTTCTCTCTCTCTCTCTCCCTCGACCATACAGCTCCCACAACAGATGATAACCATGAAAGCAAGGTGGAGAGAGAGAGCCAATCTTTGAAGTGCAGCTGTCAGTCAACATGTTTCCAGAGTGGGAGCTGTGAGGGTAAAATGGTGTACAGGTGTGGGAGCAGACATAGTTGGACCCCACTAGGTCAAGTAGATACAGGGGAGGGGACGGGGGGAGCAGAGGGAGGAGGGGTGGATGTAATGGTGAGAACAAACCTCACAGTGAAAACAAAGAATCCTAACCTGGAAAAAGAGTAGAAAACATAAGAAGTAGCAAATTATGACAACAGGTCTGGTTTCCAGCTCAGTAATACATGATCGAAAACATACCTATAAAATAGGTTTGAAAAAGAAAAACCCAATCCATTATGATAGGAGTTAACAAACCTCCTAAAGCCTGATTTACACCCCTGCATTGAATCTACATTTTAGTATACTGTATGAAGTAGATTTGCATATACTTGAAACTTTGCAGAGGCTTATGTCCATAGTCTGACATGAACCTCACAGTGAAGGTTTAAGGACATCCTCAGGTCTCAGAATCAACTTACTCATGAGCATCAGAAACCTTTTAGTGACCACATGCAACTTTCTTCTGAAAACCAGAAACCTTGTTGAGGCCATGTTCTAACCGTTATGTGTCTTGATACCACTCACAGCTTTATTGTGAACACCAAAAACCTTGTGACAAGTACCTCGAGATCACTTGAATTATATTTGTGCATCCTTCTTGTGACTATGTGCAACTTTCTGAGGAGCACCAGAAACCTTCTTGTGACCAGTGTTGGGTAAGTTCCTGAAAAATAGTAACTAGTTACAGTTACAAGCTACTGCTTGCAAAAAAAGGTATTGGTCATGGTTGTTTGGATGGAGTGGCTCCTCCTTGGTCTGCTCTGCTAATGTGAGCTGGGTTAGCAGTGTTTATGGAAACTAGTTTAGCTGAAGCCTGTTGTTTAAGTCAGTACTTCATGAAGTTACAATGACTGTTCTTGGCAGTGGAAAAGTTTACTCCTCCATGTCCCTGTAACATGCCTGTGTAGTTTGTTGCTGAAAAAACACTCAAGTATTGGATCTTTGCATGTCTAAAAACCCCCCTGTTTCAGCCCTGCTCAGAATGAGCTGTTTCTGTGTCTCTGGCTTTAAATGTTAATGAGCTGTGTGATTCCGCCCCTGACCACACCCATCTCAGGAAATGAATGTGGCTTTATGGATGTGGCTCTCCTGAGGATCAGCTTTCTTCCAAGCGAAGGGCCAACCACACCTGGGGGCAGTGCTACATCACATCACAAGGGTAAAATATTAGTGCTGTCAAATGATTACAATTTTTAATCAGATTAATCACAGGGTTGCTGTGGATTAATTTCGATTAATCATTATTAAACATCATTCATTTTAATCTATATTAATCACATTTCATTTTGCATAAGCAAACAGACCCAATCTCCAATGAACGTATGCTTCGCGTTAATGTGGTATTTTAACCTGGAAGTGCTATGGTGAAAACTCCTTTCTGCAGAATTTGCATGACACTTTATGTCGGTCGACTGTTCCGTCTTGTTTTTTTTTTGTACTCAAATTTCCCATCAAGAGGGCCAATGTGCATTTTTGAGTCTTTTATATCGAGTTCGTTGGTCACTACCCGATCAATGGCCCATTTGCGCCGTTGATCCAACAGTGACCCTACTTGGACAAACTGCCCGAAATGCGTTCCCAGAGACGTTTCAGGGATTTTGAGTTATTCTGTGCTGTAGATTGGTTAATTGCGTTAAAAATTTTAATCAGATTAATCATGATGATGGATTAATCCGCATTATCGCGTCAATTTTGACAGTCCTAGAAAATATATAATAATAATAATAATAATAATTGTAATAATATATATATATCTTTATCAGTTGGCCCTTTCAGGAGTCTGTAGTAGTGGTTGTCTGACTTCTGTAATGAGGCTAACTTTTGCCCTGGTTTTCACTCTAGCCTAAGCTAGACAAAAGCTCAATTACATTTACCCTTTAGTTTCAGCTTAAAATTTTTTCCATATGATGGATAACACTGCAAATTTGCATGATATGTAGTTTGTGCTGCAACCGTAAAGTTAAAGTTCAGTCAGTTTGTTTAAGAGAAATAATTCCTTTTCTGAGGCAACAAGACTTTAGTGGCACTTGTCAACCAAAACAGTGAAGTTGAATCCATTAAATCAGAAAATCTGCTGAAAGAAAACCATGCTATGTTGCATCATAGAGCTGAAAGGAACTGTAGAGTCAGATAAATATAATTTGATGGCGTGTTACTGAAAATGACCCCTTACACTTTATTCAAATCAATCTTTTTATACATTGTTAGACATTGATATTCATATATACCTCTCAAAGTTCTGCTGACAAACTCAGCTGACTAGCTGGATGAAGTGGGGTGTATAAGTCACATATGCTAATTCTAATTTTAAGGTTTGGATGGGCTTAAAAGAAAATACTGACATATTTTCATCTCTCATTAATTCACTGCCTCGCATCCACCGATGAATACAACATGTCATAAACTAACGCACTTCAAAGAGTGTTTGCTTTCCACTGCTAACGGCCCCTCATTCAGTTTGAGCCCACATCAAACGTCCAATTGACAGACATCCTTGTAATTTCATCATTGGCAATTCACCAGTGTCCACTTTCTGCTGGGAAACGATTTCCTTTCATTTTCAGACAACAGCTTTAATAACAGGCTGCCAGGCTTCAAAAAAGTCCACTTTGAATTAGTCAGAGCAACAGAAACACCATTATTTCTGAGGGACATTTTACCTGTAAGGACTCAGTAAATCAGATTCTAAATAAAAAGCCACTAACTGTTGTTCTGTAATTTATTATGAGCTAGACTAAGGTGATTAAGAGCAGTGTAAATTTAACACCAAGTCCAAATGCATAAGTCAGAATATCTTCTGTATTCTGCAGAAAAACAGAAGTCCAGCTGGTCTACTCTGCTGAAAACAACAGGAAAAAAAAGAGCTGTAGCCTCCTTTAAAATCAATGATGGAAATGCTAATCTGATATAAACTGATCTCTGTTCAGCTGTTTTAACGCATCAACAAAGTGGGCACAGCAGCTGTTTATACAATCCAGTAAGGTAGGATGAGTCAAGTATTGTCTTGGTTAACGGGCATATTCCATTAAAAATTTTCTTCTGATCAATTTGATCAGAACTGATACCCCACCATGTTTTCACATTTTTTTGTAAGCACACAGGAGTCACCGACACCACCTGTGTGGTAAACGAACACTGCTGTCGCTGCACTTGTCTCGTTGCAACAGTGGTTTAATTCCCAATAACTGCATCTAAAAAATGTGGAACAATTTCAGAAAAATGTTCCTCAACATAAAATTGTAAAGATGGTAAATATTCAGCTCAGGAACACTTCCAGAAATCATTGTCTGTCAACACAGTTGGTCATACCATCCACATATGCAAGTTAAAGCTGTATCATGCAAAGAAGAAGCCATTTAAATACACGATACAGAAATGCTGCTGTTCTTTCTGAGCCAAAGCTGATTTAAAATGGACTGAAGCAAAATGGAAAACTGTTCTGTGGTCAGATTAATCAAATTTGGTTTGGAAACCATGGATGCATGTCCTGTGGACTAAAGATAAGAGATCCAGCTTGTCATCAGCACACAGTTCAAAAACCTGCATGTCTGTTGGTATGGGGTTGCATTAATGCCTTGGTGTCTGCTTACACACCTGGCAAGGCGCTGTCAATGCTGAAAAGCCATATATGCCCCTATCAAGACAACGCCTCTTCCAGGGAAGGCCTTTTATAATTTAACAAGAAAATGCTAAACCACATACCACATCCATCACAACAACAGAAAAGAGTCTGGGTGCTGAACTGGCCTGTCTGCAGTCCAGACCTTCACCATTAGAAAACAATTGGTGAGCCAAAAAATGAAAAATCCCCAAAAAGACCCAGGACTGCTCAGCAGCTATATCCTTCATCAGACAAGAATGGCACAACACTCCTCTCCCAAAACTCCAGGACCTGGTTTCCTCACTTCCCAGTTTACAGACTCTTGTTAAACAGAGAAGGGTGCTACTCAGTTGTAAAAACAGTCCTGTACCTACTTCTTTTTTTTTTTTTAACTGTGTTGCTGCCGTCAAATTGAGCTAATATTTTTCATGAAATTGTAAAATGTCTCAGTTTCAACATCTGATAGGTTATGTCTTATTTTGAATGAAATACGGGTCTAAGAAATCTGCAAACAGTTGCATTTTTTAACTACATGGGGTTGAAGAAATCATGAGTGGTTTCATATAAAACTCAGTGGTTTTCCACCTCAGAAGTTACCTTTTCTTCATCAAGAGTGCTATAGTATCACTATACCGCATACCGCAAAACCTCAGTGAGCAATTTCAACTCTAGTGGCGATTGTGATGCCATTTACTGTGGATACAAGTGGATACTTACATGACCCGATGTGCACAGAGGAACAACTTCTGCAGATGGAGACTCAATAGGAAGTAAGAGAGGGAGAGGAACTCTAGTTGAAACTGGTGAACAGGAGAAATCCTGAGTTACCTGGAGGTGTTGGTGTGTAAATTGAGAGCCAGTACTCACGAACACAGAGAGCAACTGTTGTCATCAGTGAGACGTATCTGATCTCCTGCAACCTGCATCCCTCCCCATCCAGAGTTCCCTTCCTTACTGAAAGCTGGTGTTTTACAGACCATCTTCAACTTTTTGGAGACAAATTCTGGCTTGGAAGAAGAGTTCAAAATCTGTCAACCAGGTAAGTTTATGTCCATCACTTTATTCCTCTAATGGCTGATAACAAGGCATGCTATAATAAGGAAAACAGTCTATCAGCTGTTAAAGTGAAAAACTGAGCTAAAATAACCTAAACAGCTGAGCAGATGTTCTGAGGCAAAGGGGACACACCCTAACAGGTATTTGTGCCCAATAGTGCCAAACACAAAAATTTTAATACAGCATAAAATGGAGCCAGGATTGTTTTTTGGCCCAGTCTGACCCATACTTTGACTTTCTGACTACACTTTGAGAAAGTATACCAACCTGCTATGCTGTATAGTCTATGTAACAGGGGCAATGCGTATTACAGTCTCTGGAGGCTTGCACCACTAGTATTGCCAAGTACCTTATAGGTCGTTTCCACCAAGCGGTCCGGCTCAGTTCGGTGCGATATGGCACACATTTTTTTGCGTTTCCATAGAGCAAAAGTTGGAAAAGGTCCCAAAAAACCAACCCATACCATCCCACTTTTTGGCACCCTTCCATAGGGGTGCCAATCTTACCTATCTGTACCAAACAGGTGGAGCTACACACAACAATAGTTGCTGCACTGACGTCATGTCAGCACGCGACTCAGCTGCTCGACTCCGGGCATCAAAACGGGGAAGTCTGTGCTGTGAAAAGCGGGTGAAAAACGGGACAAAAACTGACTAATATCTGCCTAAATGGGAAATATTTGGACTCGACGAAGATCCAAACTGCTTCCTAGTCTATGGATATTGATATCTGGCCACAAATCAAGTTTCCTGATGTTTATCCAGACCTGATTTTAAGAACACAAAGCAGAGCCCAAAGGCTCACATCAGCCTGATCCATCCAGGACGGATGAGAAACTAAATTAATGTCTAAGTTTTGTGAATACGAAGCCTTAGAACAGTTCATTCTCATCTGTAACGAGTTATTAATCTACTTCTTAAGTTAGGTAACCCGTGAAAACATCACTCTGTGGTTGTTGGACGTGTTTGTAAAACTTCAGGCTGCAGACTATTTTAAAACGAGATCAGCGCACCCAGGATTTCTGACTTAATCTAGCCACCAGCCACTAGATTTTAACATCAGCTGAACTTTTACGTTATATTTTTAATGCAGCGAATTCTCACAGTACAGCTCTAAACTTTCATATTTTGTCATATAAACTGTTCTAGACTAGATATATTCACATATTAACGTAGAGTTACGATTCAAACCGTCTCTGTACACGTATTCCATCAGCTGAGGATCTGTACTGACAGCGGTTAACATCATTAAAATGTAGTTATTTTTTTAAAAAGCACTTTCAGCTGAAATAAAGCTGTTTAATGCTTATTCCTGACTGATTTCTGTCACTCCTCCTTTCTATAACTCTGCGACTGGAACAGCAGACTGTCTGTGACTTCAATGCATGCTTTTACAGCCTGCCCACCAAGTGAGAGCACGGGTGTCTGTGAAAACGCAAACTATTTTGGGGTTTAGTGTACGAAACCATACCAAACCAAACTGAATCAAACTGGACCCCCTGATGGAAACACGGCTTTATACAACCAAACCTCAAAAACACCGAATATCCCTTTAAAATGAGGATGATATCACACAAACATACACCTTCTACACATGCATATCCCATAATTTTATTCTCAGGTAGCTGGTAGTAAGTCTTGGATACTCTTGATATTTTAGTACTTGTAAAATCTGCCATTAAGAAAATGAACTTTAAGTACTAGTTCCAGAGTCACACCTATTCACAAACACAGTACAAATGCTAAAATTTTGACCTCTATTATTTAATTCTTGATTCGATTTCATTGTGAGTAGGGTTTGATTTTCAACATCTGTTAGGATTTTAAAAAGTAGAAAGTCCAGGTTTAAGATTTAAATACACACAGACTTTTCTGTGGTGTCATGTTACTATTTAGTCTAGGTGTTCTCTCTAAAATCTGGCACCCGTAGTAGAAAAAAATCAAATTTACATTATTTACAGTTGTTTTTTAACATTCTCTTGTGTGGTGCTAGTGGTTCCCAACACAAAGTGACCCTTTTTCATGATGCATGTCTCAGACCCGGTTTCACCCTGCTGTAGCTTCAATGGCTCTAAATTTGGAACATCTCGAGTCACTTGTCAAACCTGACAATACTGTCACATGTGTTCACTCTAGCATGGCCGTGCATCCGGGCTAATTGTTCCCCAGATGTGAACATCCACCGCCATCTAATCACACTCCATTGTGATGTCTGTGTCGGAGTCCAGGTTAATCTGAACTGAGCGTGGATTTCAAGAAGAATCAAAAACATCCTGATTGGCTGACAGTCCTGGTTAGCTGTGTGATTTCAGAGTGACTACGCCATCTCCAATGGACCTGGACCTCCTACTGATGAGTGCTCGATGGAAATTTGTTTGAAAGACACTCCTTAGAGATCTTACGTACGCTTGCACAAACACAGACACAGGCGTGCAAACACAGAGACTACGAGAGAAAGAGAGAGAGTCCAAACTCATAACTGTCAGTGATGGATGGGTTGATGCAGAGACTTTTTGAAGTGACAGAATGGACCAGGTTTCCGCTGCAGACCCCTTCTGATTGTTTTGCATTTTCTTCTTCTTGGCTTCGCTTAGATGTTTGCTGGGAAATCACAATATTTCTATTGTTAGTATTTTTACACAGTGTCTGTCTGGATTGTTTGACTGAGCAAATTAATAGGTCTAATGGTTTGAATAATTAGGAAAGCAGTGTTTTGTTTCAACAAGCACTCTGCCAAACAGCTGAAAGAAGAGGTAAGAAGCAATTCCCTCCGTGTGTATACATGCCAACACATGAAAGTCATTTAGCTGCACTTAACTGTCGAAAAACAATTAGGGCAAAGCATAACAACATCTGCATGCATGACTTCTGTTACATGTTTTCTGTATCCTCCCACTGCCAGCAGAACAAGTATTGGCAATCCTCAAATGCAAGGTACACTTCATGAATTTTACATTACGCCTGATCATTACCATAACGATGCTATCAAAGATATTAGGAGCCTTCAACGCTGTTTTCTCCTACACAGGGTGCTCTCTTAGATCTCTTGTCAAGGAGGTGGGTATCATCTACCATCATCTAGCATATAGCACACACGAGCCCCCCGCTCCTAATGACTGTGTATGCATGTCTGAGGGTGCAATATGTAAATCCTCGTGTTGAGTGATCGAGAGGGGGGTCGACACTGTCTGTGGGTGTGGGTACGTGAGCAAGTGTGTCATAAATTCTTATAAAAGAGGCAGCATTGTCTCCACCGCTGTGTTGTCTGATTTATCTTTGAATCAGTGAATGCTTTGCTTGCTATTATCACATTCTGCTGTTTTGTCTACCCAGAGTGAGACACTTGCTTCTATTTTTTCATTAGTGGAGAAAAATGCTACAAATCCAGCTGTTTTGAAACAAGAAAGAGGACTTATAATAGATTTCCTTAAAGCATTGTCTCCTCTCTTACATTAATGCCTATAGCCAACACATTTTAAGCATATATTAATACTAAGCGCTCCTTTCATGTCTGTGCTCTATCTAATTTTTTTCCTTTTTTTGACAGCCCTAAACTAAAAATCTGTGTGTGTGTGTGTTTGTATACACCGCAGTGTGCAGGGTTGCCATATCCTGATAATGAAAACAAGCCCAAATGTCTATCAAAACTTGCCCAAAACTTGCCCAAATAATATTGTTAGTATTGCTGTCATTGTCAAATGTACAATTGCACCACAAATGACTAGTGAATACCAGCAGTGAAAGAAGTCTTCCATACACGGGGGTTTAATCTATTTCTTATTCTGCTTGCATTATAGAATTGGCTACACTATATGGACTACAGTATTAAGCCACCTGACCATTACACCAACATGTGCTGTAATGACACTGTATTTGAATATGTGGAGTTGGCCCCCTTTTTGCAGCAATAATAGCCTCCACTCTTCCTGGACCACTTTCCGCACAATTTTGGAGTGTTTCTGTGGGAATTTATGTCCATTCATTCTGTAGAGCAGCGATCCTCAAATGGCGGCCCACAGGCCACTACCGGTCCGCCAGCAGGTGTCATCAGGCCCGCGAGACATTTGGGGGAAAAGATGGAAATTTTTAAAAAATGTATTAATTTTTAATTTTTACCCTCTCATGTGTTTAAAATACAAATTTTCACTCAATTAACATGATCCTTCTATAATTATAGCAAGGAAAGGTCGTAATACTATGCAATAAATGAGTTAGATATGGTACGTTGAACTCTCTTTAGAGCAGGGAGGAGCATCGTAAAAAGACGCACAGCAGACTGCTTCATCACCTCAACTCTGCAAACATGCTGCCCAAAAAGAGGCTGATACAGACTGCATGACTTTTAAGACTGAAGGAGAAGTATTTATTGCATTATCTAATATTGATTATTTTGTTGAAGATGAAGAATTTAACCACAGTGCACAGCTGCACCGACTCTCATTGAGTCCAACCCTTCCCGCACCTCGCTTTGGTGGTCCAGTTCAATGTCAGCCTGATTTAATCCCTCATTATAATGCCAAACTAATATCAACTACATTCATTTACATACAGTTTAATTTTAAGTCATCAAGATGTGCAATTATGGTCTTGATCATTAACGTTTAAACGGGACATAGTTTCTAAATCCTACGCATATTTGTTTCCAGGTCTCATCAAAAAATGGTAAAAATTACTCTCATAACAATAAAACAAATTGTTTATAACCGAAAATGTATTCCTAACCTGGACACAGGCTGTCCTTTGACATGAGAGATTGGCGTTTTTGGTCTTGGTGCAGCACTTACAGACATAATTACGCACGGAGATGCAGCACTTCATGACGCACGCAGGGATGTCAGGGGGATTCAGAGAGAACAGACATGCAGAAGAACAACTGTTGTGACTCAGACGTGCTTAAAAGTCAAGTTTTCACTCAGTAGGTGAGGTGAGGACTCTCTGGACTCTGCACTCATCCTAGGTCAAGTGAAATAATCTCAGGGTTTGATCAGATATTGTGGACAACAGGTTGCCATTTTAAAGCCATAAACAGTCATGCTGAATGAATAGTCCAGTCTTGTAAATTTAGCATCAGTGGGTCTTAAAAACGTTAAAAATGCAGGGAAAAAATGCCACCTGATACAAGGACAGCATGACTGACCTGCTTAGATTACTTGCAAATAAATCCTCTGTCTAAAGTGTAGCTAATTAAGCCATACTCTGTGAGGATGTATAATATTTATACATACGTGAACATCCAAGAAATCATGTCTGGCACTCGGCTTTCTGTTCTTGAAAAATGATGGCCCCCAGGAAAAACTAAATGAGGAACCCTGCTGTAGAGCATCTGTGAGGTCAGGCACTGATGTTGGATGAGAAGCCCTTGCTCATAATTTCCATTTCAGTTCATCCCAAAGGTGCTTGATGGACTGAGATCAGGGTTCTGTGTGGGCCAGTCAAGTTCTTCCACACTGAATTCATCAGACCATGTCTTTATAGTCCTTGCTTTGTGCACTGAGGGCACTCATGTTGGAAAAGAGAAGGGCCGTCCCCAAACTGTTGCCACAAAGTTGGAAGCATAGCATTGTCCAACACATCTTGGTATGCTGAAGCATTAAGATTGGCCATCACTGGAGATAAGCAGCCTAGTCCAAACCCTGAAAAACAGCCCCATACCATTATCCCTCCTCCACAAAACTTGACACAATGCAGTCAGGCAGGTAACATTTTTCTGACATCAGTCAAACCCAGACCCGCCCATCTGATTGCCAAACAGAGAAGTGTGATTCATCACTCCACAGAGCACATTTCCACTGCTCCACAGTCCAGTGTCGGTAATCTTTACTTCATCAGACGCTTGGCATTGGACTTAGTGATGTGAGGCTTGCATGCAGCTGTTTGGCAATGGAAACCCATTCATGTAAGCTCCCACTATATAGTTATTGTGCTTATAGTGGAATTTTAGAACTTGTAACCCCCCTTTCACATCATATTAAAGTGAAAGTGGGGCTAAATTACAAGGAAAAATTCCCCATATGATAATAATAATGATATTATTAATTTAACATGTAGTTAAGGAGTTTTATTATACAGTGCCATTCAAAAGTTCTGGATCACTTGAAATTTTTATTGTTTTCTATGGAAAAATTATTGAAGCTAGTCTAAATGGGAAACACTGCAAATGAACTGGACATGCTGACATTGTCAGAGTTAGAAATAATGATTTTAATCAAAAATGTTCTTTAAACTTTGCCTTCATAGAAAAAAACACTTTTTGCAGCAATGCAGACCTTAGGCATTCTAGTTGTCAATTTTTCAAAGTAATCTGATGAGATTTCACCCCATGCTTCCTGGAGCATTTCCCACAAGATGGAGTGGCTTGATGGAGTCTTCCTTCATACCATACAGTTAAGCTGGTACCACAACAGCTCAATAGGGTTCATATCTGAAGACTGTCCTGGCCATTTCAGTCAAAATTCTGGCTGACTGCTTATTCTTTAAATATTTCATAGATATTTTGGACGTGTGTTTTGGGTCATTAACCTGTTGTAGGATGAAATTGGCCAAAAGCAAGTGCCGTCCACAGGGTATGGCATGGCTTTGCAAAATTTTATGATAGCTGTCCTTTCCCAAGATCCCTTCCACTCTTTACAAATCTCCTATTCTACCACTTACAAAGCACCTCAGACCATCATGCTGCCTCCTCCTCGCTTGACTGATGGTTTTAAGCACTGTTCTTGCAACTTTTCGTTTGTTCTGCACCTCACAAATATTCTTCTGTTTGATCTAAAGACCTCAAACTTGGACTCATCTGTGCACAACATCTTCTTCCGGTCTTCCAGTATCCAGTCTTTTTGCTCCCTTTTTAGTAAAATGTTTTTTTAGCTGTGCAACATGATAAACTTGGATTAGCAGCCATACAAGGAGATTGATGCAGAGGACTGCCAGTTGCTGATAACTGTTTATAAACTGTATGAAAATGTTTTTCTTTGGAAAGCAAAGAAATTTGCCAGTGATCCCAAATTTTTGAGCAGTAGTGTACATATTTGCACATATCTGTACATAGATACATACACATAAGCATATACGTTTATATAATATATATCCAGGTACCCTTACAAATATGAGGTGCAGATAAGATGCTATTCTTGGATAGCATAATAACAGCTTTGACAAAGGCTCATTAATGCTCTTTGTGTATAAAAACAGATATGTAAGTTTTAAACAGTATAATTGCCACTGCCTGTACAACCCCACTTATGGCCGCTCATAAGGGGGATAAAGGGGGAGAGCTTTCTGGGGGCCCATGGAGGTCAGCAAAATCCCAGTCCATTGTAAAGTTAATCTGTGATAACCACATTTAATATTTCATTTAAATAATAACCACTCTTATTAAAGCAACAAAAGGCAGCGGGAGCATGTGGGCAATTACGCACAGGTGGAGGAAAATGAGATATATACTTCAACTGATCATGACATACCAATCGCCTTCCTGTATTTCTATATCGCTGCTACTGTATCTTGGTCATTTTATTGTAATGCTCTGCACTTTATATATCTTGTAGAATAGGGTTATTTATGGTTTTATTTATCTAGTGTGTTAGGCCTTAGCCTTTAAAGTACATATGTGAAATTTGACTACTTTCTTACCTTTATGCAATTTGTACGTAGTAGGACTTATTTATCGTCCTCTGTAATGATCAACAGTTTATTTTTTTGTACTGTCTTCAGCTGTGGTCTGCAGCTTGTTTATGGGACTTTTATGTATGTTTTGTGTCAGCTTTATGTGGAACAACAGATGGAAATTAGCCACTCGCTAAATCTGGTGCAACCATGTTTTCATTTACTTTGTATGAATGATCAATGTCATTGCACACTGTCCCTTGATAAATAAACTAAACTAAACTAAACTAAGTCTGTTTTTATTGACATAATTTAAAACTATAATTATAAGAGCTTATATTTTAAAAAAGAATCAGGTTTGAAACAGGTGTGGGCCCATTAATACATTAAATAGAAGAGGCCACCAGGCTTGAAGAGAATATGCATGAGCATGGTAGGGTTGGGTTGGAATTTTTTAACCTGATCTATCAGTTCCTGTCCACAATATAATATTTTCCAATACCTAACCATCTCGTACCATCTTTCCTCTGAAAGTTGTATCGTTCTCCAAGGTTCCATTTTCCTGTTCTTCATACTAGCTTACAATTTTTTTGTGGTATTGCAACGTTTTGTAAGCATCCAAAAACATGAAGAAATATGCAACAAAATAAACAAAATACAGTCAGAAGACTGTCTGTATCCAAGCACATTAGATGTATAAACCTTTATGCTACACTCTCAGTTAGCACCATCATGATAATTTACCTGGATTCAGCCTTCTCTGGGTGCTAATGGCTGCCAGAAATGATGTCTGGCCACAAGCAAAATTTTGGAGGCGATACTAAAATCATGGTAAGATGGTTGCATGCTTTCCTGCAGCCTGCCTATTACCCAAATTGTGGGCCATACCTGAGCATAATGTTATTCATATTGGAGCAGCTCTGGGGAATAATGTACTTTGTGTGCCCATGTGTTAAGTGTGTTTAAAGCATAAAAATATTGAAATGTAACATTAGAAGTGTTGGTTTGACAGGCGTCCAGTGTGAGGTGGAGTAATTAGCATTCTCATCTAATGGTCCCATCTCTCTCCTGTTATTGTCTCTCCGTCACCCCCTCTCCTCGTCCTTTTTCTTCCTGGGCGATGTGACGTCCTCTGAAGCAGTAAAATGAAACCAGATTCTGTGTTGTCCTTCCTCCGACGCAGCGGCTCACAAACACGCTGTAATTATTTTCTGGCAGGGACAGGATCAGTGCGGAGAACAAAGTGCACACAAAACACCCTTGTGACGGCCGGGCCCGGTTTGTACCAAATATGCTCCACGCGCACAAACGCACACGCAGACAGGGACATGCATGATCACAAGCGGACAGGCATGTTTCCTCAGTCGTACAAAAACAAATTGGAGATGAACACAGCCGCGGAACAAGCCCAACTTTTTCCCCCAGTTGTCTTGTTATTCGGAGAGAAATTGATTTGCTTATTAATGCAACAAATGTCGTCTGCTTTCTGGCCAGTTTAAAACATGTTGTTTACATGGGATTTCACATGTTAACAACAGCAGAGGAAGGATTGCCCGAACAGCATACATACACATACTGTATGCATGCACAGCAACCAGGCTTCTAACAATCACTCAGCACACTGCGGGTTTCTTCCTCCTATTTGCTGCCAGTAAATTGGATGGTCTCCCATACATATTTTCATATGCTGATGGCCACATTACTGGTGCAGGCATCCCGCTGAAGTGATTTGTGGTGCTCATTTGAAAGTGATAGGACGCAGGCAGCCACTGAACTCCTACTCAGCTGAGGCTGGAATCAGCCTGTCTTTATTGCTTTACAGCTAGCACAGTAACCTAGGCACACTGATAATGGGCTGTTGTACTAACAGGCAGATAACACATCCAATTCATCATCAACTTCCCACAATGCGCGTTTTTGTTTGCTTTTAAGTAACAAATACGGGCCTGAAATAAAGCCAGCTATTTGTAAAGAGCCGCACATAAACGAATAATGGATCCATTAGATTGTGCGAGGTCTGTTTTAACTACGGGTAACAGGCGTTTTAAAAGCAATGCACACTGTTGTAACTGACAAATGATGTCGCACATAAAGCCATAAGTACTATGTACAAAGTTGCTCATTATTCACTCTGAACTCTTTCTCTTATCAAACTGTCACACTGTGAGGTTGTTATACAATGTGATTACCTCCCTCTCTCTCTCCCCTTACCCCCTGTACCCCCTATTCTCCATGTCCCGCTCTCCTCCATGATTACCACACCGCCTCGAGCTAGTGAATTTGAATTGGGGCCGCCTATTATTTTCCCCCATGTGATAGTAATTATTTACAAATTTGTGAGTGTTCATGTGAAATACAGGATGTTCTATTAGAAGTTATGTGTACCAGTGGGGGGAAGGTGGCAAGGTCTCCATTCTGAATATGCTATTAGTGCAATCAGATTTAAACACAGCCACAGGTAGTCGAGCAGTCAGGCTGGGACGAGCCCCCGAGACACTGTTAACCCAATCAGATTAATATTACAGATTGTCATGACCGCCTTTGTTTTCCATTTGGGAGAGGCGGCGGCTCTCAGGGTTTGGATTTGGCAAATGTAATTACCCACGAGAAACAATGGGGGACAAAGAGAGCGTTGCTTTTGGCGCTGCTGTATTCAATAACCAGGAGAACAGACCGGATTCTCGCCCATTATATTTCTTAATTTGGCGAATCTTCACGCAAATTACTCAAGCTGGCCTCATTTGGGTGGAAGTACAGATTACAGAGGGAGGATGTAATTGCAGGAGACATGGGGCCGCTCACTGGGAAAGTAGTGAGCTTGATTGCTCAGGAAGTCGTATTATTAAGCATGCATAGTGAGCTGCTGCTGTAAATGCTTCTGCAGGTATCAATCTCCTATTAAAAAAAAAAAAGAAGTATGAAAAACATGTATTTTCTCACAGGGTAAATCATCAATAACTCTGACTCAAGCATGTGCAGTTCTAATTATGACTACAGTGAGATAAGTGTAGCATTACCACCCAAACGCAGCTTGTGGCACCCAGCAGTTTAGCTTATGGCCTGAAGCACGCCACGAGGCGTATACAAACACACCCTCCAAGCTCGCTCATCCTCGCAGTATGAAAAACACACAAAGCACAGATACCCTGCAGAGACATCATTTTGTTACTAAAGGCTTTGTTCGTTGTCTGATAACACAGAATAGGACATTTTACAACAAAAAGAGTCGGGATGGGATTTGCAGATGCTGCTCTAGCATCAACATGTTATTTCTACCTCCTGTGTTCAGGGGAATAAGGATTCTCTGAGTAGAAAATAAGTAAATAATGTTGACCAAGACCTCAGAGTTAAACTTTCAAGTGCACCAGTATTTAATTGCAAAAATTTGTATTCAGTTTATGTGCTATCTGCAGGATTTTTACTTTATAGCTACAAATGTACACAATATTAATAAAGTCAGATCAATTGCTCAATAGATTTTTGTCTGCAATAACTCACATTTGAAATCAGATTAGTGTCACAATCACAGGTTATAATTTGTTAATGACACGTGGATAAAAATGTTGCTTGCGTAGCTTTTACACAAATTTTAGATGCAAGGAAAATCAAAACATTTCACAGAAATCACTGCATTGTGCTGCATTTGCAGCTCACTGTATAGACTGCATCCATTAAGTATTTTCTTCTCTGCTTTACAAATTTCAGTTTCGCCTTATAAACAGATAAGGCGAAACCCTGGTAACACAAGATAAAGGCAGAACACGACTATGGATAAATTAATGTACCACTTTCTCTTCTTTGCAAATCAAGCTAACAAGGCCTGTTGAGTGAGAGAATTATAAAAAAACACAAGAAAATAATCCTAGATGACACTCCTGGCACCTTTTAGATTTCCCTTGTTCCTTGATCGCTCATTCACGTGTCTCCCTTTCCCCACGCTGGTAATCAGCTGGTGTGGATGTCTATTAATTTTATTTCTGAGCCGGCCCCTTTTTGCCACGACCTCTCCCAATTCAACCATCCTGCTGCTGTCATATTAGAAAATCAGTTCTCCTCTCCTCCGAAGTGAGTCTGCTGTTTCAGTGTGGCCACTGCAACACTCCTCCACCCCAGCCACCTCGATTACATCTCACGGTATCCATGTCTAGCTTCCATCCTGAATCCCTTCATCCTCAACTCCAAGGTATCTCATCAGTGTCTGGGTCAAGCTCCTCAGAAGTCCACTCCCTATCTTATCTTACTCCTTCCATCTCTACCACCAGTGTCTAGCCTCTAGGGAGGTATCCTATCCTGCTGTTGGCCCCACTACCCCTTCAAGCACGTAAAGACAGCAGGATGGAGTCTATTCCCAAAAGACATTTCAAATTTCCACACTTTTACATTATTGTAAAATAAATATTGGTAACTCGTATTAACTGTCTCCTAACTGAATGAGTATGAAGTGCCATATTGGAGCATAGACAGTATATGACATGGACATAATCTCAGTGACATCACCCAGTGATTTCTGAAGTACTGTTGTGAAGCTGGATGGTCGTGCGTGACATTTTGACAAACTCTCACAAACTTACTGTAAGGCAACTTAGTAACAAGCAAAGTAGTGTGGCAGACTTTAAACGTCCTGGCAAACAACTACTGCCTGATACACCATTTGTAATGCCGATTTATGAATAACTCTTCAGCTAAACATCATCAAAACAGATGACTAATAAAAAGATTACTACCAGTAAAGAAATGCAACATTGATACCAAAAGAGTTCTATGAACCAGGCAGTAAATGTGTGTAAAACTGTGGGGCTGTGGTCAACCAAAGAAAAACTTTGTCCACTGTAAATCCCACCCACACACCAACCGTTCAACTGATCACTGCTGAATAAGAAAAAACTCTGCACATTATAGAAAAACTTGCATATATCTTGAGATGATATTTAATAAGTGAAAAGTTCCTCATTGCACCCTTGAAGTCAAAATGAACTTAGAATTTAACACAAACTTTTAAAGGAATTATTATTTTTACTTCAATGTGTTGTACTGAAATAACAATTGACCAAGAGCCTAGCAGTGTGCAACTGCCCATAATCAAAGTGTGTAATTTCTGTTTTAGCAGTATGAAAAATATTTAGAAGCGTAACGCTTACAAAAAACTCAGATGTAAGTGCGCCTTTATTTATAATTATAATAACCATGATGTATGAGCTTATATCAGACAGCAAGCAGCATTTATTTACACAGATGAAGTTTAAAAAAGTCAGCAACCTAGGACTATTAAGAGCCAGGATACACTACTGTCCTTCTCCTTTGCTCTCCGTCTGTCTGTAACAGACACTAACATTAATGTGCACGTTTTAATGAGATGATAAAGGGACTTAATACAAAGTATTTGCCAATCAGTGTCCAGAACAGGCCGCTGTGATAGAGGGCAGAGCTGAGAACACAATCTTGCATCTTTGTATTGAGTTGAAGATGTGTTGTAATTAAGATATTAAAGATGTAACTGCTGTGAAACTACTGCTGTTTGCAACTTTGTGTGCCTCTCTCCACCTGGATTGCCCAGCTCTGCACGCTCCTCTCTCTGTAATCTGTCTCATTCAAGTCATCTATGCACCCCTGCCATTTCTCACTAAGTCCCCCCAAGCATGTGAGCAGCTGTCTAACCAAGAAGATCTTGGTTAGATGAAAGCTCACTGACCAACTAATTGTCTAATTGATAAAAAGGCCACCTTGAATGAAGTTTATGGGCTTTTGCAGTCAGCTGAACTGGTTCAACTCTTGATTAATATGGACTTGAGCTTGTATAGTTCTTTTCTAGACATCTGACTACTCAAAGCACTTTTGCACCACATGTCACGCCTACCCATTCACACCCATTCACTCCACATTCATACAGTGATTGTACAGGTTGCTATTAAGAAATGGCCACTAGTGTTAGCTAGTCCTGTTCAAATGCATTTATACATATTTAAATGCCATCAGTGCAGCAGTGGGAGTAAGTTGGGGTTAAATTTCTTTCCCATGGACACATCAACATGTGACTGTGGTAGCTGGGGATTGAACTTTCCGGTAACAAGACAACCAGCTCTACCTACTGAGCCAGTCACATGAAGACTGAATCTGGGGGTAAACAGCTCTACTGATTTGAAATTAGATTTTCAATCCATTCTTAAACAGAGACGTATTAATGTTCATTAAAAATGGGCTTAGAAACCTTGTTTATTGTCACTTGGACTATTGAATAGCAAGTGGAAATCTTTAAAACCTTAAAAAAAAACATACATCACTTTGCACCTCAACAAAAGTTGTGATTACAAGCAGCATATTCCTTTTCTTCCTCTCTTCATCTCTCTATTTGTATTTCTCTTGTGTATGTACGCAGCAGCTGCTGTGGCCAACATGCTGAAGGGTGTAGGAAGGGCTTGCGTGAAGTCGATCCACTATCAAACATACTACACCTTTCAACAAAACAAAAAAAGTGCACTGTTATTGCCTGAAAACATCCAATAATAGCCAATTAGATCATCAAAAAAACCCTATTCCCAGCAAAACACCCTCACACAAACACACACAGCCAGGGCTTAGGGAAAAAAGGCAAAAGGAACCCCAGGGCTGTTAAACTTTAAAGCTACTGCTTCAAAAACTACATAAAATAAATGATCTGACTAAAACCATAACCCTGGGAGACCTCGCTCACTGCCTGATAATTGTCTTCTTTCATGACACCATCCATCCAGAACATTAGGCCTGTGTTCTCAGGCCTGCTGGGTGCTATCGCAAGTGGGGAGGGGGGGGGCTTCAGTGAGGCTGACCTCCACAGGGACCTCTAAAGCCCCCTGCTTATCCGGCCGTAGGGATCTGGGCCTACATAAACAATTTCAAAGACAAGGCTAGATTGCTGCAAACAGCCCAGTTACACTGTTTGGTCCAGGAAAATACACAATGCATGATTGATCGGCACATAAACACATGAAGAAATGCACACGCACACATGCTGGCTTTGCCTCTTACTCTTTGGTTCCTAACTCTGCCTTTCTTTGAGGCAATTGCAGCTTTCAAACAAGATCTATAAAAGATGAAACAACCTTTGCACTCGTCTCCCTCTGAAGTTTAGAGACATACCTGCAGCCAGCGTTATTAGCTACTGCTTGTATTGATATGCACCATGCCCAGTGCAGCGTGTTGGCGGGTGAAAACCACTATGTGTTTCTCCCACGCCTCTTCCCTTTGGACAAACAGGCGCACTCTGGCCTCCAACCGCAGGATTGTGTGGGATATGTACATCTAATTGGGTCTCAGAATAACAGCAGAGTGGAGGAAGGGTTCATCAAGTTTCACATCCAAACTAAGCAGTCAAAGAATTCAAAGAAACATGCATGTGACTGAATATATGTGTGTATTAGATGCATGTTTGTAGCTTCAGACGGGTTATATTTACTCCTGTATGATGATAAATTCAATCTAAACTGATATACAACCAAGCATTCATCATAACAAGCACAACTCAATTTAAGCATGAGCCAATTTCCTTCCTCCCATTCAAAGCTGTGCTATTCAAATCACAATTGAATTCATCTTTCACAGCTTCATCTAATAGACGCTTCTCTAGTCAAATCAAACCCTGTTAATTCGCTCATCAATACAGCATAAGCACGCCTGCAGGGACAGACAGCGCAGTAGCTTAACAAGGCCGATTCTTTTTCATCAGCGTGTCCCACATTATGTACCTGCGACGTTTATTCGCCGTGCAGATAGAAGCAGTCATCAAGCACAGCTGGGCAAAAATAAAACACTCTTAGTTCCTTCTGAGGCCGATTATGCACCACATTCATTTTTGTTAGTGTGTTAATGTTTGTGTGTGTCATCCCTGCGGGGTTTGCAGGCGTCAATAACACTCCATAAATTCCTCCAACACATCCATAATAACTCACGATAGGGTTCTCTGCCCTCTACTTCAAAGATGTATTTTTGTGCGTGCCGACAGGATGCAGTAATATCCATGAGACGGAGCTGCACAAGTGAACGTCTTAATGATGTTATTTATTAGCCAAGTGAATCTGTCACAGCAAAATAATATGATGCTTTACTCACAAGCATCCTGTAAATAAGGGTAATTAGGTACTCTGTTCTCTTCAAAGCAAACAGCAGCCTTGCTGGATTTACTGATGTATCTTTCACTGGCGGGTAATCATCACTGTAAAGTCTGGAATCCAAGGAGTCCATTTAAATGACTGTAAACACCTATGAGAACAAGGTTTTTCAAAGATAACAAATGGTAGGGTTTATGTTCTCCACTGTGTCACTACATGCCAGTAAAAGAATTGATTTATTGGTACCACTTCAGTAAGGTTATAGAGCAGTTTAAAGCTAATGTCGAGATTATATCACAGCAGCTACACAGGCACCAAAAACAGCTGAAGCAAGCGAGGAGAAACATAGGGAGGCAGTATGTTGATTTATGTCGTTCTACCGTACATCAATCTATTAATTCATGATCACAGAGCTGATATTTATGCAGCCACAACTAGGGAAAGTGGGGATCCCCTGAGTGCTGTGAATGCATCCCAAGTTATTGTAGTATAAAGACACCTACGTCTGGAAGGTCCAGTCACTGGTTAATCAGTATTCCTGGCTACCATTACACCTTGAAGACAAAAGAATACTTCAAACAACTCAGAGAAAAGGTTACTGAAAAGTATAAGTCAGGAGATGAATACAAAAACAATTTTCAAGGCTCTGAACATCCCCCGGAGTTCAGTTAAATCCATCATCAAGAAATGGAAGGAATATGGCACATGTGTAAATTAGCCTAGATCAGGCTGTCCTCACAAAGTGTAAGAACGAGACTAGTGATAGAGGCCACCAAGACACATATGACTACTCTAAAGGAGTTACAAGCTTCAGCAGCTGAGATGGGAGAAACTCAAAATGATGCTTTTGGCCATCAGACAAGACGCTATGTTTGGCGGACACAACCACGAACACACCATCTCCACTGTGAAGCATGGTGGTGGCAGCATCGTACTTTTCAGCAGCTGCTCATGGGAGGTTTGTAAAGGTAGAGGGTAAAATGAATGTGACAAAATACAGGAAAATCCAGGAGGACTACAAGAGAACTAAGGCTTTGGAGAGGATTTATTTTACAGCAAGACAATGACCCGTATCTGCATATTGTTTTTAGTTTGTCTGTAACCTTTTCTTCTTTCTCATTTCTTGACACTGGGAAAACAAAATACTACCACACATCAGATTTAAAAGTTGCCGAAGCTTCTACAATCTTAGCATCCCCTCTAGCATCCACCATTTATACACCGTTAGATCAAGCAAGCAAGTAGAGTGCAAAGGATGATGGGTCCACAAGGGCCAATGCTAACTGTACTTCCCACTGCCTTTCTCTCTGCTCCATTACAAAAAATACATGTCCACAACCACATTGAGATGCTCCTGTCACCTGAAACTAACAATACTGTTACATTTCTAATCCAGTTATATCGTAGTATTATATTGTGACAAAGTGACCTTGTGATTCCTACTTCTAGCTTTGAGTATGACGATGAGTATTGCATACTCAAGTACATTATTTAGTGTCATTGTTCTGTCTCCAATTGTATTGCATCATATTATATTGCATAAATCCCCTTGTGAATTCCATCTATAGTTTTGAGTATGACTAGAAAAACACATCTCTGATTTCAGTTGCATTAATCTGGCTAAATAAAGGTTAAATGAAATAAAATAAATAACAACTTTTGGCTTTGTTTAAAGGGTTTTCGGTTGGGTGACCTCAGAACTCCATCTCTGCTTTTTGTAGATGATGTGCTTCTTTTGGCATTTTCAGCAAGGCACCTCCAGCAGGCACTGGGGCTGAATTCGACGTGGTCAGGATAAGGGTCAGCACCTCAAAGTCCGAGGCCTCAGTTCTCTGCCAACAGTGGATTGCTCCCTTCGAGTTGGGAGGGTGCTGTTGGCCCAAGTGAAGGAGTTTAAGTATCCAGAGGTCTTGTTCACTAGTGAGGGTAGAATGGACAGTGAGATCAACAGGTGGATTGGTGCAGCATTGGCAGCGTTGCAGACGTACAGTACTGTAGTGGTGGAGAGGGAGCTGAGCTGGAAGGTAAAACTCTCAATTTACCAGTCGATCTTTGTTCCAATCCTCACCTGTGGTCATGAACTCTAATGACCAAAAGAATGAGATAAAGCGGTCGAAATGAGATTCCTCAGGATGGTAGCCTTAGAGATAGTGTGAAGAGCTCAGACATCTGGAGGATCTCAAAGTAGAGCCACTGCTCCATCGCCTCAAAAGGTGCCAGTTGAGGTGGTTGGGGCACCTGATCAGGATGCCTCCTGGTCACCTCCCTGTGGAGGTCTTCTGAGCTTGTCCAACTGGATGGAGACCCTGGAGTAGACCCAGAACTGAGTGGTGGGATTATTTATCTCATCTAACTCGGGAACGCCTCAGAATCCCCAGGAAGAGCTGCAAAATGATTCTGGGGAGAGTGATGTCTAGGTAGACTTGCTCAGCCTGCTGCCACTGCAGAAGAAAGTGAATAAATGGATGGATGGATGGTCTTTGAAGCACACGCTGTCCCGTATGTATTATATCCTAATGCATCATATAAAATTGTATCTTGAATAGTCCTACAGTTCTTACATCTACAGTTGACCATGGTGATTTTTTAAAATAAGGGTCTTATTTAGAGTGAAATCCAGGCCAAAGTGAAGTGTACTTTAAAGGAAACCTGACAACCAAGTGAAAGATAAAACAGACATGTTTACAACCTCTTGTTCATATGTGATCTATTCTTCTTCTTCTTCTTCAAAAAAACAAAACAGGAACCACATAAACACCAAATTCCAAGCTTTAATGGGGATCGACAAACCACTGAGTGTCTGAAAAGTGTCTCTATCCACTTGTTGTGTCTTTCTCATTTATGAAATTAAAGTAAATATTGAAACAAGAACCACTTTACTCAGTTGTCCTCCACTTTTTAACCTTTGGGATCCCATAATGTGGAAAAAAAATCCATTGACTACTGTTTATCTTACTTTGGCATGCGTGTTGAACTGAACCCAATTAATGCCATCAAGGTTGAAATGGCAAAAAAGTATTGGACCTTTTATTTCCCTGAATCTTTTCTTTGACTTTTATGTGAGTTGGCAAGTCGGTACAGAACTAAAAGTGCAGAATAAAACAAGGCTATTCAGAACCTTTCAACCTTGACCTATAGCTAAAGTCATACACTCTCAAGTTTGAAAAATTGTACAGAACTTCCTCATTCCATCGATCTGATGTTAAGAGGAGAAGTGTGCTTCCAGTTTAGGAAAATCAAATGTGAAGGCCAGGGCTTTTCAAAGAGCAGCAGAGAGGTTGGTGTAAAAGTTTAGAATTTTGAGACTTGTTCAGTGCATGAGGAGGCCTCTGCCAACTGTCCGTTTGACAACTGACCCTGAACAGAACGACTGCAGAGCATCTCAATCGAAAGGCATTTGTTATAGCATGTCCAAGCTTCATAAAGAACTATCAAATGGCTTTTGAACTGTGACTAAAGCCATTAGCTACTGCATATAAACTGTTTTATGAGTGACCTATTGGAAAGGGACAATTAAATCAGCAATATTTCATCTTTTCAGAGATGTTTTATCGACTAGGAACAGCAGATTTCTACCGTATCCTCAGTATAAAAGCCCCTTGTGAGAAAACAAGCTGACGGTTTGGACTGTGGCATTGGACAATTGACAGGGAAAGCATCCATCTGTCCACATGCAGCCTCTAGTCTATTTATAAGGCTGCCATTGACTGACAACTGCTCCTTAGGCGAACAGTAAAAGACCAGTGCAGGCTGCGAGGCTGCATGTGTTGCTATTGATTAGCAGTCAGGAGAGCATAAAACATCTGGGAAACTGTGAGATGAGGAGCAATCAGCAAAGCTAGCTTTCCCTCAGGCCATTTATAGACCCATTTGCCTTTATCGTACGAAATATTCGCCTGTTCTTCACCTTCAGGGGGAACTATAAGTAACCCATTGAGCAGAGAGAATCTTCTGGAAGTCTGGGTGCACCCCTGGAGGCATTGCTCCTCTTAGCGAGGAAAATCCTTACATGGTCAGAGGTCAGATGTGTGTATATGACATGTTGTTATTTTACATGGCTGGAGATGACCCCAGTGGGCTGTCATGGGGATTGAGAGGTTTTCCTTGAATGCATTTTGTCCCATTTATATTCATATTTATCCCATAATGCCACACAGTGCTCAGTATTAGACTGAAGATAAGACTACTGCGCTGAGTTAAAGGCTTTGTTTTGTATGAGGGATCAAGAGGTCACGCAGATATGTGTGATATATATGTAGCATATACTCGTACATGCACATTTAAATCTAATGTATTGATTTTTGATTGTAAAATGAGCATTTGTATTTAACTTTTAATTATGCAAGATCATTCCAGCATGCATGTGCTGCTAAAGATCATTCCACAGATCAACTATTTACTTATTTAAATCATAATCACTGTAATGTGAATACTATATTGTCAGTTTTGTAAATGCACATCTTAATTTGCATGAAATCATTATCCTAAAAGAAACAGTCTATGCCAATTCAGCAATCCATCTGTTTTATATTAAGAGGGTAAATATGAATAATTCATAAATGAAGGAATATGAATCTGTTGATGAACCAGAAGGCATCAAATCAAGAGATGCTTACCATGGTTAAGGACTGGATGGTTTTTAAGTTGCCATAATTTTCAGAATTATTTTCTCAATAGTATTTTTTTTTTTTAAATAAGAGAAATCCACGACCCGTCAAATAAGATCATTTTCCTCATTGAGCCTTGGGCCAGACCTGATTAATCTACTGCAATATGTTGGCTAATTGTTCTGGTTAAATTGCTCCTTCTCATTTTGTTGTTTAGCCTGGTGAAAATGTGTTTAGATAAAGGAAAATACTGCTTTGGAGTGCAGAAAAGACAAGGAAGTCAGAAGTGGTAACTTGTCTCTTCCAAGGGCTGCTTAAACTGGCAATCAGAGCAATCAGAGGAGAAGTGCTTTAGTAAGAGAGGTGACTAAAAACCCGATTGTCCCTCTGACTCAGCTCTAGAGATCCTGAGTGGAGATTGGACAAAGTTCCAGAGGGACAATGATCATTGCAGGTCTCTTCTAATCTGGAGCTTCTGATGAATGGCCTGATGAAACCATGATTAAATTTCAGAATAAAATACTTTCTACTGACATCAGACAATGCCAGATTGTATTTTACTTTACTACATTGACAAAACGTCACAATGAGGTAGCAGAGCCCGTAGTCACCAGGTCAGAGGACAAGAGGAACTGTATTTATTCATAAATCAGTTACTTACCCATAGTAGAAGCTCAAAAATCCACATGAAAGGACACAAAAGGGACAAAATCAAGCAAGTCCACCCTTCTCCAACTCCTGGAGCTACACACACAACAATACGGGTTTGCACTGACGTCACGTCAGCGCACAACACGAGTGCTAGGCTCCGAGCTGCAAAATTAACACATGGAAGTCTGCTCTGTGAGGAGTGGGTGAAAACGGGCAAAAAAAACAGACTAATATCTGCTTAAATCGGGGATATTTGGAATCGACACTGTTTCCTAGTCAATGGATATTAATATGTGGGCACAAATCAAGTTTCCTGGCATTTATCTGGACCTGATTTTATGTACACAAAGCAAAGTCTGATGGCTCACATCAACCTGGTTTATCCACAATGAATGTGAAACTAAATTAATGCTGAAGTTTAGTGAATACAAAGCTTTAGATAAGTTGATTCTCTGTAATATATGTAGCTAGTTATTCATCTACTTCTTCCTTTAGGTAACCTGTGAAAAGATCACTCTGTGGTTGTTAAGCATGTTTGTAAGACTTCAGGCTGCAGCCAATTTCAAAATTAGATCGTACCCAGGATTTCTTTCTTGATCTAGTTTGATTTTAACACCAGTTAAACCTTTAGTTTAATTTTAATGTGACAAATTATCATGGTGCAGCTCTAAAATTTTATATTATGTTGTATAAACTGTTATAGACTAGATATATTTGCATATTGGTGTACCGTTACGACTCAGAACGTTTCTGTACACGTATTCCAACAGCTGAGGATTTTTACAGTCGACATTTAACATAATTAACATTTAATTAATTAAAAACAGCACTTTCAGCTTAAATAAAGCTGTTTAATGCTTATTCCCCACTAATTTCTGTTACTCATCCTTTCTGCAACTCACAGCAGACTTGTGCTGCATGCGACATCTAATGCATTATCCAGTCCACCCACCAAGTGAGGGTACAGGGGTCTGTGAAAACACAAACTGTTTCAGTGTTATGCATACCGAACCATACCAAACTGTATTCAATCAAACAGGACCACATGATGGAGACACGGCTTAAGTGTATTATAGTCAGATCAGGTCCAGTATGGGAGCATATGCCTGTCCTGCACTTCGCCACGTCAACCTTGGTCCTGTTCTGCTCTGGCCTCCTGATGGCCATCATCCAGGCCTGTGCCAGACCCATGCCCTATCTCTCCAGGTATCTGCCAGCTAATTATAGAGGAGGAAACTTAAAGACTGATCCATTTGGCTAAACCCTCCCTCATGTAAACATTTTTCTCACAGACCCTTTATAAATACTCACTGAGCATTTTTGTCTCATTTTGAGTTTCATTGCCACTGAACATTAGCCAAACACTGAAAAAACAACCGTCTAGCTGCTGCCTTTCACCTTCAAGGTCACATTTTGTAAGGCAATACTGTTGATTCTGTAGACGAGGGCCTCCATACTCTTCATATTTACCCGCCTTTAAATGTAAAACTGCAGCTCTGACAGCTCTTTACACAGTATGTCTGCATTTTCTTTCAGAGGCACTGTCACTGGAAAGTTTTCTAATAAAAACAGTCATGTATAGTATTAAAGATGCTGTTTGTTTTCCCAGTCTGACTGATGAGCAGCACTGAACCCTTCACTGACTTTTCAACACTAAACATAGAAAGCTTTATCTAAATCATATTTCCAGCAAAGCTTACATAGCTCTGTTAGCTGCGTAAGCTACATAGCTAATGAAGCTTACAGAGCTAAAGCTCAGCTCACAAAGCAGCTATGTAAGCTAGGTTTCTACATTATCTACATAGCTACATTAGCTTTAGCTACATTTGCTTAACCTCACATTGCTAGAGCGCACATTGGAAATGCTAACTTGGGCACGTTGGTTGATGTAGTTATGTTTATTACATAGCTAGCATAGCCAAGTTAGCTTAAGCTAAGTTTTTTAAAACTCACTTTGCTAAAGCAACATTGTAGCTAATGCTACATAGCTCACAACAGAGCTATGTAAGCAACATATCTGTCATCTATGTAGCTATGTTAGCTTTAGCTACATTTGCTAAAGCTCACATTGCTAAAAGTAGCTAATGCTACATAGCTCACAACAGAGCTATGTAAGCAACATATCTGTCATCTATGTAGCTATGTTAGCTTTAGCTACATTTGCTAAAGCTCACATTGCTTAAAGTAACTCTGATACATCGGCTGATGTACTAATATAAATTATGTAGTTATAGTAGCTATGTTAGCTTTAGCTAAAGCTAATGAAGCTAAAGTTAGCCACAATTCATCTTACAACTTCTTAAATGGGTTGATACAAAATCTTATCCTGGATTAGTCCTCTGAAATGTTTGCGTTGTGGTTATATTAAGTATATATTTGCTAGATTTTGTTCGTGAATAAAGTTGAATTTTAAAAAATCTAAAAATGCATTTTGCTTAAAAATTACAACATTTTCATTCTGAGATGTATGGCATCCCAGTTAAACCTTTAAAAGTATGAGTGTAGACCAGACACTCAAATTTAATTAGCTCATCCACACTTACATTTTTGTGTGGATTTGCAGCAGAGGACCTCTGCTAAACATGTCTGTGATGAAAGGAAATACAGGTGGAGAAATACTCAGGTTGTTTCATTTAAAATGTAGCTAAAAAATGGAGCCAGCTTTGTTTGTTCTTGTTGTCTCTTTTTAGTCTAAGAAGGAGAAAGTTGATGTGAAGTTGCCTCATAGTTTGCAAACATACTCCCAGTGATCACACAGTTTTGATCAGCCCAAAAAATGCCTGCTCTGTATTTGCATTTTTCCTACTGATTAACAAGACTCCAAAACCGGAAGTTGTTTTCATTTGCATGTAAATGCATGTTAACCCTCACACTGGAAATGACGGATAATTATTTTCCCTGAAGTGTTCCTTGTTTGCACACTGATCAGAGCGGAGCAAAGAGCCATGGCAAGCCCTCAAACATGTTTTCCAGCACAAATTGCAGCACTTGGGTGTTTGCTTTTTCATTAACATTCACCCTCTGTCTGATTTTACTGAGTCTGTGAAAGTTCCTTCTTTCCAAAATCTCCTCCAGACAACCTGCTGAGGATGCACAGCAGTCAGGTCTGTCTCTTTATCCACTCGCTGAGAGAAGATATATTTTAGGAAGGCTTATAAAAGACATGAGAGGGAATGGGAAAACCTGTCTGGCTTTATATCACTAACTTATAAATGTAAAAATTCCTTCTTTCCTGCTTTATTTGCCAAATTTCACAGCTGACTAAAGCACCTCTACCTTAAAGCTTTCTGGGTTAAATGGTGGGTTTATAAAGAGAAGGCTCAGACCCAAAAGTCCAAAGTTTACATCCTAAATCCTCAGGTTTTTAGACTACCCACTAGACGGTTTTAAGCCTGATTTTGGAGCTGATTATTTTAGTCAAAATACAGCTTTTTATTCTGTAATCTACTTTTATGTTCTTTGATTTCTGCATCAAACACCAAGGGAAATTCCTCTTATGTGTAAACCACAGACTGTACTATATATAACATGGACATAGTCCCCATAATCTCACCCATGTGTTGAAAGCATTAAAAGCCAAACGATGGTGGCCATATTGGAAAAGATTCAAACAATTTTCAGTCAGCAAAGCAACACATAGGCAGAAGATATACATGCTGTATTATACATCATGTTACCTACATTGGTCACTTGTGCAAGTCTTCAAAAATGAACACAATACGAACAAGACATTGCTATACACATGACTGGTAGAGCGAGTGTGGAGACAACAACTGCTGAAAGTTCTAAATACAAACTGATAAACCAGGTCATCTGTGGAACCAAATGGGACGGATAAATTCTGTTTTAGAAGTCAATGTTTTAACCTGTGTGAATTATAAAATACAATTTTAGTTCAACAAATGACCAGGTGACTATCAGAGGGAAGGGGGTTAAGTGAGTGAGAGAGAAGGAAGCAGCAGACGCTGTTTGAATCATCAATCACCATCTAAATGAGCTGGACTGATTTGAAAATTCGCAAAAGTTAAACCTGTTCAGAAAGAACTAATGGCGTACAAAGGATTTGGCATCAGAGTGCAACATGATTAGAACAACATCAGACCAATTTTTTTTTTAACATGCCAAAAATTCGGTTAAAAAAAAAACACTCAGTGTGCAAAGGCCTTTAATGGTGCTGAACTTTAAACCTTGTAGCAAACACCTTTGACCTGCTGGTATTTCAATCTACTTAATCACACTCTTAATTATATGTTACCCTCAAGACCAAAACACACCGGCACTGCAGCGTTGCATCATATGATGCACCTTGGTGCTGCCACTAGCACACACTGTCAGCAACACGCCAAGAATTTTGTTTCCTACTCCACTTTGTTAGGTGATGGTAATGTGCCTATGCTAGAACAGTGAAGGAGGATGAGGGAGAAGCCCTGAAGGATATTAGGGTCTTACCTTTTTTAATTGACTCACATGGGAAGGAATTGGAAACAGAAGAGGCACTAAATTTCTTCTTCTCTACTCTCAAAACCCTCACAGGTCAAAGTCAGCTGTAGAAGTACAACAGTGGAGCGGCCTGTCAAGGCATGACAGGCGGCCGCAGGAGCAGGTTTGTACAAAAAAAAACACAATATGGGTGGGCGTTTGGGCGCATGTTGGACAGTGACCTTGTGTTTCGGGTTTAGGGCTTGATGTAAACAAAATGGACAAGTAACATAAAGATACAGCCTCTGTTCTGTGTTTGCTAAGAAAGAAATGAGCCACAGACTAATAACCACTTTTAAAAACTGTTCTCTAAATATGTTTGTTTCTGCAGTAAAAACTGAATTTTCCAATGAAGTGTGTGTGAGACTCCTGATGCTTAAGGAGACAGCCTCAAGTGGACACTTGAGGAACTGCAGCCTTTTGCACTTCCCTGGCTAAATCAGCTTATAATAATGCTTTGTGAAAACCTCTCTAGCAATAAACTTGATTCAGTATGAAGTTACATTCTTTCATTTCTCTTAAATAGTTGTTTTTGTTTGAATTCTTGTAAAGAAAAAATGCTTTTCCAATTGTTATTTTTATTTCTTTCAATGTATGTTTCCCTTTAAAAGAGATCTTGGCCTCAATGACTGTAGATGACTTGATCATAAATAATAAGGCAAACAGGTTTTCTTCTAAAAAGTTGATTACTGCAAAGCTGCAAAGTTTCTTGGTCAGGTTGGATGAGATGAGATGACTCCTGTGTAACTGTAGACTTCCACAATGCAAAGAAAAGAGCAAAACACCAAAACAGAAAGCTCTGAACTATTAGAAAAACACATTAATGTTCACATTTTGGTGCATCATTATTATTGGCAGCAGTAATCCCAAACATCATTTCTGCAGATGTCCTCAGTTTTCCACTCATTGATGTTAAATTGTAAACAGTCTATTGGCAAGTGTGGACAAAATGGTTCTTAACAACAGATTAGAATCAAATCATCAGAACTGTTCTTGGTTAATTCTGTCACATCATGCTCAGTGGACTCATATACAGCATGCATCCTTGTTGTCAGCAGAAGAATCTTTAAACAAGCTGTAAAGTGTCTTCAGAAAAGTATCAGAGCTAATTCTCTGTCAGATGATTTCAGTGGAATACATCAAAACAAAAATCCTTCATAGCATGTCAGAGTTAGAGTGCTAAAAAGAGAAATCACTGTGCTGACCTGTGTTGCACCTCAGTCAAGATAAGAATAAACCAATCTGTGTGATCGTAGGGCAAAATTAAGTTAGGCTGCACTGTCATGGTTTTCTGCAGAATTGAAGGCAAAGCCATTTATTCATGAGTAATCTGACATTATTTAGAGTGGCAGTAGACAACATGAAACACTTGGGCTCTGTCCAAAACCGCATACTTTCTCACCATTCATAATAAATGTGTAAGAACATTGGGCATGCAGTACATAATGAATTTAGAGTATGCGACTCTGTGTATGTGAGAAATCCCCAGATTGTCCAGAATTTTAAGTATAAAACAGGAGCACACTAGTCATTCTAAACCACCCTGAAATACATATCAGCTCTCAGACCATCCACTAGTGGCACTTGCCATCCAGAAAAAGTAGGGTACAAATAAAATGAATTGTGCTGTATTCATTTTTAATGTTGTCAAATATCATTCTAATAAGTACACAGCTGTATCAATAATGAATAGATGTTTATGACCGTTGCTGAATTCTATTCAGCGGCTGATGGGCACATTGGTTTGTTTCAAGCTTAGCCAGTGAAGCTTAGACCTGAGATACTGTATATAAGACATGATGTGGAGATGAAAGGCTTTTAACCATTACCTTAGTATGCAGAATCTAATGTTTGAGTAGTATTAGTAACAGGCACAGTCATAGACGTCATCTGATGCTGGTTTGAAAGTTGACTGTTGCCAAGGAAAAAAAAATTACTCTCCATATACAGGGTGGCTGTGATAGGCTGATTCAACTAACTCTGATCTGTTATTTCATTCAGACCTGATAAGTAATAATTAGCACACACAAAAAACAAGCACAAAGGAAGGTGATGTGTTTGCATGGGTTCTCGGTAATCCAGGTCATGATGATTCAAAGCTTCACTGATCCAAAGGAATACTAAAGAAAACATTTCAGACCAACGGTTGAATAAAGAAGGGGTGCCAGAGAGCCCCTTCCAGAGATCCAGAGATCCACTGTCTCTGGATGTGGTCAAAGCACAGAATGTCCACAGAGCATCAAGTAAAAATTTATGTTTTAAGGATTTTTGTGCATTACTTAACATTTAGGCACAAATCTGGCTTAATAACTGTGACTCTATTTCAACTCATTTTTAAGTGTATTTTTACAGTAATGGATAAAATGTACAACTTGAAATCATTTTAAATTCCCTGATTGTGTGGGTTTTTTTGCTTGTTTTGTTTTCTTCTTCTTCTTCTTCTTTTTTTGGAAAGAATCCAGCCCTCTTAGGGTCTCGCCACTGAATTAAAGGAACATCTCTATTTAGAGCAACAGAATGAAACATTATTCCTTTGAATTTTTGGTTAGAAAGTGTTTTCTTGTTGCCTGTCTGAAACTACATCTATAGTCAGGGCCTGTGTTCACTAATGCAATTTTAATTGCAATGCCAGCGACCGTTTTTTTGAGGGGGTCAGGATCCTGAGTGCTAAGATACCTTCAGCCTCAGCTGTTCAAACATGAAAATAGTTCAACTTTTGGAAAACTGCTGCACTTATTAATGCCTCTTTTCTCTCACCAATCAATCTAAATAAAGAAGAGCAAGACTTCTAATGTCACTGACAGCAATGGCAGAGGACAAACTGATCTGGCCTGTCCTTATGAGGGTGAAACTAAGAGCTGCTGATAAAGCCAGGACAGGATTTTAAACAAACTGGACTCTACAGAGGGAAAGTTAAGTTAAAAGTTTAAGTACTTTTTTGTAACAAGCAACAGTAAGTGGTGCTCAAAAACAGACACACAGGTCAGGATGTTGACTCTACTGACGGCTCTACAGAAGCAGCTGGTGATGTGTCAGAAAGAAGGAGCTTGGTCTGGGTAGGAGAGGGCACTCTATCACATTTTGTTGATAGAGCACCCTGGAGGTCATATCATCATGTTTATGTACCATAGGAGCATTAACAAAGGCAGATCTGCTGTTTTTATATATTTTTTGGAACACCAGGGCACTGCAGGGATGCCTGCCCCACCTCTGAGTCCAAAAATTAAAAAATGTTCAAGCAGGAAGACTGTTTCTACTCATCCATTCTAGTTACCCCTTATTAATGTCTCTCCTCTCATTCTATCTCTCCTCCCGCTCTAGTGATCAGCTGATTATTGGTGTTCACTCTCTTAAGTACTGAGTTAATCAGATTCTGCCACAACCTCGTTTGACCAATCATTGTGCACCTGTTATTTGTCATTCTCTCTTTCACAGTCAGCCTGTCATTTCAGTGTGGACACTGCAACCCTCCTCCACCCCAGCCACCTCCATTCAGTTCGTCAGCATCTAGTTCAGATCCTCACATGTCTCCTGTCCATCTCATCCTGCATCCCTCAGTCTCCTCCTCCAAGCCACATCATTGGTTTCCTCGTCATGACTCTCAAAACTCTGCATCTCATCTTCTTCTCATTTTCATCTCTTATTTCCAGCCTAACTGTAAATGTTTACTTCTCTCATTTTGGCATAAATTACATTACTGCAGACAACCTGCTTTTCACTGTTGAACATGCACTGAAATGTACAATGTGCATTTAAAACCTCCTAAATGTGAGTTTACAGGAACCAAATTTGAAGGACTGACTTTGAGGATCCTCTAGGATGATACTCCAATGTTTATGTCTGACATCTGTTTCAATTCTTCAACATAATCCTATTTTCTTTCTAGATGAATATGTGTCAGCATGAGCTGCAGTTGTGTTTGCAGCAGCAGAATACAGACGTTTTTCTGCAGCTCAGACAAACAGACAGCCTGCTGGAGCTAAACCTGCCTTTTGCTTCAGATTATTGATCACATTAATATGCAATGATTATTTACTCGGGGTGAATTTGTTGTCTAAATAGCGGTTTTGAAGGCGTGTAATTAAAAAAAGCTTTGAAGAAGACTGGAGTAAAAAGATTTGACGTTTTAAGGAACATATTTTTGAAAGTGAAGTGAAGTGTTTGTTACTCGGCACTTCAATGGACGACATTTCACAATGAATTATAGTTTGAAACAGCTGCTGGATGTTTATTTGTTCCATATCCACCATGTTGTCACGTAGAGAAGAATAAAGACAATGATGCATCATTTATCAGGGAGTTTGTATTTGCTTTAAAAGGAGGCAGTTTTATTTTAGAAGAAGAGTCATTTGACAATAGAGTTGATATTTTCTGAAACACTCAGGGCAGTTCAAAGAGTGTTTCTGAGCATGAGCAGAGAGAATACGAATTTTCTAATGTCATCACACTGTCTGAGGCCGGATCATTGAGTCATGATACAAAGTCTGTTTTATTACAACTACATCATGTTTGACCAACGCTGAAATTAAATACAGACCATCTTCATCGAGGTGAATCCTTTCACAGCAATAAAAAGGACTGATTAATAAAGGAAATGAAGTTATTGATCCTTACCTATCAGTAAAGGAAATATACTAGATAATATTATGGAACTGTAGTGTTTACTGGAAAACATGTGACCTTATAATTGTGCTACTTCTCATGGAGATAGCTGTGTTATTCACAGGCCTTTTGTTTGCTTTTTCATCACAATGAAAACCCTCTGTTGAATGTGAGTGGTCCAGATTTGCAGCAGGAGAAGTTTAGACAAGGTTATTTCTGTATAAATTGTTAAAAGCTGTGATCCTCTTCCCACAGCTCCCAAGCTCCATGTGGCTCTTTTGTGATGAGTCGTGCCTCTTTTAAGTTTTATTTGAAAATAAAATATTTGTCAAAAGAAGCATTGTAAGCAGAGATGATTCACTGCAAGTCACATCAATCTCACCACCACCCTTGCTCTATGAACCAACCAATCATAAATTATCCCAGGTCTCCTGCTTCATTTCTTGGTGCAAATGTGGTACATAAGCAATTCAGGATGGACACAGAAAACATTTCCAAGGCACTAAACGTTCCTTAGAGTGCAGTTAAATCCACCATCAAGAAATGGAAGGAATATGGCACATGTGTAAATCTGCCTAGATCAGGCCATCCTCGCCAACTCAGTGACTGTGCAAGAAGGAGACTAGAAGGAGAGTGGCAAAGAGAAAGTTCCCCAGAAGGCATGTGGGAGACTCCATGGTCAAGTGGAAGAAAGTTCTTTGGTCTGATAAGACCAAAATGGTGCTTTTTAGCCATCAGACAAGACGCTAAAAGACACCAAACACCACACATCACTACAAACACACCACCCCCTCTGCGAAGCACATTGGTGGCAGCATCATGCTGTGGGGATACTTCTCAGCAGCTGCCCATGGAAGGCTTGTAAAGGTAGAGGATAAAATTAATGTGGCAAAACACACAAAAAAAAATCCTGGAGGACAATCCTAGTCCGTCTGCAAGAGAACTACGGCTTGGGAGCAGATTCCAGCAAGACAATGACCTGAAGCATACAGAGAAAGCTACACAGAAATGGTTTAAAGAAAACAGGGTCAAGGCATCTACTCACTGAATTTCTTAGGCGATCCCATTCTACCACAACCTCTCTTGATCCAATCATCCTGCTGCTTTCAAAATTTCAAATTTCAAAATCAGTTCTCCTCTCCTCCACACACTTAGTCTGCTTCAGTTTGATTGTTGCAACTGTCCTCCACCCCAGCTACCTCCACTACGTCTCATCGATGTCCAGGTCAAGCTTCTTTGTGTCATCCTGCATCAGTTCATCACCACTTCCAAGTCATCTCATCAGTGTTTGGGTCAAGCTCCTTAGAAGTCCACTTAGCTTATCCTACTCCTTCCATCACCCTCACAAATCTCTAGGGGGTATCCTATCCTGAGGTCAACCTCACTGCCCCTTCAAGTGCATAAAGGCATCATTTTGATAGACTATTCGACAAAAACATTTCACATTTCCAAACGTGTACAATAAATTATTGTTAACTCGTATTAAGTCTCATCTGACTAAAACACACGTACATCCATTGGTATTTGCTTATCAGTTCTTAGAATGGGGTCATAACTGAGATTTCCACATCTAAATATCTAAACATGACTCCAGGGCAGGTGGAATTTGTACAGTTAAAAAATATATATGCTCATTACTGGTGCATTTCAGTTATTCTGCAACAAATCCTATATTTTTTAATGTAGTGCATGCAGCTGTACCACAAAGCTCCCCATTATTTCATTGTCTGGGTGTCTATAGGGATCTAACTAACTATAATTTACTTGATATGAAGACATTTTGAGATTTTTGACAGGCTTGAACTATATATTGAGGCCCCTTGAAGCATGAGGCCCCAGGCGATTGCTGACCATAGCCTAATGGTGAAACAGCCTGCACAAGGATTTGTCAACATTCCTGACAAACACCTGCTGAAAAAAGCATGACTTCCTGATGAAGACTTAATGCCAGGGTCCACATAACCATGCAATAAAAATAGAGACATTTAAATACTTCAAAAACTGCTGTTTTCTTGTCTTTCTAGAGGTACCAGTCTGCATATCTCCAATCTGTCTCTGCCACCGAATCCTGAATAGATCCTCCCAGCAAACACAGAGCGAGTGAGAGTGAGAGTGAGAGAGAAACAGGAGCAGAACCAGGAAGTGCTCGGGTCAGAAATCCTCACAGCCCACTGGATGGAGCTGCAACGACACTGAAACCAGAATATTACAGCACAAACCAACACATTAAGCCTAAAATACAGCCTCCACTTTCCAGATATCACTTATCTGTTACTACATCTGTCATTAAAGTTACTACAGCTGTCGTAAAAGTAGAGTAATTCATGTGTGCATGCAATAAATGGGTGTATTTGAGGTTGATAGCAGGCTGTGCAATGTCAAAATAAACTTAAATTACAGCAAAATGCATGTTTTATTGTTTACTTTAAGACAATGTTTAAAGATGGAGTTGATATATTAAGTAATGGCACCAAATTACAGTGTACTAAGACATAAAAAATGATGTTTTTATAAGATAACTTAGAGGGATCTGAAAATAAACAGCTAATGAGAGAAACATAAACAGCTGAACGGAATGTGAACTTAACGCTCCGCTTTTACAAAGTTGAAATTCTTGACACTTTCCACCTCCTGTGCTCACAAAAAAAAGGAAAGAAAGAGAGACAAAGTGTTGACCCAGACTTAAAATGTTAGTTTTAATATAGTTGTGCACTGCTGATGACTCCAGATACATTTATGAGCATTAGCCGACAAAGCGAACTTGAGTCTAGCCCAAACAAACGGGGATGAAAGGCGCCCTTTGATCCTCGGCCGACCGGAGTGACTTCAGCACTTTGGGGCTCGATTGTTTTCAGCTGAGGTTTCTCTGGGTGGCTTCACTTCAAGCTACAGCAGAAAGTGCCGGAACAGGATTTACTCTGGATTTAAGAACCACAAAGTTGGCTCACAGGAAAAAAAAAAAAAAAACTCTCAGCTAAAGCAAACAGACGCTTACTCTGAGAGCAGGCCCTCCAGTTATTGTGATACAGCCGGAGTTTGAAAAGCTGAACGTCTCCCAGCTAAATGTGCTTCTTCTCAGGCCTCAACGCTTTTTTCACACCAACACCGCCAGCTTCATGTGGAGGCTACGACAGCTCACATTCCGTCTGATCATAGTTGTGTGTGACATTTCAAAGAGGATTACGAGAATGAAATGTGATAAAAACTATTTCCACGTGACCCCTGAGCACTTGACCTCTGATAGGCTAGCGCCGCGTAGCACCAAGGCACAGGCTTCTGCTGGGACCTGACTGCATGTGGGATTTAGCCGTGGACAGCCTGGGACAAAATCATCACAATATCAAGAAAGAAAGATCTAATGTGGGGCTTTTAAGGGGGAACAGAATCCATCGCCTATCAGGGTTAAAAGTGGTTGATCCTTTGGCCCAGATTGGCCTCAGGACCCAGCACCACTTCCTTATGAGAAATCACAAAACAAATTTGTAAAATGTCCAAACCCTCAAATTCATTTGATGAAAAATATAGCATTTTAGACAGTACATGAAAAAAAACATGACCAAAGGTCAGTATTACTGAAGCCCTGGAAGGACAGGCATGAATATGATTTATTATACTCTAGTCTTAAAGTTTTATATTCATATATAGTAATATAAATATATATAGTTATTATAGTTTTGCCATGATAGCATGGCAGTTTAAATTTTCTCTCAAGATCACTAGAAATTAGCACATTATCATGGGGGAGACACCTTTGTTATGCCAACATGCAGGGATAAATAAGTCAAGATCTTGAGAAAAGTACTAAAATGTCTTTGGTGACCCCTAAAAACAGCTCAGCGATTCATTTTGGTCCCGACCCACCAGCTGAGAACCACTGCTTTGTTATATTAGCCACTATTTGGTTGACTTTTTGAAGGGAATCAGAAAAATTGGACATTATCAGTCAGAAACCGCAGAAAATTTTAATTTTATGGCCAATCTTACTTATCCAAAAACCATCAATCGTATAAGCATAATTTCAATTTCAGGGACTCAAAATTTAATAATGATTAATAATAACTTGAATTCAGAAAACATGTGAAATGGAAAAATTGAAGCTTTAATTATCATAATTTAGCTTTAAGGGAACCAATGATCTAATAATTTCAAGCGAATCAGACAGAAGCTGTTGAAAATTTAACGTTTAATGTTCCAGAAAGATCCAAAACACTTAAAGCTGATCAGTTATTAAACCGGCCATCATTTAAATTTAAAGAAAATAAAGAAGACTGACAGAACTTGAAGTTGCAGCCAACAGAACTCACATTTAAAAAAAAAACTCAAAAGATCAATAAAAGGCAGACGCTAATGAGGAAATTATTCATTACACCAATTCTGATTAGAATTTTAGGGAAATGAAAAATATATAAAAGGTAAAGCTGACTGGCGATAAATTAGACATATTTTAGGTGGGAATCAGAAACATCAAAAGACAAGAGTAGATCTAATTTGACTTTTACAGGATCAGGATATCAGAGGAAAAATATCAAATTGATTAACCAATTGTTCAAAAATCATGCCGGATCAAATTTTAGAAAAGCAGGAGGATCTTAAACCTTCAGCACTTATCGCTCAAAATCCAATCTTGATTTTAAATTTCAGCAATTAAGAAGGAACAAACTTACAAGCTACAGCCATAATGCCAGCCAGGATTTGAATTGTTTGAGTATCAGGAACACTCAAAAGACATGGCCTGTCTGAGCAGAATCTACATTCATTGATTAAAGGAGACATCAGCTGCTAAATCAAATCCAGTTTGCCTTTAAGAGAAAAAGAAAACCTGAAAAACTTGAACCTATATTAATAAATGGTTAATAAAACAGACAAAAAAATTTACATGACTTACATGACTTATTTTTGTGGGGTAATCAGGGACATGCAAAGATCTAACAGCCTATCAGTCATAAACCAGTTAGAAATCCAAATTTAGGAAATCACAAGATCTAAAGATCTAAAATCAGCTTATCATAGGCGCTGGTTGGTTTAGCTCAGATGGTAGAGTAGATGCCCATCATATGCATAAACTACAGCCCTTAATACACTTGTTGCTGCTTTGACTCCTAGTCTAGGCAGAGGTCTAACTACTTACCTCACTCTCTCTCTCCATGTTTCCTCTTTCTTATCAGCTGTCCTGTTTAATAAAAGTACAAAGCCAAAATGATTGTTTATTTAAATAAATAATAATAAAAAAAATTTCGTTAGAAAAATGATTTTTATCATAGATTATTTCTTCATGCTGTTTTGGTTGGGGATAGATACAATATAAAAAGATAACCTGGTAACAGCGATCCCATGCATGTATCATAGTTTACAGAGAATGCTAATTTGCTAGTTTGTTAATATGAGAGAGTGAGGAATGAGAATGGCTTGAACCCAGGATGCCCGCATACATGGAGTACTACCTCACCACAAGGCGATCTCTACCCTGAAACAACAACATAGTAGTGAAACTGTTACATAAAATCTGACATAGGTGCAGCTTTGTTGCTAAATTTATCAAACTTAAAATCAAATGTGTTTAATTCTTAAAGAATTAGGTATTCAGAAAAACTTCATTCTTACTAACTTGTTGATTGTTAACAACACAACATTTACGTTTAATAAACCAGAAAGAAAAAAAAACTTTAAAGCTACTTGACTTACTGATCACGATTAGAGACAGAGTTTTATTTGTTGGGGGAATTAAGGACAGTGTCAAAACCTAAAGCATTAAAGTCCCCATCAAGTGATTAAAACAAATCTGTATTTTAGGTTTGTTTTATGAGAGGCCACTTTGTATGAACCACCAGGTCAAACTTCAGTCAGTCAGAATCTCTAAGTTTAGAAAATTTAGCTTCAAAATCATGAAAAATCAGGTAGTAAAATCTTCTCTAGGATGGTGTGAGCATGTCAATTGAATGAGCTGAAGCCACACCCACTCAGGAGAAATGGGGTCCTCTCTAATTTAAAAAAAATGCTACTGATCAGGCAGCTGCCTGGCTCTGTGCCAGTGCAGAGAGACAGAAGTTGGGGATTAAATTTACTGTTTTCTGGCACAAATCTCGCTGTTATGATAATTTTAATGACCTGTAGGCCACCGTGGCCGATAGACTTGGGAAATTTACCTCACAACAAAAACAGCGTGTAGCTAGCTGTTAACTTTCAATGACAGCAGTGGCATTAGATAACAACAGGCTGTACTGAGATGAATTGTACTGTACTGAGGTGATTTTATATCAATTTAGCATTGGGAGGGCGGGGTAATTCCCCATCAAGACTGGTGTTATCATGGGCTCAGATATTTGCCCTGCTAAAATCAAACCAAGCCAGGAAGGAGGTGAACGACTTTCTAACGGTCAAAATAAAAATTCAGTCAGACTTAGATCTCAGTGTTCTCAAGTTTGCAGCAACTGTATTCCAAAATATTAAATGTGTTACACCACAAATTTTGGATTTCACTTTACAGGGACTTCCAACTGTTTTCTTGTCTTTGGAAATTAGGGAGATCACAATCTACAGATAGGCTAATAGGGAAAAAATCTAATATATCAATCTAAGAGAATCAGGAATTAAAAAGGCATTTAGTTGCTTAGCAAACTGGTCAGAAGAGCAAACCAAAATATACAATCAGGCATCAATTAACTCACAGAAAATAAACTCTACCACTAGGAGTCTTTCGATCAAAACAGTGAAGATGACAACTATAGACACATTGCTCAACTCCACCCTACCCACTGCACACTTTCGTTTTTGTTTTGAGGACTCTGGAAAAAAAACTACAGTCTATAAGGAGACATCTTAACAGTTGTTTCATAAATTAGTCTCACAAAATGAGGGAGAAAAGCGGTTAAAACTTCCCTTCCAGGTTCATGTTTTGAGCACTAAGCAGGGTGGGTGAATGGAGCTTCTTGTTGCCTGGGCAACAGAACGTGCGGCTGATGGCAGAGAAAGATCATGGTATGTCATTAGCAAGCAGCACAAAACAGGTACAGCAACAGAACAGCAGTTTCTGGAAGCAGGTCAAGCTTTCTTTGATAACTGTCGTGTTTCTCTAATGGAAGCTGCCATGCCAAGAAGTGTACAGTTAGAACGAAAAATATGAAAGATTCCTCTGGAGATGTTAACTGTTGGAAGTGTTTGAGTTAATGTAAGTACTCAACTTAAGTTGCTTCTAACATATGAGTAGTCATTTTCTAATTAATGCAGATATTTCAGTGTAACACATCTACATATTGCATCTTTAAAATCAGTTCAAACAGATCTAATTAAATGTTAGGCATCAGGACATCAGGAAAACTGAAAGCTAATTAGTTTATTAGAATAAAAAGTAATCTGACATTAAAACTAAAATGAGACAGAACTGAAAATATCAAAAATCAGGAAGATCAAACGCTTATCAATTATAAACCAGACATGATCCAGAAGTTTGAGGACCTGGAAGAGGAAAAACTTGAAAGCTAATTGGCTAATCAGTTATGAAACCAGGCATGTATTAAATTATAAATCATGAACTTTCCCTGTGTTTGTTTATCATTTAGTCTCTGTTTTGTCTTTTATCTGGACCAGTAATAAAGTTTGATTTGAATTGAAAAGCACACAGCGTGCTCGTCCATTAAAGCTCTATAATGTATTGTTGTGTATTTGTTGGTGGTGGCCAACACAAACAGCGTTATGTGCCTGAACATGTTGACAAAGCTTCCACGGCTCATTGGGCTGTGATGGATGGCTGTGTGTGCCATGCTAATTATTAGTACACATAAAAGGATGCTGTTATTTGCAGAGCAGGCCCCGCAGGTCTCAGCCGGAGGGGTCAGCGGGTAAATACCGAGCCATCAGTCTGCAACCATATCACTCAATCTTGATGTATGAGCTCAGAGGTACAAATTAAACGGACGGCGACCTTCCAGAGTGGGGGTACCGCACTCAACAGGACGCCATTTGGGCTAATTTCTGCACTGGGTTCAGACAATAGGCCACTATACCACATGGTGTAATTAGTTTGTGTACACACATCTGGAGTTAAGCTCCCAGAGGAGACCAATGCGCTTAAAATTAGGAAAAAGGAACTTTTAAGATGTTAAAAATAGTATGTGCATGATGAACAAGTGGAGGGACTGTATAAAGTCTTCTTTGCTTGACTTGAACATACTGTAAGGAGTTTTAACTAGTTAAGAGACGGTCTGAAATTTAATCAGATGCATTTTTACGACTTCTAATAGCAAAAAGGAAGAACAGGATTTCTATAAAGTTATGTTTTGCCTGTTATAACTGACATCAAGTCAGTTTTTAACAAAATGTTTGACCAACTGCCACCAAAAGTGCCTTATTTTTTTAGATGTTTTACATTAAGAGTTATTTTAGTCCATTTGTTTCCAACCAGGGCCCCAAAGGATCCCTAGGGTTGAGACTGTCTGATCTAACGTCGATGATCTGCCAGTGAAAGTGTTTAAAATGAACATGTCCTCACTCAAAATATCAGGTTATTCAGTCAGCCACATTTGTAGTTCAGGTTATACTGAAAACAATTAAAATTCACTACCATTTTCACAGCAGTGTATCAATTTTTGTGATGTAGTTCCTTGGGGGCATAGGCATTTTAAGACTCTTTTAAGATGTGCAAGAGCCTTGGTTCCCAACCTGGGGTCCAGGACCCCCTTGGCACCAGAGATTTAAGGGGGGTGGGGGGTGGGTCAGTCTGCTCCGAGGTTGCTAAAATGAGGGTCATTCAGACTATCTAAAATCATAATAAAACAAAGGAATGGATCATACAGTAGTCTTCTGGTAATATAACTTGTGCTTTTGACAATCTCGTTTGGCTTTAAATGATCAAAACAGTTAAAATTGATGTGTATTTCTGACAGCAATTAGTCACTTTTTTAATGTGTGTCGTGGGGGGCCACGGCTCTTCTTAGATAGTTGAAGGGGGCTCAGTGGAAAAAGGTTGTGAACCACTGTGCTAGAGCACTCCTAATTTTAATCCCATCAACCCCTGGAACATCAAGCCTTAATATCCCACCTGATTTTTGCAACATGATACAAACTTTTTTTTTTATTTTTCAGTTATCATGTTGAATAACATGTAGTAATACTATTTCAAGTCACACATATTCTTCTAATGCCAAATATCACACCTATAACCAGAGGTGGCTAAAGTATATGACTATTGTTCTCAAGTAAAAGTACTGTTACTCTGGTTAAAATGTACTTCAGTAGAAGTAAAAGTACAGGTTTATAAACCTACTCAAGCAAAAGTAAACAGTATTTACTTTAAAGTTTGCTTTAAGTACTGAGTAGCTTCTGAGGAGAACAGATCTCCAGCCAGGCTGTTCAGGTAAAATCATACCTCTATAATAAATTATAATACACAGAAAAAATAGCAGTGTTAATTGAACTAACACAGAGTTAAATGAACCACCTTAGAACTGTCTGTATTAGTCCACACCACATAGTTAAACTGAATTTTTGAAATTGTTACATATTTTACAATATAAAAGAGCTGCAATAACTCTTAAAAATCTGTGTGAAGTTGGTTCTCCTCTGGCAAAAACAAAGAACAGAGTCAACCTCATAGCAAGGCATATACAGATGAAGAACAAGCTCTATGCATCTGTTAGGAGCATCTAAAGTCATAGGTGGGAGCTCTAACTCAGTGGTGCAAATTTGTCTCACATCAAAAACAGCAAAAATCCACCAGAAACATGACCAAAAGAACTCCAGCAGGGATCCCTGTACAACAGACAACAACCAAACACATCTGAACACTCTGCCCAAGGGCATGAGGGGAAACTGCGCTCACTGCAATTTCATATTTGGGGGATATGTGGGCTAAGATCAGTTTACTCTTTACAAAGTTGAACTAACACTGGTGGATCAACAATGTTGAATAATTCCAACAATGACGTTCATTTCACTCAGAATGCAGTTAAATGTACACTTTACACTTTCAAAAAAGTACAAGCACATGGATAAACTACTCAATTAGAGTAATTTGAGTAGATGTAATTAGTTACTTTCCACCCCTGCTTATAACCCTCCGCCTTTCTCACCCCTAGCCAAGCCCAGGTTATACTGCTGTACAGATATGTCTTTTACCATCATTATTATAGTCACAGTAGTTGTGCAGAGTGTGGAGATCATGAATAGAGCTAGATAGTGGTTTACATCTCTTAAGTCCCATATGTCTTCTCTAAAGCCCCGAATCTTTCAGATTAGAAAATTAGATGATGACAGATGAATAGGCCATGCTGGTCCATCACACAACATGGAAATTTTAATTTTTTGCCAAAATGGCAAAATAAAACATTATTTAAAAATGCTACACACTGCAGCATAAAATTCATATTTATGGTCATGAATATCAACATTGTCTGCAGTTACTGAAATGCATCTGTAATTGTAGTAATGCACTGACAACTTTTACATTAAACTCTTATCCTACATTTGTAATGTAACCTTAAGTTAAAAACAGTCAGTGTTTGCTCATTTTTAAGAGGCAGAAATATATATCACTTTATATTATGGTCACAGAATGATAAAGATTGTCTGAATACAGCCAGATATGAACAATAATTGTGGCTGGAAAGGATGTTTTATTTGTGTGGCTATCCATTTCTGTGAATGGTTAAATGGACTTGAGCTTGTTTAGCGCTTTTCTAGTCATCCGACTACTCAAAGTGCTTTTACACTGCAGGTCGCACCGACCCATTCACTCACACATTCATTCACTGATGGCAGAGGTTGCTATGGAGAATTGGCCATCAGTATTAGCTAATCCCTTTCGTAGGTTTCCATACCAGCTTACATGCCACTGACGCAGCAGTGGGAGCAAATTGGGGTTAAGTATTTTGCCCAAGGACACATCGACATGTGACTGCAGGAGCTGGGGATCAAACCCACAACCTTCTTACTGTGAGATGACTGACTCCACCAACTGAGCCACAGTCGCCCCATGTTCAGATTTACTAGCATCAAAACTGTATAGAGAGCATGAATGTCTTAATTTTGGGCTCAGTTTGAAATATTTACAATTTTTAGTTCTGCCTTGGATAGAAATGCAATATTGTGTGTGAAAGTCCTGCATTCAAAACTCTGACAACATAATGGTATTGTTACTAAAACTTGGCTCACTAATGAGAAGAATGCTCTATTAAAGTGGCTTAAAATAATGTAGAAAAATAACTTAAGAATAATAACACCTGTTCAATTGAATATTTTTTTGCAAAAAAATCCTACTAAATCTTTAATTTTCTCACAGTATATCTTGCAGTAAAAAACTAAAGTCACTGCTTTTTATTGGTGGTCACTTCTTTCTAATAAAAAAAATACTGTTTTTTAGTGAAATGAGAAATTTACAAGGAGGTCTGAACCATTTCAAGGAGATCAAAATGACACAATATTTAGGAGCTGGGTACCCAGAAGTTCTGATCCTAAAATCAACTCTGATAAGGAGGCTTCAGCTTGTTTCTTTTTTTAAGTATTATTTTACTGACAAATAAAGGGGGCATTGGTTACATTGTGTGACATGTTCTCACGCTGTAGTCAGAGGCAGTCTGGGTTAAAATCCAGCCTGTGCCTCCTTTCCAGCATGTCACCCCCCAACCCTCCCTCTCGCCAGTTTCTGACTCTATTCACACCTATCAACAATAAAGGCACAAAAGTTCAAAAATAACTACTTACAAAAAAAGACATTTAGGGATGCACTAAGGAAACTGAGAAACACTGTTAGTCAATTAGAAGTAAGAGTTTTCTTAAGGAAACACTTTCCACACATGTAAAGGTCAAATATATATAAAAGAGTTAGGACACTGGCCCCGTTTGGCACAAAATATCACAAATTAGCCCTGTTCACTTACGCACATAACTCCTAAAAAGAGACGGAAATTTTCAAGGTGAAGAGCCCAAATTTTTCCTGCAGACCCCCCCCCCCCCCCGGCATTTTTTCCATGTCAATTTGACGTAAACTGATGTGAGAACACAGCAGAAAACATTCAGGAAAATTCACAGCGAGCTGTTGGGAGGGGTCATAGCGTTAAATCCTGTGACTATGTTCACCAGTGGACTGAAAGGTAAATGACTGATGCAACCTCATTGCATGCACTAAAACATGAAGCACTAATATTAAGGAAATTATGTCACATCCATCGTCTATGTTGTTTTGTTCAACACTTCTGTGTTGTTATTTTTTTAAATCATATATTGGCCTGTAAGAGCCCATAGATGGTAAATATAGGAACAAGCTACAGAGAAAGAATTCAGCAGGAACCTGCCTGTAATGCATGTGTGAAAAACAGCCAATAAAAAGTGCCTCCCTTTTGCTTTTCAGTAGACATTATCCATAGTTTTGTATTTTATCTTTCTTGCAGCTTCTTACTTTAACCTCCTATGTTTGAGCTCAAATATCTGTGCAGAAAGAAGCTTCCTCTTTGCCCTAAAAGAATTCAAAGGGAGTTATATTTTTTTTGCATCATTGTGCATCATCTTCCCAAAATCAAGATCAATTGCAAGCTGAATGTTTGGATCAATAATGCACAAAAAGATTGTATTTTAGTGTGTTTGTCTGTGTCTCTCATGCATGATAGATATCATGTGACAGAAACCACAATAAAAACAACAAAGTTAACACACAACATAGGGAAACCCAAAGGTTAAAAATAGGCCTTGTATATATCCATCACCAACAGAAAAGACAGTACTGTAAAAGTCAGCACCCATTCAAAGCAGCAGTAGTTAGAATATCCAATTATATTTAAGAGATAATGTCCCTTATTTTCTGTGTGATGCTTTTTTATTTGAAGTACAGAGCTTTAAGTTTAATATGTCCCAAAACAGGATGTGTTTTTGTAAGCTTTGCACCCAGAAACATCCCTTATAGGAATACAGTATTTAAGAGCCTGCACTTTTCCACCTTTAATGCAGTAAGGAAGTTAAATAATCACCTCTACTTTTATTTTACTCTTAGTATTCGTACATGTTCTCGAGCAGACTGTGTTTGTGTATGTGGCAGTGGAGGAGGGCCTAACTTGAGATGTAGATGTAGCCGTACAAGCGCTAACTTTTGACCTCCCCATGTCATCTTCTCAAAGTTAATCATCGCTGTGGAAACAAGGAGAAAAGCTCCTCAGTGAGCGCAGAGCTCAGGGAGAAGATTACATGTCATAAATACAGAATCCCTCAAATCTGGCCTGTTTTTCCCTCCACACTTACATACAGGCCTCCCACTCCAGTTACAGCCATCTTGCTTCTATTTGATGACACTCCCCACTTTCCAGATCTGTGTCATTTTGATGAACACAGGCAGAGATACGGACCGTGTGTGTGTGGGGGGGTCGATGGGTTCTGGTTGCATCTGGATTTTATAGCAGCTCAATTCTGCGTGCTGGTGTGCGGCTGAGATTGGATGTGATGAGACGGAGTTGCAAGCGTGGAGTGTATGGGAATGTCAACGAAAGACTGATATTGATATTGATCCCCGGGTTGAGACAGTTGCAGGGAAGTATGAGACGCAGAGATTCTGCATCATTAGTCTTGAAAATCTGCTTATTTTCTTGTTATATTTTCCCTTTTTTCTGCTCATGTGCATGCTAAGACAATGTTTCCAAAGAGAATGTAAAAGTAATCTAAAACTCAAGTACAAATATTTATAACTTTATTGATAGTTTACTTGTACAAGATGTACATTCATATTTTGTGAATCAAAAAAGGGGCAAAACAAACCGTACGATGATTCATGTTTAGGCATGCTTGCATATGAAATGAGTCATTTTCATGGGTACAACAAATTTCATGGAGTATCGTTTCAAATCAACCATCCCTGAAATGTTTGTAAACTCGGACACGCTACATTTTTTAAAACCTTTTTAGGCAAACGAAGCACTACAGCCACACCTCCTAATTCAAATTTAACACTTAAAAAAAAACATACAAAAATAAATGCAAAGCCATGTAAAAATGTACACTTGTAGTTCAACTATTTCATCTTTCATAGACTTTCAGACAAAATAATAATAAATAAAACACCAATATGTTTAATTTAAAATGGAGACATAGATAAACGGTTCTAAATGGAGGTCTGGTAACACAGAAAATGCTTGGTTTGGAGACTGTTAGAGGTACAGTGATCTGAAACAGATCGACATGTGTGGCGCAGCTCTGACAGCAGTGTTAAAAACGGGGGTTTAAAAATATTCCTCTAACTCCAAAATAATCCAAATGTTTTGGTTTTGTTTTGATAAATTTGTAAAATACAGAATTAGTTTGAAATTAATGATAAAAAGTCACATTTAACATGCAGAATTAAGCTGCGAAATTTTGGATTATAATGCTGATTTTTATTTCAAACCCAAGTGTAAAATGTGCTCCTTTTCCTCAACCTGATGTACACAAAACTGCTTGAATACACCGGTGTTCTGCAGGATTTGGCACCTTGTATTAAGAGTGACTTACGCAATAAAACACACTGCTGTAGAAAATCTGGCATTTGGCAAAGAAATTCTTCAACACTCAACAGTGCATGAAAAACAAATGAAAAATCATTGGGTCTCTTATCGTTTAAGATTAACTGCTAGCTGTTTGTTTGTTTTTACTTTTTTAATATTTACAGTATTGCACTTAAACTGCACACCATTGCATTTCAGTTTGACTGATGCTTTCTTCATATTTTCAGAATTACAAAATAAGAAAAGAGAGAAAAAACAAAACACTTTTTATACCCTTTATCCAAGATAATGTCCTTTTTAGCGGATCACATAACAATATCAAACCCTGCCCCTGTACCCCGTTTTTTTTTTAATTAGTAAAGTAGTATCTGCTTGTAGTGCCATTTGTAAACACCCACGTACAAGACCCTGAAGTGCAAAGGCTATCTTCACTTCTTTACCCGGGATACAACACAAAAAGAGGAAGAAATAAAGACAGAGAGAGAGAATAAGAGAGGGGGAGAACATTTCTCCATTCTGCAGCAAAGGAACAATAAAGTTGTTGCTTTTGTTTGTCCAGAAGAAGAAACTTCATGTAGCAGGGGAGGAGATCTTGTGGGCATGGAGGATGGCAGTGTTAAAAACAGCTGTTTATGTCCGGTGTGGTCCTCCTGCAGCGCTCGACAGCAGCAGGGAGCACAGTGGTTGGAGACAAATATGGCCGCTATTTAATGTTTCTTTTTCTTTGATTTAGAAGGTGGTGAGGGGGGGCAGAGAGAGGGAAAAAGAGGGTGTAAATGTGAGTCGTCCCAAAGCCTTCCAGAGTCCACAAAATGCTCAAGCCCCTTTGCGCTGTCAACAAGCGAGGGGAGGCTTGCTGCTGCTGCCTGCCCGTTTGCTTTGTTCTGCTCTGTCTGACCCGGCCCTCAGACAGACATCCACATGTGTTTGTACGGTCCTTGGGATGTGATCTGTGCCTGGAGTGGACTGAGCCACTGGCCCCGCAGAAGTCCCGCCTGTTGGGGCGAAAAGTAAAAGGTGATTTCATTGGTATTTAATTACCGTTTCTCTACAAGTGGTTTGTTTTGGCAGCTGGTTTTGTGACAATTTTCTCCATCTTTTTTTTCTTATTTTCTTCCTCCCCCCTCTCTCTCTCTCTCTCCCTTTCTCCCCCCTCTCTCTGTATGTGTTCCTCTCTTTCATTCTCACTTCTCAGTGTTTTTGTTTAGTTTAGTTTTAGCTGTGAGTGTCACGGCCCTTTCACAGGCTCAGTCTTGTGTGAGAGAGGCGATTATGGGCATCAGGCGAGCGGAGGGGCAGCCCGGTTGGGGTCAGAGTCCCAGAGCCTCGGCGTGTTTTCTTGCCTTGAGTCGCAGGTCGGCGATGCTCGAGTTCTTGCTGTTGCTTTTGGCAGCCGCCGCCACCGCCGCCGCCGCAGAGGCCGAGTCGGCGAGGGACGCGATTGGAAGTCCGAAGGGAGGGGGCGGGAACATCAGGTAGGGAGCGTGAGCGGCCAGGTGAGGGTGCAGATGGGGGTGGGAGTGGGTGACGCCGTCCAACTGGAGCTGAGCTTGGACCTGCAGGACGGGGAAAACAGAGGATTTAGGTTTCACAGTCTGACACTATTAAACTCCCCCCTTAAATGTTACCCCCGCTGAGCTGTTGCTTACTCTGTGTTTTCTAAGAAAATAGTTAAGGCTGCACTCTATGCTTTAGCCCTTTTTTCATGTCAGCTATTCTAAAAGTTAATGAATCATACATTGCTCTCAGACACCACATCCAATTTAATCGTCCAGAATCAAAGTGTTTCTAGGACCCAGAACAGATTTGTTTAATTCAGACTGAGAACTCGCTTATACCCTTGGAAATATGCAAGTCTTGTTATCCTGATTATGTATTCAATTGCATAAATAAACAATTTTGCACTAAAAAGATATTCACATATTTGGAGTTATAAATATTTATCCAGACATATTCCTGAGTCGATTGGGGAGGAAAAAAAGGGAACCATAAGGAGCATAGAATATCAGTTTTCACATTCTTGGCAATTATTTTATAAGAAGTAGGTGAAAATTAAGCATCCAGTAACTTCAGAGGGAGAGAGCTGAGCCTGTTGCCATTCCTCATGTGTTTCAAACACCGCAGGAAGAAGTGGGGGAAAAACTCAAGTGTGCATGCTTTCTACTCCAACCAAAATAGAACGATTTAAAGTCAGGGTTTTAACTCAAATAAATATTATTTTCTCACTTTGCCTCCTTTCAAATGAAGCCTAAAAATACTGAAAATGACTCATGTTGAAGTTGTTGAATAAAAGGGAAAATTAACTCCAACCGCAGATTTGGGGTTGCTCCGCAGCAACCAAACAACAAACATTTATCTCCTTTTTGCAACAATCAGGCAACAAAGTCAAGCTTAAGCTTGCATCTTTAAATGAGTAAAATTAGACCTGATTAAAACACAAAAGCAGTGATTGGAAACTATAAATTCACTTTGTGAAACTTGTGACAGAAACTTATCTGTCCTTGACAAAACAGGTGGTGGATGTTTGACGTTCTTGTGCCTTTGGGTGGCTGTATCATGTTTATATCTTCACACACAAGTCTGATACACACATGTAGGGTTGTCATGATAACAGATTTTTAAACTATCCTACTGTACAATCAGAAATCAAATGATATCAGTGCTTGTTTTGATACCACAGCAACAAAAACACAAGAAAGAGCAATTTCTTGTGTTTAATCACCAAAAAAATTAATGCCAAACTCCTGCCTATATTGCACCAATATGTTGGCAATGCCAAGGTACAGTATGTTTGGTTTATGCTGCCAATTTTTAGCACAATTCCCTGTCCCTAACAGCAGCTTTTGGTTAAAAACATACTATAGACTTACGTTTTTTGAAGCTTTGGTACTTTCCAGTACTGTTAATCACTAAAATAACAGATTAAATTGATTTAATACATGGTGTATAATAAATATTGAAAATGTGGACATCCTTACTAACATACACACTCATACCTTGTAGTTTTTTGTTTTTAAGGGTACAGATTTCTTTAATTATTGGTTGATAGAGGCATAAAATGAGAAAAAGTGACAAAGCTTTAAGGCCAGATTTGAACCATGCATCCTGACCAGCGAAACCACCATCCACTCACTTGTTTCCCTTGCTGCATTGTGATGCCAGCTCAGTATTCCAACCTCAAACAGCACTCCTATCTCGGTATGCGGGCCTGGAGCCTCCACCCCTGCCAGCACAGCTCAACGCCAATATCCATCAGAGCCCACTCCATTCCCCCCGCTTTCATCATCTCTTTTATGTGCTCGCGCCTGCCTGCCGCACTGTTGGCTTAATTAGGCCGCTGCTTTTTCACGAGGGGGTCAGGCAGACAACACAGCGGACCGAGGGACGCAGAGGCAGATAGCAGCAGATCAGATGTCTGTCCACCTCTCCGACCCTCCTGTCTCCTCTGCACGCAGCCATGAGGTGAAAGGTGCAGAGAGGTCTGACTGCTCCCTCCCCCCTTTCTAACTCACACTGTCTCTCATTGCACACATATTAGAGCTGCATATAGCCTCCAAGTTCATGTGTACAATTATAGAAGGTCTACTGTGAGTCCAACACACCAAGCATGCTTAAAAGCACACAAACATGAGCTACAACTTCAGCATCTTCCAGCATTCTTTCTCTTATGCTGACTAATCATCTTTTTCTCTGCATTTTCACTGATATTCTGCACTAGTTTTAAATTGGACGGCTCTATTTCTTATACTTAATAGCTGCTGATGCAAAAATACATTTTCTACCTGTTGGAAGGGCATCCGCAGGGCGCCCATGTTGACATAGGGTGCTACTCTGCACGCGTCGAGGTGACTGCCGGAGCCCAGAATAACACCTGGAGAGAAGGGAAAGATGTCTGTCAGGCAGCCAGACAGTTGTTGTTATGTGAGATGAGGAGGTCAAAGTTTGTTTGTTTTTTTGACACATGCAGTTAAAAATGTTGTCACATTTGAGAACTAAAATAAGCCAAGGAAAAAAAGAGGGAAATATATAAATAAAAGAGCATTCAAGAGGTTACAAAAAGGAACATTTAGTTACCTTTGTGCATCTGGTTTTCTTGTTTTCGACATTTTGCTCTTCTGTTCTGGAACCAGACCTGGAATTAAACGGGCAAATTACACATCAGAAAAATGAAAATAAAGTACTAAATCCAGGCTAAAAATACAGTTAATGTGCCATAAGATCATTCCTGTTTCTGCTCCTTTTTATTAAAGACTTTTTTGTATATATTTTTTTTGTTTGGTTGCTGAATGTAAAAAACTTGCAAACATAAAAAAATCTTATTCTATTCTTTTACAGGTTTCTAGTAATACCACAAACTAATGAAAGGTGAAAAGGGTTGGCTATAGATGATTTACTGCAACCTTCTTCACATTTTATGAAAAATAGTATTAGAAAGCATACAAAAATGCATGTAAAGAAATATAAATGAGCCTGCAGTTTTAGCATATAGGTCAAGGAACACACACAGACACACTACAAAAAATAAAAGTAAGATAAACTTACAAGGTCGATATAAAGGTGATTAAACCTCATTTTGAATTTTAAAGGCATATTCAGGCAATAAAATATGACAAAATGACTATAAACACCACCCAGCTAGGCTAACACAACCTCAAACCCTGTATAATAAATGGTTATCAAATTACTATGGTGATATGTAGCCGTTGTATTTCAAAATAAAAGAGATAAACCTTGGCTCCAGCAGCCTCCAATTCACTGTCTTTGAAGCTTCAGGCTACGTCCTATTGTTAATCATCATCAAGCTAATTTGCTCGGTGAATAACATTATCTTCCCTCCCCTCTTCGACCCCGCAATGATTATCATTTACAGATGCGAAATTAGCGGCTGGTAGCGGACCACAAAGGGCGCGCATTGATGATGATAATGATGATGAGTCAAGGTGCCGTAAACACGGAGCCATTTTGGATCTGCGTGGATCGACTAGCAACGTTTGTGTCGATGTAGATAACAAGACGGTCGATAGACTGGCTATTAGAGGCTCAGATTAACGGAAGAGGAGGAAAAGGAGGGATGAAATGCTCATATTTTGATTTATATTTTGAAAACGTATATTAAGGATTAGTGTTTCATCTGAAAATCCTGATATTGAAGTGTTATGGTAATATATTCCCTTTAAATGTGGCATGAGAGAAAATTCCAGACAAAATGTGACGTAGACAACGTCAAAAATAACACGTAAAATAATATTTTAACGACAATAAAGATGCAACTCAAAAATCCCACGACAACAAAAAGAGACGTTATGAGACATTTTACTAGCTACATGTTGGGGTATGAGGTTATATTCACTGAAAACTGAGAAGTTAAGGGAAATTTTCTAAATAAATTCAGACTTAATGAAAATGTAGATCTTTCAAGGAAATGCAGCATGACGTAAGATTTTATTTTAAAAAATGAGACGTTCAGGAATATTTTCAAAATAAAATGAAAAGTTATGAACAAATGTTTTTTTTATTTATTTTATTTTGTTTTGTTTTGTTTTGTTTTTTTTAGTTATGAACAAATGTTGGCCTATCTACAAAATGAAGCATGACGTCAGATTTTTTAAAAAAGAAATAAGACGTCAAAGAATATTTTCAAAATAAAATGAGACGTTATGAACAAATGTAGGCCTATCTACAAAATAAAGCATGACGTATTTTTTAAAGAAATAAGACGTTAGGTAAAACTCAAAGAATAAAAGATTCGTTCCTAGATAAAATTCTGACTTTAAGGAATGTTTAAAAATAAATTATGACTGTGGATTGTTATTGTCAAACGAAGAGACATTAAGGAACTGTTTCATGTTTTTTTAAATAAGTTACAGGAAGTTCACAGAAAGAAAATTATGTTTAGACTATTATGAATAATTTCACAATAAAACCAGAAATCACGAATTTATGTTTTTCTTCACAATGAATTATAATAATTAATATTACTATTAAATAAAGACACACACCATGATTTGTGGTGAGTGTATAGGCGGTGTGTTACTTGCTGTACAGCAGTAAACGATGGTAGGAAAGGTGTTTACTAGAATACCAGGTGATTTTGCATAGAGCACAGCAATCCCTCAGATAAATCAAGGCTAATATTAGACGGGCCCGGGATCAATTCCAATTACGCGCCAGTATGTTAAGCAAAGTGAACTACACTGGTTCAGACAGTTATTTCTTCATTAAGGGCCACTCAATGATGCGCTTCACAAATACCCTAATCTCATTTCCTTTTTGATTTTTTAATAGAGACAGTGAATAATGACATTTAATTTAGCAGCGCGCCAGAAACCCAAAGATATTAGTCGTAACTGAATTACTGCCTGCTCCTCACCAGGCTCTCATAACTTTCAATTAGATTCATTGACAGCTGCTCGGAGCGCGTGCAGCTTTCTCAGCCTGCACGAGACCTGCTGCGATTCACTGAAACTAAAAGTGCAGGAAAACATGACATAAAATGTGACTTTATATTCCAAGGAGAGAAAATCGGCTATTCCTGCGTGGTTTTGATCACAGAAAAATGCGCATATAGCTACTCTTTTCTAACCCTATTAAATATTTTAACGCCTTCTATTAACTTTATTGGTAATCGGTGCAACATTATCACCTTATTCTGACTATGTTCCGCTCCAAATACACTCTCTATGATGGGTTTTATTTATCCGATTAGATAGCAGAACAGCAGCAGAGTTGGGCCAGAATCGAGTTATTTCTAATCTGTTTTTATGGGGACACTACATCAAGCCAATGGCAGATATTACAAAGAAAATGAGGAGGGATCCGAGTTGACATAAGAGCGCGTCCCCTGAAGCAGCCATTCAGGCTCTTCATTCATTTTAATCATTGCTTTGGATTTTTTTTTTTTCTTCGTCTTCCTCCCTGAAGGCTGCTGGGATCGGAGGAGTGCTTTTTGGCTGTGCAGGCCTGCAGCTGCAAGTTCACGAGGTTGTTGGGTCCCGCGTGATTTACAGCAGTTTATACACGTTTGATATAACTGACTCACTGATACTACAAAATAAAACACTTAAAAAAAATACACGCATTAGATTATTTTAACTATCATTTAGTAAAAACCAAAGCAGAAAAAGATCAATTAAGTTAAACATAATGGTTTTATGTGTGTCAATTCGACAATGCACGCCTATTAATACCAAAATATGTGCATAAAAAATCTTACTGTTTCACCTGAGATTTTAATGCGACAGAAATGTTCCATTTTCCTGCAGGAATATTACACCACAAGGAATGAAAAATGGCGATTAATCCACTATTGACTGCCTCAGACACTTTACAAAGTCCCACTGGAATATAACAAGAATATTTCAGACATCATTTATCTCTCAGGCTGGTGAGGTCATCCTGCCTGCAGACTAATGAGCTCTTGACATTTCTGTCTTTTACTTTTATTTATTTTTTTTATGTTGCAGGGCATGCCACAGAAACAGTGATCTCTCAGTGGCACAAAAACAAAACAAAATGATTCATATTTTGTGTTTTACAAGAGCAAAAAAATGCCTAGCATGACGACAAACACTGCGAATTGGATTCAAACTAAACTAAAATTTGAATGCATGATTATGAGTTTTTAACAGTTAAAAATGTTACATTATAATCAGAAAAAAATCAGTGCAGTTCTTGTTGTTTTGCACCATTGTTTGATTGAATTAAGGAGCATAGATCAAGGCTATGTAAAACTATTAACATTATTCCCAAGCTGTACGTACATGCGTCTGAACAACTCACACACACCTGCTAGAATGGCCACGACAATATAAAACGTCTCATAGAGACTGTATATAGCGTAATGGCACAAGTAAGAGGACACAGTGAACTCTGCAGACAGTTCTTGTTGGAATTTTGGGAGGAAAAAAATGCAAATTCTTGTTTCTGCTCACACAGCAGCCCCCCCGGTTGCAACGGCCGTTTTGAATCAGTTAAATGTAGTGGAAAAAGAAAAGAGACGGAATAAATTTGCAGTTCCTGACCTGCACCCTGGCCTCGGACAGTCCCAGCCGCTGGCTCAGCTCCTCTCTCATGAACGCGTCCGGATAGTGCGTCTCGTCGAACAACCGCTCCAGCTCGTTCAGCTGCTCCAACGTGAAGTTGGTGCGACTCCTCCGCTGCTTCAGTTTGCCCTGCGCGTCCTCGTCCTCAGACTTCACGTCCTCCTTCTTCTCCTTACACTCGTATATCCCTGTTACACGGCCCACGGAAGACAGGAGATGCGTAAACGGCTTTGTGGAGCTACATAAACATTCACATTATTGGCCCTTGTGTATCCCCTTAGTGCTGGGCCCTCTTATAGGGGTCTGGTAATTTGGCAGTAGCAGCAGCAGCACATACACACATTACAGAGCCGATGTCTGCTGTAGAGAGAGGCCTGTGGCTGCTCTGCAGCCTCCATAAGTCTTAATGTAATGTCAGTGCCGCTATAGGAGCGAATCAGTCAACGCATGGCATGTAAGCTTAATAAGGTTATAGGCGATTTAAAGAGCAGAGAATTAAGCCCTGGATAAACGAGAAGATTTAGCTCTAATTACTCGCTTCCATTAAAAAAGGACTGAGGGCACATCAGGCTTCATATTAAAGAATGTCACTTTCACATCCTAATCAGGCAGAAATATTCTAAAGCCATGAATGTACCAGAATATAACCCGCTACAAGGCTTTTAAACATGTGTTATTATTCTATAACGCAATGGAAACAGTGCGTTATTATTATCAATGCATGTGGCAACTAATGGAAGTGCAAAACTGATGTTTTTGCGCATTTTGGAGTTCCTAGTTGAGCTGAGGTATTTTCCCTGATATGTAGCTTTGTTTATGTCATAATATTATCCTGAATGAATTAAATATGTAGGAGCAACCTTTGCCATAAAGCTTAGAACAATAAATGCGTAAAAAAGCAGGATTTGGGGAATAAATCCAACCTTTTTCTTGCTCCTGCAGCAGGATAAATATAGAAACAAGATAGTCACTAAATGTCTACAACTCTGCACTTCACTTATCTGACTGTTGTTTGAACAGGCAGAGGCCTGCCCTGATTTTTGACTGCTCTTTTATACACTCAGAATGATATTAAAAAAAAATCCTCCTCCAAAAAAAAAAGAGTTTAATTGTTCCTTTTCCTGTTAGTGGAATTAAACATGGAAAGTGAAGCTAAAAAAGAGCAGAACGCAGGAGAATTACAACCAAACTGTCTGTATATTGCAAAGAAGGCTGGGAATCACACATGTAGAGCAAACTGACTTCTAGATGATTTAAAATGAGCTTTCAGTGTGACAGAATTATATAAGAAGAGAATAGGCGAGGGGGCATTGCATTACACCTAACAGTGCTACCTTTAAGATTATTATAGTAGACAAGTTTCTCATTAAATAGCATTGAATTTAAAAAATGGAGAAAAATGATTTGTTTTATATTTATAGTGAGCAATCTAACAGTGGGTTTTAGTTGTGCGCAAAAGTGAAGGTCTGAAAGCAATAATCAAAGAGTTAAATGGACGATTACAGGAAGGGCCCGCCTCCTGCTTTGTCAAATAAAACATTTAAACAACAGAACAATGTTTTGACTTTGTGAATTAACTCAAACCAAACGTCTGCCATGATGAGAACTAATTTTACGCGTGGATTCTTGGCTGGTGTGCAGAGAAAAGCGCCGCTCCCGATACAAAACAAGTGAACTTGAGACATTTCCCCGACACAACACGGAGCATTTCCTCACATTGAAAGCAAAAAAATCTTACCCTCTGTCGCCCTGGAAACATTAAAGTCCTTGAGTTTCTCCTTTTCCAGCTCGACATGGTCCTTGAACAGATGCACCGGGCAGCCCTCCGTTATGTCCTGCAGGTTGGTCTCGGGGCTGCCCAGCTCGCGCGCCCTCGTCAAGCCGCTCTCCAAAACTTCCCTGTACGTGATACTCTCTTTGCTGCTCTCCTTGTTTTTCTGATCGAAAGATTTCGACACGAATGCCGTAAGTTCTTCCATGGCTCTGGGCGGCTCAGTAGTGGTCCTGCTCCTTGAAATCCACCGTGAAGTCTCGGTATAGGACACCTCGCAGTCTCTATAAGGTACCAAGCTCTGCACGCGGACGTATGCGCTCGTGTGTTTTTGGGGAGGCTGGCAGCAGCAGCAGCAGCGATCGACAGGAGAGAGGGGTGGAGAGGAGGTGAGATCACTCCTGCTGTTGTGACTGTGTATTTGAGAGCACACTATTTATACACGGCCACCTCAAACCCAGCCCCCCCACCCCCACACCAACCCACACACCCCCTCTCCGCTCCGATCTCTGTGTCTTGAGCAATTACAGGCCGCCTCGACTTTGCAGAATTCAACTTTCAGCAGCTTTTTTTTTTTTTTTTTCCTCGTCTCCTTCTTCTGCTACAAATCAATGCTGGAGCTGATGGAGGCGGTTAATTGAATTACGGGGTCATTAAAATGCCCGCGGTGGCTCACTCCTGTGAGGAGGAGGCTCTCATATATGACTCTTATGGCTAATTAAATCGGCGAAAATTTAATTAACGCGATTACAGGAGATACAAATACTGGCCTCTTTGTGGGATTGCCCTTTTTTGGAGTTGACAAATATGTTTGAAAGCTAATCTGAGCTCAATAAGCCACCTCTAACCTCTGGTGTATCAGCTGATTGGACTTTTCTCTAATGTGGAGTTGGTGCACAGGCGTGGAAATGCTGCAGGACAAAAACAGAAGGCAAAAGTGGTTGTTGAGAGCGAAAATACAAGTTCCTATAACATCAATGATATTGATTTATTTAAAGAAAAGAAATGCTTCGAAAAAAATTCTAAAAATTCTAAAAATTTCTAATTTCTCACCATTGTAGTGATTTTTTTTAGATTTATATGACTACTTCGAGTATATTCTTGACAAAAAATCAATTCAAAGCATCAATTCTCAGACAGGAAAGCCCAAATTCTTTGTTTACCATTATTTTCTTGACTTACTTTTAATTTCTTACTTTTGTTGTTTTATTTTTGTTAAAAAATGTCTCTTGTGAGACTAAATTTAACAAAAATCAAAATAAAACACTGAACCATGATTTCTTGACTATTTTTGTGGATAAAACTATTTTTCTGTGATATTTAGACTCCTTTAAACATGTATATTCACAAAAAATCTGAACCAAACCGGAAGTCATGGGAAGGAAAAGCCCTAATCCTTTAATCACTATTATTTCTGTGCGTAAAAGTAGATGTTCTTGCCTTTTAAGTGACTTTTACGTGTAAAAAAATCACAACAATCTAAATGAAACCGGAAGTTATGACAAGGAAAATCCTTTTTACAATTATTTTTGTGGATAAAAGACAAATTTGTTGCCTTTTTAGTGTCATTTTCCATTTTATTTGACCGGAAGCCATGAAATGGAAAGCCTTTTTCTTTTCTTATACATTATTATTATGGAGAAATAATTCTTGAAATTTCACAGATTATTTTTTTGGCTCTCACCCCCTCCTGTTAATATGTAAAAACACAGCAAAAATGTCTCAGTACAAATCAAACATCATGCGTAAAAATGCTAGGATTTAAAAGCAACAAATCTATAATCCTAGTGATAAATATTTAAGCGTAATAAATTCGGCTCCCCTCTGAGTATTCACATGTACTCCTCTGTGGCTTCAGGTTACAAATATGGGCACCGAATCAATAGATATGAGCAGTGAAAAAATGTTCCCTCTATTTACAGGCTTTTCATGGGAATAAGTGAGCCCATAATGGCTCCACGTTATCTCAGCCGTTCATCAGTCCAGCACACAAACACAAAAGGCCGCGAGAGGAGCCGGATCCCCAGGGTCTCGCGCCCTGAGCGTCCCGCCACAGCGAAAGTCTCATATCTCTCATATCTCAGCCCCTCTAATGACTCGGTTTGATGTCTCTCCATTTATCAGCGCGCGCTTCACATCGCTGCGGCTCACGAACCAAGTCGAGGTCTCTCCCTCGTGCCGTGAACTGCGCCTTTTGTTGTTAATAGACCTAAATCCTCTTTAAGACGCAAATCTGCAGCTCCCTGTCGTGTGCCTCGGTATCATCCTACAATAAAAGTGGCGTTTTACTAAAGGGGCACGTGCGTGTAACGAAATAATCCACCACAGGGGCTCCCTAAAAATAAAATTAGGAGAGATGGAACTTTTACGCACGGGGTCTCCACGTGCCATCCCACTTTATGATCTAAACGGGGGGTATTTATCTCAAATTGGACATTTTGATGTGAACTTTAAATATGCCAGTATTCTATATGATGACATGCGCACGTGCAGCAACTAATGCCAGAATATGCCACGTTAAACAGAGCATCTTTATATTCAACCAGCATGGATGCCACGCTTTCACTGTTGTGAAACATTTTTATTAAATTATTGTGTTTTGAACTGTGCATCCGTGAGATTGGAGCTCATTTAAAATTCCTCAGTGCAACAAAATATTCATCCAGCATAATAAAGCTAAACATATCGCCAGAAGGCCCATAGGCAGTGCATGTTTAATATGAATGACGAACAGAGTGTCCAATTAAAATACGACAAAATAGCTCAAAAGGCGTCTTTTTCATTCTGTATTTTCTCAGACTTTCTTTTATTGTAGAAGTAAAGCACAGGGAGATTGTATATTTTTTTTAGGAGAGATTTTAGAATAATTGCATGTAATGTCAAAGGTTTAAAGCTGGTGTTGTCCAATCAGCAGCAGCCTGGAGGAGAAATCAGAGGAGATCCAGGAGGGATGCTCTTTACGCAGCGACGCTGCTGTCGCTAACTGTTTAGTGGCCAAAAACTCTTAAAGGGGCCTCAATCACATTTTCTGCTGATGCTCAGTGCGCGCGAGTACAACACCCCGCCTCCCTCTGCTGCACGTGCGCTCCCGCTGAAAAACATGTTAGTTTTAATTATTTAGATGTTTATTCATTATGAATATTACTGTTGTTAGAAAATATCCAACAACAGAATGCCCACTGTATGAATATATACGCACATTATAAAGCTAAATTTAAAGTACCATAATGGTATTATAATTTAATATAGCAATTATAATTATGACAGTATTTTTATGCACTTAAATTCCATACAGTCACAATTATATTAAGGCTTTTTGCCCTTTAGAGCACCTGGCATCAAGTAATTGTAAATTTGATTATCAAAATTTGTATTTTTTTTAATCTTTATACACAAATTTTCCAATTTTCTTGTTTTGATTTAATCTCTATTTCTTACTGTTTGCTCAGGAAAGTGTGGCCTATGCTAGCTGCAAATCATGTGTTTATTTTAGTTGCTCTTGCTGGTGTTTTTCACATCTACATCCACTGTAAAACAGCTGTTTCTACGTATGTTCAAATGAAATGAAAAGAAATGAAAATATTCAAGCATATCATAATAAAAGTAAGGTGGCCTAATCCAAAATAAATGTGATTTTTCAGCTTTATTCCATTTATTGGAAATATTGCACAAGCATAGTGTGATTCAACATGGCTGAAGCTTTCTTTACATTGAGTAAAATATCCTCACTGTGTTGCAGGAGGTGACAGCTCTCTCTCTGTCTCTTACTATCCATAAAGCTCTTCATGTCCTCGATCGCCCATTTACTGCTAATCAGGGAGCTGAGGAATTCCTCCTCTACCTGCTTGTGAAGGCTTTGGAACATTATCAAGACATCAGCAGACTTAAATGAGTCTGCGCTGGCTGCAGGAGAGCTGAGACACTCAGAGAGAGCAAGAGAGAGAGGGGGAGGGAGGAGAGAAGACAGTGTGGAAGAGAGAGAGAGAAGTGGGGGAGGCAGAGTGCAGCAATGCAAATCAGCGAGCAAATTAGAATTGTGTTGCCCTCATTGATCATCCATCAGGTTTACACTTTTGGGCCAGAGTGTTGGATTGTTGCATTTGAACTGTGTGCGCGTCCCGGGGCCTGCGTGAGGGTCTGACTCCCTCTGGAGCAGCTCCATCTACATTTAGAGCTGAGGAGAAGGGGATACAGGGAGGGTCAGACTCACACGTCCTCACTCCAACAAATGCCACAACACTGTTTGAACCTGTTCCCTCTGCCAGGCTATAATCCCTCATGTGTGGAGGGACGGATGATCCTAAATGCAGAGCTCAACCTCTGGACGGCTGCCAGATTTTTTTCATTTCAGCTCGAGATGATTCAGTGACTTTGAATGCTTTTTTATTTGAAAGTGTAGCCTTATAAATCAGTCATAGGGTGACATTTTTTTATTACAATTTAATTTTGCACACTAACACACTCAGTATGGGTAACCTACCCCACTGTTTCTGCTCAAACCCAGTTTGAACACATCACCTTGTGTTTTAAATGGTGTATGTTTGTACAAGCAGGTCAAAGAAACTCCTACCACTGCAAGCAAAAGAAGATAATTAAGTATTTTCTCTTTCTATTCTATAGTCCCACATCCTCTTTAGGACTGGAGCTGCTCTTAACTTTCATCAAGCTCAGGTGCCTTATAACTCTAATGTTTGCATACAGCACTGCTGCTGTCTGATCCTCATTTGAACATCATTTGGATTTTGTGTCTCATTAAGAGGTTTTACACTGTTTTCAAGTTGTCTTTACGGCTTAAATGATTGATATTTATAGTTTATCTCAGAGAGTGACATTTTGACTCTGTTCTTGTGTTGGACACATTGATGGACAAAGGAGGCAACTTGATTTCTTGAGACAAAGTATTGATGGGTAGTCAAATATTACGAAAGCTGCTCAATCATATTATATATAGTATCTTTTTGAAACATGTTAAGATATAGAGCTATAGCAACAATAGAAGTCATAGATGCCCAAAATAAGCAATTTATTGCTTTAATTATCAAAAATTGCAGTTCAACTCCTGCACACTATCTAAAGTGCATAAATACTTAGGTATTCTTTGGAAAAATGGTGAGTTCCACACATATTCCTGAATGTTGGTGACATATTTCTGCAATTTAGGCAACACTCTCTCCCTTTTGGTTAAATAACTGTTGTCCATTCAAGAACAGTAACATGCAGAATGTTATGTTTAGTGTGATTTAACCAGAACACAAAGATCACGTGCACAGCTTTGTCTAAGAGCTTCACATTTAGCGTTAGAAACTGGCAGGTTTAAAACAGCTCCAGAGGAGAGGGTTTCTTGTTGTTTGGTGTGTAAAGAGATATTTTTTTGTGTGTAACTGTATGATACATGGTAAGTTATGGGATGCACTTTTTAGGAAATTTCTTCCACTAATGTTGATTTTTTTTTCGTTCCCTCTGGTAAGGCGATCATGAAAAACGAGTTTAGTTTCAAAAAGGAACCTTCTTTGTTGCAGATTTTATCTGCAAAGTCTAGGAGAAAAGGCAGAATGTGCTATTTGATACAGAGCTTTGAAAGAAACATACAACTTTGTGAAGGTTTGTAATGAACAGATATGTTGGAACACTGCAGCAGTAGCTCTGCTGTCTTGTAAACCCATGAGGGTTGGGCTCTTTTTTTGCAGGACACATAAACAAGAACAATAAATCAATGTCATCTGTGTCTCACTTTGATTTGTTTCAACACTGTTTATTATAATTACTCATATGTATAGTTTAGTTCAGGGAGTGCCATAATCATTTCATTTGTGTTTTGTGTTGTAAACATTGGAGGAGAATGTAGACAGCTTGATAAGATGAGTTAAAGTATGGAAACTCATGGTCAAATATCACCACAATATATGAGAAAGTGGATCAGTCAAATTATAACCTTAGTAAACATGACTTAAAAATCCCAAAACATTGTTTCAAACTGAGGAACAAAAATAGAAGTCCTAGCCATCCATTAGTGGACAATTTATTGCTTTAATCATTAAAATACAGGCAAACACACTGTTTCAATCACACTGACATGATGGCAGCATTTGTGAAGGTGGTTGAAACTGGTGAGGAGTCATCACTTGAACAAATGTTGCCAGTGTACAATATTTCTGCAATTTAGGCTGTGATTTCTCTCTTTCTGGTTTAAAACTGACAGAAGAGCAATATGTTTTAACCCTTTTTGATACCACTGATCATCCAAGTAATGGAGATGGGCCAGAGTTTAGCTCAGAGGGTACAGTAGGCACCCATATACAGAGGCTATTGTCCTCAATGCACTCAGCACTGTATAGTGCATGTCCTCCCCCACTCTCTGCCCACATTTACTTCCCCTCATCCATTATCCCATCGAAATAAAGTGAAAAAGCCCAAAAAGTAATCTTAAAAAAAAGAGAATTTTTTGTAAGTTTGAAATGTGTGATATTTAAAGCAGAAAAAATGTTGAAAACCTCAAACTATGGCAATCTTTCCAATGTTCTTGCATAATTTCCGACAGTGTGTAGGAGTTCAGCTGCAATTATAGAATTAAAAATGATAAATTGCCCATGATTGGGTATCTAGGATTTCATCAACCATTCATAGAAATGTAATGGAATAAAACAATGATACATGAAGATAAAAGAAGCAGAGTTAAAGTGATCAATTCACCCCAAAGTATCACTCAGATAAAGTACACATGCTCAAATAATGGACCTAAGTACAGGACTGATTTAAATATACTTTGCAAATTTCCACTGCTAATTGGATGTAAATATTGAAGCTTCACATTATTTTTTTGTCAAGTTTGTGGTCCATTTTTGGGAATTTTTTTTTTGCCTTTGGTGAAGAGAGAAACCTGGACAGGATATGTGCAGACAAAAAGGACTGATATGTAGCAACAAGCTAAAAGTGGAACTAAATTGGCCATTTGAATTAGGACTTAGACCTGGGGTCATCAACTACATTCTTAGGGCCAGCTTTTAACCACACAGGCCCTTTTGGGAGCAAATTTTCAAGTAAACTAAAGACATTTTAAAAATGATCTAATTATTAACATATTATTTGCTTCCAAATGTTTGTATTATTGAGGCTGTAACAGTGAGATCAGTCCATGTATTGCAGCCAGCCGCAAGGGGGAGACTGAGATATTTTATCTTAATATTTCTATGGCTGTCGTGTTGTCTATCACTGGGTTTGATGTGAATATGCTGTGAAGTGATAAGTAAAAAGTTCAAGCAGAAAGATGAAAAAGTGCAGAAAAACTCCCAAAATGCCTGAAGCCTGAGTTACCACAGAAAAAGACAAGCTGTTTAATTTAGATCACAAATGGACTGATAAATACATGCTTCACATGCATTATATTTAAAACTAATGAAAACTGAAAAATTGATGAAACATACAGTCATTCCTGATTAAAGAGGTAGTGAACACTTTTTTTTTCAGCTGTACACTGAAGTATCTGACTAAACTATGATAAAACACATCAATGCTGGTGTTATTTCTGACATTTGCACCAAACTGATAAAAATCTGCATTTTATGGCATTTAATTAGCTCAAATGGACATCTGCTTTTCTAAAAAGGCACGGCTTAGGTGACATAGAATATGTAGGTTTATATGTCACGAACTTTATATAAAAGGTAGAACATTACTGCCTCTAAACGACTTTACCATTCAGAGACCACTCCCATGCTCTCCTGCACCTGGACTGCCTCTGCTCAGAGAGCGCAAGCTTTAGTAACTCGGGTGCTGGGGCCAACAGCCCAAACAGGTAGTGCTCAGGACAACTGTGGTCCACCACCACACTACAGCCTGCTTCAGGGGACTCTGGAGGGGAAAAATCCTCCACCTCAAAGATCGCTTTGAGGCAGCAGCGCTGCAGGACTCTGTCTGTGTCACTTTCTAGCAGGGGGAGTCACTGTCACTCCCGCTTCGTCTGGAAAAGTCCCTTTTCCCCTCCCCTCCTCTCAGTACCAAACTGCTCATTTTTGTGCATTTTTTTAAATTTCTGAAGTGGGTGGAGTTAGCTCTGAGCTGGGGGTTTACTTACACTTTAAATGGTTTCAATCTCAATTGTTTTTGGAGTCGTGTTAATAGCTGTATGGAGTTTATTAAAATAAAAATAAACAAAATACCAGAAGATATTTTTCCTGTACACATGTTTTAAATTTGATAACGTTCTGGGGGCTGGATGGGAAGATCCGGGGGGCCTGATGAGGCCCCCAGTTGATGATCACAGACTTGGACCATTGGTTGCCAACTTAGGGTCCAGGCACCCCTAGCAGGGGCACAAAAGATCTCAGGAAGGCTCTGTCTGCTCTAAGGGTTTCACGATAGTTTAGTCAGTGGTCTTTTGATAATAAAAGTTGGGTTTAGGCTTATTATGTCAGGATTTTATCAATGAAAACAAGTAAAATTCATGTTCATTTTGACAGCCCTGTATCACGTTTTACGTGAGTCCTGGACAGGGGGCTCAGATTATCTTGGATATGAATGGGGAGAGGGGCTTCAAGGAAATAACACTGGGTACCACTGACCTAGACAACATTCTATCTTTGCACACCTTTTTGGGACTGAAGGAAAAAGGCCGGTGGGTCTAAACCTATAACCCTAATAGTTTGCTTGTATAAAATGTGTGTAAAAACAGATCTGGGAAATTAAAAAAATGTGCTCCACCTTCCTTTCTTTGCAGCATCCCTTTGTAAAATCATAAAACATGACAGATTTGATGGTCTAAATGTTGAATCCAGCCTCGGGAGAGCGGAGTAGTTTCTTTAAAATATTAAACTTTGAAGCAACTACTGCACCTCTAGCTCCTAAATATCATTTCCACAATGGCAAAGCTTCTTTAAGAGCATCTCCAAATATAATCAAACTGCACTATAGAGAGAAGGGAACAGCACAAAAATGCAATATACCTATGCCTGATTCAGCAATGCAGAAATACAGTACAGATGTGTTACAATGCAGAAACAGAGCAATTGGATTCTTCCCCTGGTAGATAACGTACCTGTGAGGAAGAGGAGGCTTTTACCTGGCAGTGGTGTTAATGACACTGATTGTGTGTTTGTTTATCAGCCTCCTCTGGCTTGTCTGCGGGCTGCAGGGATCTTGGAGCTTTGCTACATTGTCTGGTGCCTTCATTTATAGGTCCTCTTTTTCCACTGCTTCAGCGGTCCACCGAGACTTCAGGCTGCTCTGTGTTCAAAAGCCTCGTCTGCCATCTAAATGAGGCTTTCGGGGCAAAAAAAGAGAGAGAGAAAAAGAGAGAGAGAGAAAAAAATTCAACATGAAAATACCACAATGTGCAGAAGATTAGCTCGCACTCGACTGGGATGTTTTGGGAATTTGTTGGTTCTCCTTTTTGGATTGTTTTTTCTCCTTATCTACCCACAGGGCACCGGGGCCTCTTGTTGAGAGAAAAAAAGGCATGAAATTGACATTATATCCTTAAATGCAGCGCAGATTTGCAGGGAAAACACAGTAATCCACTGACAATGCTTGAAAACCAAACACCAACTCTCTTCTCTTTCCCTCTTTTTTCTCCTTAACAAGCCCCAGTTTGCTCTTTAGGTGAAATCTACTAATTACCAGCGTCTCCTTTGATAAAAAAGTACAAGTTTTTTCCTCAAGTTTCTTAACGGATGCTATTGTTCTGATGGTCAAACACTCAAGGGAAATGCAGCAATTTACACAAATCAATACTATTCAAATAATTCATGACTGATCACATGGTGTTTTAGCTCCTTATTTGCAGTAGAAACCCATGTTTTGTTTGGCTCCCAGAGGGCAACATGAAAGACCCGGGGGGAGGCGAAGAGAGGGGGGAGGCGAATTGGGAATGGCACTGTAGAGAGTGCATGAGGATAATGGGAGGACATTGATCATTTGGTGCACCAGAAGACAACTCAAAACCTGCAAGTGGAAGGCTAACAAGATGTATCATTTATACATTATTTAGACGTGTCTGGGCTGTACATTTCGTTACATCAGGTTTGCATCATCATCTTTGGAAGGGGCGACGTGGAAGAAAACGCTACTTAAGCGGGCTAATTTTATTGTTCAGAAGAATAAATATTGCAAAACAACAAACCAGCAAGGCAGCCAGTTTATTTGAATCCACTACAGTGCATTGTGGGAGCAAATAAATCCCAATTTGGGCAGCGTTAGTCAGTCACAGCTTGTAATAGAAATTAATTTTGTAAATGTGGAGATGGATCAAGTTCCCTCTTGGCAGGGGGAGCCATCCCACAGACATGTTAACAATGTCTTCAGAGACCAATGAGCCCCATTTACAATAAGTGTCTGTTTTAAGTCGCTCTGCTTTGTGCACGTACGTGCAACTCTCACCACAGCGGGCTATAAGGGGTCCCTCTGGTGTCAGCCGGAGAACGACCATTTGAGGCAGACAGGCTTTTATGGAGCGATGCTACACTTTCTCAATCACACAATTAAAGTCTAGAGAGAAAAAGAGAGAGAGTAGAGAGAGGGAGAAAGAGGGATAGCTTCTTTTACACTGAGTGATTTATGTTGTGGTGTGGAGAAAAGAGGAGTCCTTGATAGATGACTTCATTAGATTTAATTAACGGATCCGAAGGCCCGACGCAGACAGAGGAGACCGAAGAGACACAGAAAGGGGAGAGAGTGGATTTGAAGAGGGATTGAGGGATAAAAAAAGGTGAAGAAAACACAGAGAAGGGGTCTGCCCAGGAAAACAGAGAGGTAGAGCGCAGGGAGAAAGGGTGAATGGAGAACAGATGCCAGAGATTAGGACGAGAATGGCGGCGCAGGAGGAAGACGAGGCGTGTTTTTACGTGCTGAGGGGTGAAAATGTGATCACACAGAGCTGCCCTCCATAGCCAGGACTCTGACGGAGCACACATAAACCGATTGTGGAGTGTGTTTTGGTGAGTGCATTACACACACAAAAAACACACTTGTGACACAACAACACACCCGCATGTATGTAAGAGTGATCGGCATGTGCCGCAGGCTGTGTCTGTTGGCTGAAGGCAGCCTTTGATGGGCCAAATCACTGCCTCTCTCCTATCAGACGTGTCTGTCATGTCATCCCTTTGAATTTCTCATCTCTCCTCCAAAGGAGACAGAGGCCAGAAGTGCAGCGACTACAGTTAAACTGCACTTTTTGTAGCCTTGAAGCTCAAGTTTGACTTCTCTATTTATGGCATTTAGTAGTAGAGTCACCAGAGGCCTGGTGATACCACGTTAAGATCTTATGTCACAACAAAATGATTTTGTGGTTTAACACATTTTGTTTATACATCTTGAAATACAGAAAACTCATAACGTAACGGAAAAACAATATAAGCATTTTTATCCCAGAAGATTAAATGTCCAATTAAAGCATCTGTAATGTCATTTTTATTACACAAAAATTTGGAATGCCAGGTAGACAGACTGGGCAGTACCTACAAAATGTGTATAAATGCGTGAATATAAATTAGCATCTGACTGATTTTAACACTTCTGCCTCCACATTAAATTAAATCATTTCCTTACATTAGCACTGAACTATGACCTCCAGTGCTAGTCTTCTTTAATCATCCAGTTCAAAGAAATAAATTAACCCCAAGTCTTTGACTTATTCTTTTTTATAATGAAAGATCAATAGATACAAGTAAGAATGATGTACGTTCTTTGACTTATCATGATAAGCCTCAGTTTGAGACTTTAGGTTATATTTTGACAATGCAATGTGCAATGGCACTAGTCCATAATAGATAAGAGATAATATTTAATATAAGTAGAAAGTGAGCAATTACATGGTTGTAATAAAATATCACTGCAGCTGATTGATGTATCAGTTATTAAATGTGGATACATGTGAGTTTTTATCAAGATTATTAACTTTAAATTCTGTCTTGATTGCACAAAAGATAGTACAGACAGTTTTATGTTTTTGTCATATGTTTAAGTATTACTGACCTGATTTTATGCATATAGAAGCATGTTCCTAATAGGCTGGAATATTTCTTAAAAATCCATTTAAAAAACTGTATAGACCTGATACAGTCTTGGAATTAGTTTAAAAACACTGAATTTTGAGCCCCCAAAACTGTGGTATTGAATCATATCCTGTCGTATCCTATCATTTCTTATGTTGTGTTCACACCAAATGCTTGCGAAATCAATTGAGCGAGTTTTTAACTTGTAAAGTCAATTTAAAGACGTGAGAAGATGCGAGTTCACCTTGGACAGCACTTGTCATGTGGATTAAGTGAGTAATTTGCGTGAATGAGGCAAATTCGCACTGTGTTCAACTCACCATTTGCCAGTCAGTATTGAGATTGAGATACTCCAGTGATGGCGTTTCCCTGAGGAAGCAGCCTTGGGAGAAGGAGGTTCATTCCACCAGAAATAAGGAGGAGAAACTGGTGGCATCTGTCTGTGGCTACCCCGAGCTGTACGACACAACGTGTCTGTTCTACTGGTGAGCTTGCTTCGAGGAAAGGGAGTAAGGAGGTCAGATTGCCTGGTAAGCTGTAAAAAGATTTGTCTGTCACTTGATTTCAGCCATCTACTACCAGGTTAGCACCATAGTTAGCACTCAGCCTTCTCAGTATAGTAAAGTTCAGCCATGTTTGTTAACAACTGACCGAAATGCCAGATGTGGGAGAAGGAGGCTTCTCCTCACTTGCGCCTTTTGGGCACTCTCATACATGCGATTTGACAAGTAAATTAAAAAAGATTAAACAAGTGAACTCCATAAATTTGAGTTGAGATAGACGAGTCACTGGCAACAGTGACTCGTCAGTGACTGGCACTTGCAACATTACTGTATCATATCTAGGGCTGCCACAATAAAATATAGAATCCAAAATAATAGATTATTAATGTGTTAGCAACAGATTCATTAGGTATTTTGTTACATCGCGTGATCATAATGCCACTCGCTAGTAGAGAGCTGTTTACACAGGATAAGGATGTTCCAAGGTGCCTATTCTGCTAAATGCACACTTAAATTGCATTTTACCGCCTAGTTTAAAGAGAAGAAACTGCTCAGAAAACAGTCAAATTCATCAGAGGATTCATGTTCCAGCCAGTATGATGTGAGCCAGTTGGCAACATTGGCAGCTAGATTTGCCTACCTTCACTCCTCTTTGCAGATTAATATAGCTTTATGTGGTTACTCGTCACTTTGGTTGAGTAGTAATACTTGAGTATAACACTAAACATCTTGCATACAACTTGATTTCTATTTTATAGTTCAGAAACAGTCATGCTGGCTGTTTCTATGACATGCTAACTGTCAAGCTTCCTAAATGTATGTCCAGCAAAGTGATGGAGTAAGCTCTGACAGGAAGGCCACAGCCATAAACTGAAGTTACAGCGGCTACTGGAAGCAGGAGGCTTTATTAGAATTTTAAAAGACCACTTGACCAGGATTTCAGGCCTGTGTTTATAAAATTGATAGGCAGTTAGTGTAACCTAATCAGATAACTACGTGCATTCCTAATGAACTTTAGGCTGCTTCACTTGACCTAATACTTCAATGAAAATAATCTTATATCAACAAAAATGTTTATCATCGACTGGTTCCCCATGACAGATTGGACGCTAGCAACCTAAAACTAGACCTTTGCTAAAAGAATGCTAATGGAACTTAATTTTTGTTTCTGGTTATGAGACGTGACTGGATAAAAGAGAAAAAGATGGGCTGTTTGACATTCAAAATCCATGATTTTTCATCATGCTGTGTGTCTTTTATGTCAGTCAAAATACAAGCAGGAGAGAGGAGAGATTTGTGCGCTATAGACACAGAGCAAGAGGAGCAATCTGTGAGTGTTTGTGTGTGCATTGGTGAATAAGAGAAACAAGGACTAATGTGACAAGTTTCAACAAGCTAACAGTAGCTTGGCCAAACAGTGAGACAATTGTCTGTAACATACAGTATCAATAACCTTTGAGGGCTAAAGCTTTTCTTTATTTCTCTACTTTTCTTAACAAATTGTATCTTATCTTAAATTATCATACCAGGTTCTTATCTGTCAGTGTGTGGTGTCATACTGAACCATAACTTATCCTATAGTATCTTCATATGGTTGTATTATATTGCATTGTATGATATCAGACTTTACTGTTACAAATGATATTATTATGTTGTGTTGAAATGTGTAGCATCATGTCTTGTGTCATGTTGTGTCAAACAGCATCATTTTGAATTGCATCGTGCCATTTTTTAGCTGTATCATACTGTGATACTTCTTGTCAAAAAGCACCAAAATGTCATGACAAAGCCATCATTTAAAAGAGCAAATTGAAGTTTGTAAATGGTATGAGATCATAATTATGTTCTCTGACCAATCAGAGATGAGAAACCAGCTGACAGGTTGTAATAAATAAGAGTCCGTGTTGTGAAAGTGATTGGTATTCAGTGATATAATAGCCCTGATGTTTCCTCTGTGTTGTTCCTCATGTTAGTAAAGTGGGCAGAGGTGTAAACCCTCCATAGAGAGTCATTATGAACTGCCAGCTGATGGCTCAGTGAGCTGCTGTAGGCAGAGAGCAGCCGTCACCTCTCATCCATCCATCTTTGTCTGCTTTAACTCAGCTCTGATGGAGGGAAAGAGACCCTCAGAAGACCACAGCAGCTGAGAGCAATAATTAATCTAATTCCCCTTCAATTCATTTGACACACCTAATGTGTAGGTTCAGGAAGCACAGATGTGGAACTGAAAAAGTGTCATATTAGATAAAGAGAGTGAAAATGTGCTGTGAAATTCCTGATCTTTTTTTCTTTTAATTACATCACCTCTCTCATCCCTCCCTCCTCTCCCTCATCTGTCCATCTTCTCTTCAATGGATCCAGGCACCAATCGCGTGGTCACATGACATGAATGGCTAATCAGTAGGTATTAGTGCGTGTTAACAAGCCGTAAGCTGAAAGACGATTCCTCTCTCGATATTAAAGAGATAACACAGCAGAGGAGCAAACAGCAAATGGCCCTCAGCCTCCAGCTATGCTCCCCTCCAAAGTTGTTTTCCTGGAAAATTAGTCGATTGACTAATGGCGTAAATGCTGTTAATTACCGGCACCAGTACCCCAAACAGTCGTCTCTGCCTGTAACTAATAAGAAATCAATTAGCTAATGAATTGGTCATTAAGTGAAAAGCTAATCTTGGCCGAGGTATTTTTTAATGATTATTTTTTGCCTATGATCCTGGCTAATTGCCGTTGTCATACGGCGCTCTCAGCTTTCAGCATGCCTAATGAAGCTTCATTAGATCATAACTGGCACTCTTGGAAGATTCGCAGGCAAACCTGCTTCCCAATTATTTTTAATTGCCAGACATTCTGCACAAACAAGTGCTGCTGCACCTTGCAGAACAGGAGAGCTCAGGCTGGCTGTGCCGCGTTTCCTTCATGACTTCATTTGAAGCGATTAGAGTGCGGGGCAGGGTCGTCGCCGAGCTGATGTCGTCTGTGGTGGATTTAAAGAGCCCATCAGCTCAAACTGCTGGGCTCATTGTTACGCTTCCTTCCTCCCTTTGATTTGGACGTAGAGGAAAAGCTGCAGCTGATGTGGCTCTGTGTCGCCCGTGTGCACAGACACTGATGGACACATTGTGCACACACACGTAGACAAAGAGAATTTCATGTGTTTAACTGGCATTTCTGTGCAATTACAAACACAGAGAGAGACAAACACAAATATATTAACACACACACCTACACACACACTGTGCCTGCATCATCGTACCTGTACATGTGTCAGCTGACAAAAACAAAGGAGAGAGAGCATCCCTCCCGGGCATGAATAATTAAGAAAAGACAAAAGAGCCTTGTTTTTTTCCTCCACTATCTCCTTCTTTTGTGTGTCTAGTAAACCCCAGTGTAGTGTACTCTGAGTTACCCACTAATAAGATGGAGGATCATTCTCTCCATGGTGCTCACACAACACATGTTTCCAATCTGACCCTGTACAAGTATCTCCCTACAACGTGAAGAGGCTTGTGGTGAAAACAGGGCTGCTGAAGCTGTGCCGATCCTGAGCACATTTCGGCACTTTAACTAGAATTTGATTCAGACATCGGGTCTTTTGTCCGACCATTGTTCCACATGAAACAGCGCTGCTTCAAGGACTGAATCTGTGTTTTGTTTTGTTGGTATGTAACAGTAGAATCCAGAACACTACTCTACTATATATTACGATGGATGGAGCAACAACCTCCTGGGAGTTAAGCCAAAAGATTTAGAGCTCCCCCTGCTGGCTGGCTGTAATAATATAGGTCGTTAATCCACCTCCATGTTAACAGATTGGGCATGGGTCGAGCTGATAGACAGCTCTGTTGACAAATGTGGCCCCTTCCAGTGTTATCAACCAGAAAAGCAGAGGATAGGAGGAGAGTCAAGAGAAAATCACACAAAAACTTAAAATACAGAAAATAAGTGCTTTATTTGGAAAAAAGAGGCTAGGTTAACCTTGCAAAGCAGATGGATACGCCCGTTTCTTTGTTTCTCACTGGTGAATGCAAAGATCCCCTCTGAACCGTTTGTGCCTGGTTAGAAAGTGACAGGACCAATCAGAGACGAGGGGCAGTGCTTTCAGGCATGGCGGAGTCATGACATAAACAAGCAGCAACAAGAGGCCGGTGCAATTATGGCGGAAGAGATTAGCGTGGATGCTGCTAAAGCGCCAGTTTTATCAGAACTTGACATTTCTTTGTTAAAAGAAGAACAAAGAACAGCAGTGAGTTGTTGTCTTTTCAAAAATGACAAAAGTCATGTACTGACATGTCTATAGCCGCCATGGTTCGCGTTACTCCACGCACACCTCAGTCGCGGCTACGTCATGTGTTTTGTTGCTCTGATTGGCCTGTAAAGATGTGACAGACAGAACATTCATCCAATCACACCCTGAGTTTTTTCAAAGCCTCTGCTCTCTCTCAAATGCTTAGTATTGAAGGGCAGCGTGTTAGGTTAAGGCTCGGTATAAATTTCAAAGTTCCACTAGCCCTTATGCACTTCTTGCATGAGCTGTCTTAGAGGTATTTTGGCTTCACTTATGTACAACGAAGGTGAGAAAGACTTACAGTCCATGCTAATATACAGTCAATGATCCAGAATCTAGCGCTAGATCTCAGAACTACATTAGAGAAGTTCAGGGCAAAAAAAAAGCAACAGAGGCTCCCAAAAGTATTTACAACATGTGCTTGTTTAGACATGATTCATAGTTCAGATTACCATAGATGTGGCATTGATTAGACATATACCCCTACTATTTATAGAGGATATATTTTCTTTAATCATAGTAATGGCAGCTGACATGGTGAATAATGAAATATAATGAAAAGGGTGGCCTGACATGCCAGAAAGACTGTTTTACATAACCATGGTATATAGTTCACTTTAATCTGGACAAAAGTCCATCGATTTGGTGTTTGAGTAGAACTTCAAAAGAAATCAGAGGGTGATTGGACACATTTTCTGCCACTCATTACAGGCCAATCCTAGCAACAAAACATATGCCATAGCAGGCATTTGCTATCCGCGGGAGTATACTACATAATGCCAAGCTCAACAAGCAGCCATCGTTGTTGTTTACTATCAGTCAGAAGAAGAGCATAAGCATCATTTCTACCCAGATGGGTTTCAGTGTGGCTCTCTGTTCTTCTTTTGATAAAGAAAAGTTGCCTAGTTCTGTTCTCTTAGTTTGAAGAAGGCTTTGAATCGTGTCTCTTCAGGGTCATTTGGAGGGTACTGGAGCTACTGCAGTATGACCAAAGTGAGAGTTGTACTTACATTCTTGGCACATGGTCAGACATGTTCACGGTGCATGTTGGCCTCTGCCAGGGCTACCTCTTGTCATGACTCTGATTTTCATGGACGGGATCTCTTGGCTCAGTTGGGTGAGGAGGGTTTCCAGTTCAGGGACCTTAGAATTTCATTTCTGCTGTTTGCAGACGATGTGGTTCTGTTGGCTTCCTCAGCTTGGGAGCTCTGCCGGGAAACAGTGGATTGTTTCCTCTGGGTGAGGGAGTAAGTCGTGCCTCAGGTGAAGGACTTCAAGTATCTTCAAGTATCAGGGTCTTGTTCACGACTGAGGGTAGAATGAACTGTGAGATTGACAGGCAGATTGGTGCAGCATTGGCAGTGTTGCAGACGTTGTACCGTTATGGTTATGGGCTTTGGGCGATGACCAAAAGAATGAGATCCCAGATCTGAAAGTTGAAAATGAGATTCCTCAGGAGGGTGGCTGGGCTGGATATCTGGACAGATCTCGATTTTGAACTGCTACCTCTTCATGTCAAAAGGAGCCAGTTGAGGTGGTTCAGGAATCTGATCAGTAGGCCACCTAGTCCCCTACCTGTGGAAGTCTTCAGGGGACATCAAACTGGCAGGAGACCCCAGGGCAGATTCAGAACTCACTGGAGGGATTATACTGTATACGCCATTTGGACTGGGAAAAAAGAAACATCCCAGTTTTGTTTTTGATTTGTTTCTTTGTCTATGAGTTTTGCAGATAAAAATTTCATATTGGAAAATATCAATGTAGAAACTGTACTGTAGGTATTGGGCATGTATCAGTTTCACAAGTTTCAAGCCAAACAATGTGGCTTTGAGAAATCAGCCAATCCTGCTAACTTTCAGGAGCTTGATTTCCCCACTAAGGCCTCTGAATCTGCCATGATACCAAACATCAACTCCAGGTGTCTTTGTGCACATGTGTGTCTGCCTGTGTCTGTGACACGCTGAGAGGAGGGTTGGGCCTACTTCCTTGGCAAACTGAAGGTTGACGCTGGATGAATGGCACTCCAGATGTCTATCAATATTTAGCAGTAAACATCCCGGGCAGGCGGGGAGATGTGGCAGCTGAGAACATGAGGTGGTGCAGCTCTGAACTGTTGACTTTCAGTTTAACTGGTTAAACTGGGAGGAAAAGCCTCTGTGAAGTTGGAAGCCCCCTGACACAGCTGTGACACTGTGCCTTCTCTGATTTGCTGGAAGATGGAAACATTCAAGTCATGATCTTCAGAGAAGTACATCCAGGATTCAAAAGAGGAGAGGGCCTTTTTTCACTGTCTCACACATGTAACTCTTCTGTTGATATGCTGGCAATAAAAAGGGTTCTCTTTGGATCTGCATGACAGAAAATTAGGAATTTTGTGGGGGGGAAAATATTCTATTTATGTTTATTTGATTTTCATTTGATAATTACCTCCGCAAAGGAGGTTACGTGATCCGCAGGGTTTGTTAGTTTGTTTGTTTGTTAGCAACATAGCTCAAAAAGTTCTGGACAGATTTTGATGAAATTTTCAGGAAATGTCAAAACTGGCATAAGCAAGAACTGATTAGATTTTGGGAGTGATCCAGATCACCGTCTGGATCCAGGAATTTCTTAAAGGATTCTGTACTATTGGGAGATGGAGCTAATGGTGGAGGTCTGTGCTCTCCAAGTGCTTTTCTAGTTTTCTAATCAATTTGTAAAATATAGATCAAGAATTAAACATGCTTGCTTTATCCCTAAAGGTGAGATATCATAGCCCTTTTCCACCTTTGAATTCAGTCCTCTGTAGTCCAAATGCATTATCTGAGCTGTGTTGTGGTCAAAAAAATATGGATCAAGCACAAGAGGACATTTCTGACCCTGTATAAAACAATACTAAACAGCCTTTATCAGACATCTCTATTTTGGTGCATGTCCCTTTAAATGTAAATTGGTTCCTTTCCCCTCTCTTTCCTGTCTTCTGTGCCATTGTGAGTACAGCGTCTGTGGTCATATGTGGAGATATCAGGTGAGGTATGGGTGTTTTATTATGACACCCATTGTGATGACAGAAGGAGATACATTTCTAAATGGGCTATCAGTTTTTGGACATAGGCAAAGGCAAAAAAGGACTGGGTTGGCTTTTTTCAAATGTTGTGGGTCAGTGGAAACTCCTGATACACAAATATATAGGGAGGGGGGTTGTTTTCTTTTATATCTTCACTTTTGAATTCATGATAAGCATAATTAAAGCTAAGGTCATTATAAGTTTTTTTACTTTCCAGTACTAATTAAAGAATAGAATCTCAGTTATTTTATTAAATGACAGTATTGAAAAGTACCAAAACCTGAAGAAAATTACATGAATTTCAAAGGAGGTGGAAAGGAAAAAAAAATGGATGTTCAAATAGTGAAAATACAAAGGTAACATTTTTCAAACTTAAACATTGCAGATGATTTTGTGCAATTTAGAGAGTATGATGGAGTTGTTAGTTATTTTGAATGAATTAAATCAAGGGATTACCCAGTATTAGGTGACTAGGACTTTTATTTTGGTTGTTGTGGTTTCAAAACAAGTATTAATATTGTCTGAGTCTTACCACTACTACATTGAAATTCAAGTTCTAGTATCATGAAAACCCTATTCTTACCATTTTCCAAGTATAATGGAAGTAACAGAGAATTTTATTTTGTTTGCATGCTAACCTTGCAAAGCACACAGATTGGCCAGACTTCTTGTCATCAGGTAAATCCTACTTGCAAAGCTCCGATATGAAACCACTGTGCCAGTTCTGAAAACTGATCTGACATATCAGTGTCAGTTGAGGAGAAGGGGGTGGTGGCTGCAGATGGGGTTTAGTTGTACTGGAAGCTGGTAGTCATGGCTGCCACTGGTGTAGCCATTAGATAAGATGTGGTTGTCATATTTATTTATTAAAGAAAAAGCAAGCAACAGCACTGAAAGCTTTTCATGACAGAAACGATGTTTTCTCTCTCCTCCAGACTGGCCTTGCCATGAGTTTCATCCACCAACGAGCTCCACTGTTCATAAACTATGGCGGTACCCGTCTGTCAAGCTCTGGTTACAACCGGAGCTGTGCATGCCTCCTAACTCATTTCATCTTGTTGCTCTGATCAGCCAATAATGCATGAGACAGACGGGACATGAGGGTTCTAAGAGTGAACAATAGGAGCAGACTCCAGTTTGAGAGCTGGTTTCCTTTTTCTTCATTTTAATCATTGTGTAATAGACAGCCATCCATCCATTTCCTACACCGCTTATCCTGTCCAGGGTCGAGGGGGGCTGGAGCCTATACCAGTTGTCATTGGGCGAGAGGCGGGGTACACCCTTGACTGGTTGCCCCTTTTAATAGACTTGAAGCCATAATATTCCCGAATAAGGAGCCATTTGGGAACCAAAAAACGGTTTGTATTACAGAGCTATGCCAAACTATGTAGAGCTCCAAAAAAGCAGAGGCAGGGATGGCCTGGGTTCAGGTCTGGCCTGTGACTCTTTCACCGCATGTCTTTCCCCATTCTATCCACTGTCCTATCTCTCCAATAAAGGCCAAAAACTCAAATAAATAAACCTTTAAAGGACTTGAAGCTCCCACGACTATGAGCAAGACTGGACATTGGCTGCTACAACACAAAGCAATTCAGGATTTGCTGCACCAGACCCATCTGCTTGGCAGAAACTTGCCAATGGTTTATCACCAAACTCCAAATTTCAGATGGAGATATTTTAGCATTAATATCTAAATCTGAGCATTTCTTGTTTATAAATTCAGAAAATCAAATCAGATGTCTAAACTGTGTCTTATTTCTGCCTCTTCTTTTGCTCTAGCCTTCACCCTTGGATTCACTCAACCACACACTCAACTACTCAAATCAGATTACAACACATCTAATTGAAGTTTATGATACTGGGGAGAGCATATGCTCATTGGGCCAATTGAATCATTAGAAAAGCTCACAGTAGGCTGAGGACCTGCCAGAACTGCAGCTGAGGAAAATATGTGAGGGCCTGGATCCTCTGTCCAAGAGTTTTACAGAGAGGAAGCATGTAAACACAACACAGACACACTTTACATGCAGAATGACACACAAACAACATCAGATCGTCGGCTGCTGCCAAATCTTTATCTCTACGCACCTCACCACCTCCTTCTTTTTCCCTGAGAGGCGGCTAAGCTCTGACATCCACACACGTCCACACGTTCGGTCTGACATCGGGCCCTGTGGTGAGATGCTCCTTGACCAGCCTTGATCCACAGAGGAGAGAGTAAGTGGAGGGGAAGTTAGATAGACAGGAGCAAAGACAGCCCGTCAGAGTTAAAGGCAAACAGACATTAGGCTTTCCAGAGCTGCAGTTGCTCCCTCTGACTCCGCTCGGCTGCACGCTTTATAAAATTTACATGACGCATCAGAAAGGCCACAAGAGCCTCTTTGATTGTGGAACTATGCCTGAAAAATACATCAGTCGCCATTTTTTTCTGGCGGAGAAACTGGGAGATGGGATGAAAATACACTTGGCACGTTTACACTCCGACTCCTGCTCTCATTCGCAAATAACGTCGCACACAGACAGGAGAAAGACGGAGAAACAGGCATAGACACAACACACAAAGATACACGATTTCTTCCCTGTGTGAGTCTGGGAAACAGTGAGACATAACTCCTCAGTGTCACCTCTAATCGCTGTGATCTAAATGTATAAGAATTGATGGTGCCTTCCACCAAATGCTGTTATGGGGGACCTGGTTTGTTTATTTAATGAAGCCGGTGTCAGAGCAGATCTGCGTCCTTGCCTTTGGAAACGGTGGCAGGTGTTGGTGGCAGATTTCCCTCAAACAGGGCCATGGAATTAACAAATCAAATTAACATAACACTGGCGTCAGATCTGGGGGCCTGTGTCTCTGGCACGGCTGTCCCTGTAGTTCGCCTGTACGGACGCTCCCCTCTCGCGTCCAGATGTCCCCACAGTGCCAGCTTCCTCTGCCCAGAAACCGCTGAACACCACCCAGGCTGGATGAGAAACTAATCAGGGGCAAGGACAGAGAATAAGCTGCACTACTTAAATCAAACTTGGTGTGTAACACATCACACCACTGTAATTCCTTTATTGTTGAGGTTAACCACATGGCTTCTGAGTGTTGCGTTTGTGACACAGTGATGGTGTAGTGGTGATAATGTTCTTGGCAGTGAGAAACTTAGAGAGTTTATTTTGACTTCCTTTACAAAAAACTGGGCTTATTTTACACATTGTGACTTACATTTAAAGACTATGAAGTTACTGGTGAATTGCACATTTGCCTGCCTGTAATAAAGTGACAGAACACAATCATGTGAAGTGATCTGAATCATGGTGTTACCACACATGCAGAAAAGAGCTGCATTTATGAAAGATAATGGACATTTTCTTTCAATCCATTTTACAAAAACAGTTTCCTGCAAGCCTCCAAGTTAAATTGTATTGTAAAGTCAGAGTGAGCTGATGTGTGAATGCAGCAGGCAATCAGAACAATTCACTGTGAATAAGCAGGTTCAAGTACATGCTTTAAGTCTGCACTATGAAAACGTCCACTAACTTGTCATTTAATTGTTTTTTAAAGTCACTTTAAATCACTGTATTTCAATAGTTGGCAAGTAATGTTTTTACAGTGCATGTTTAAAGTTTCATTATTTAAAACTTCAAACCATTTTTTAATCTTCTTATTATCAAGATTACCTCTCCAGTGTCCTGATTTGAAAAACAAATTTTAATTTCAAGGGATTTATTTTGTAATCTTGACTTAATGGTTTCTATCTAAATTATTTCTGCACTGCGGCACCAGAGTTATCTGATCATCATGACTAAGAGATGGGAGAAAGCTTAAAAGAGCTTATTATGTAGACTATAGTGTTTTGAAGTGTTTTAAATAGGAAAATGTGCAGGAGTGCATGTACAGAATGACTCACTGAAATCCAATGATCCCCAAAATACTTTTGATTCTCCTTTATTTACACTCCGTACCCCATTATCATAAAGTGAAAACAGAATTTTACAAGTGTTGCAAATTAATTTAAAAAACATTTACAGACATTTACATAAGCATTCAGACCCTTTCTAAAAACACTCAAAATTTAGCTCCAGTTTCTCCTGTTTCTCTTTGCTGGTATGTTCCTTCACCTCAATTAGAGTCCGCCTGTGGTAAATTAAACTGATTGGACCTGATTTGGAAGGCCTCACAGCTAACAATGCAAATCAGAGCAAAAACCAAGCCATGAGGTCAAAGGAACTGACTGCAGAGCTCAGAGACAGGATTGTTGCAAAGCACAGATCTGGGGGGAGGCTACAAATAAAATTTGTTGCACTGAAGGTTCACATGAGCACAGTGGCCTCCATAATTCTCAAATGGAAAAAGTTCATCTCTTTCAAGAGCTGCTCACCAGATCTGAGCAAGGGGAAGAAGGGCGTAAGAGAGATTATCAAGAAACTGATGGTCACTGACTGAGCTCCAGAGGTGCTGTGTGGAGAGTGGACACAGTCACAGAAGGACAAACATTACTGCAGCACTCCCCTGATCTAGGCTCATGGCAGAGTGGCTAGACAGAAGCCTCAGTGCAAAACACATGAAGGCTCGCTTGGCTTTCACATTGAGTTGTCGAAACTCAAAGCGGGCTCCTGAGATAAATTTCAAGTGTTTTTGCAAAGGGTCTAAATACTAATGTAATTGTGACATTTCAGACACCGGGATGGCAGTCTGTGTGTGGAGGGAAATGTTGCTGAAATAGAGTACAGACTATGTGTTCTGACCAACAGTCACTCTAAGCTGATCAGATTTTATTACCGATTGTTAGTGTTGCTATAAAGTGAGTGATCTTGTTATAACGAACTCCATGTTTGTAGTTTGTAGTTTACATCCCACACATCAGGTAGTCGTAAACAGCCTGAGCTCTGTTGTGTATTGACAACAATGCTCATGACGTTGCTGGACGCATACGCAAACACAAGTTGAAACAGCAAACATATCTCCAGATTTACTTTCTCTGTGTCAGTAAGACAACACCAGCAAAGGTTAAAAATGTAGTGTATTTTTTTCACAAGAAACTGTTCTTTGCTATGCTTTTATTTTATAATTTGTACTGTCTGAAGGTCAGTGCTCTTTACTTCCCACTGAGGTGAATAACTGATTTTATTCTGAAATTGTTTTAAACTTAAGTTACTTCTGTTAGAGCTAAAGCAATGGAAATAGCTAAAAAAAAAAAAGTGAAATGTCTGATACCATAAAGCAATAAAGTGCAAATTACTTTTGACTTCTCCACTTAGTTCTCAAGGAGTTTTGATACAGTGAAAGGAGACATTCAGGGGTGGGCAGTAAGGAAGGAGAGAGGAGAATTTTGTGTATGAAAATTTGAGATATAGCACCTAACCAACTGATAAGAGGAGCTGCAGAAACAGGCGCTGCAAAAGTTCAACATCAGCTAAATGAATGGCAGACATTTGCAACATGTTCAGTGTTGTTGTAGCTGAAACAAGAAAAAAACATGTTTAATAGACTTACAATTCACTGCTGATGGATTTATGTCAATGTTTGTCACAGAAATATGGTTTAATTTTAGATGTGAACCAATCTGCAATATTGAATGCCAGGAAACCAAAATACAAGCTGAAAGTTGCTACATTGGTAAGTACAGGAAGGTGGGGGTCACTTAGAGAGTCTAGAGATAATTTCTTATTCTCAGTGGATTTTTTATAACTTGAAAGAAAGTCAAATAAACCAGTGTGTAAAACTGTAGCTAAATGCAGCTTGAAATAGGTTGAACCAGTAATAGCTGCCAAATTTGCATTTTATGAAGTGTAAGGCCCTTCAGATAGTTGCTTTTATTCACATACAGTTGAGTACAGTCAGGCCAAATAAATAAGTCATTAAATATAATAAATTACTAAAGATTTAACTTCTAAACAGGCCTGTGCAGCTGAATGAATGAATTTGGATCCTGCTGTTTACAGACGTAATGCAGCTTCACTGAAATAGTAGAAGCGTTTAAACTGACTGTAAACTGGCTGTCACAGTCGTTTAAGGCCTCTCTATCCATCGACCTGATGTTGTGGATGTGTTGGCAGCACAAACAGAGACGGCCCAGAGACTGTCTCCCAGTGTTAAAAACAGTTAGCAGCATTTAGCCGTATTAAACAGAATATTAATGGATTTGGAATGAGACAACCGAGCACCATTAAAACCTCAAAGTGAGCTGATATGCAGATATAGATTCCATTACCTCCATTTACCTTGCCTTTTATTCACTCGCTGACAGTGGTAAACAAAGAGCAAAGAGCTTAAAAATGCACCATTCTCTGCTCCACATACAAAACATTTATTATTATACCTAAAACCGATTGTGACGTTACATTTTCCAATCACCTAATCTCGCAGCCGCACGCTTCTGCCAACAACACTTCAATGCCACTACCTGTCCCGAGGAAAACATTCAGAGTGAAGGCTCCCGTCCAACCGACTCAGTGTTACACGCACATCACAAAATGAAGCTGGACACTGGAGCTCAAGTCAGCTGCAGCATAAATGACATGAGTTCTGATAGAATGCAGAAAGAGGAGTTTTTTTTATCCATAATTACTGGTTTCAATCTTCCACATAACGTGTGTGTACAGTGCGCGGATAAAGAGTGACGGCTGGGAGAGTTATGCTAATGCTTGTGTACAGTGACAGTGGATGGCTCAGTCAATCATAAATACCTCTCATCTCATAATCACAAGCCAGGAGCGGGCCAGGGATGCCTGCGAGATACACTACGGAGCAACTCTGACAAATATAATGATCAACAAATCGCTGACAATCTGCAACAAACATGCATGCACACATGCAAATACACACTTTTAGATCCACAAACGTGACAGAAGATCCAAACTGTGACAAATTTGTAGTCACTGCAGCTGGTGGTAAGCAAATAGAAAAGATTTCCCACAAAGATAATCCTAAATCAAGTGTACAAAGAGTGTATGTTTTTATCTGCTTTGAACAAAAAGGCCAAAACTGTCAGAGTACTCATCAATACCACACTAGGAGTTTCATGAGTTACAAATGATCAGCTATGGGCTGATAGAACCAATAATCATACAGACAAAAAGACTAAAAAGGTTTTATAAGATAATATAGTTAATATTTTTTCTGCAAATTTTATGGATCAACAAGAAAAATAATTTTTTAGTCATTCAGTTGTCCCTGGACACTTTAAAGTACCATACTTTTGATTGATTATTTAGGGTTGCAAGATCCCAGAAAAAGTGGCATGTGTTGTTTTCTTTCTATGACACGTATTGTGATTTAAAAAAGGGGGCTATGACACATGATTCAATATGCCTAAATAGGTCATTACTTTTCAATCTTGTATGATTACTTTGGACTTTAAGTGTATTTAACTGCTGGGTGTACGCCACACAGTATGAGGAAAATGTGATGGGCAATACTACGCATAAAAAATGTGATGATGATACAAAGTATTAAAGGTACAATAAGTCGAACTTTTGCTCTGAATTGTGTGCTTTAATTAAAAGACAACTCCTATAGTATAATTGTTGAAGATGAGTTCTTATTTTACATCAGATATTTCAATCAATTTCTTTTTAGTCATTCACCATGGAAACACTGGATGTTATCTACATATGGAGGCTTGAACTGCTTTATTGCATTATATTAGACTTGCTTTACAATGTTGCATCAGGATGTGTTACAGTGTGTTACACTGTGGTGTTATAATGTTTTGTTACAATGTGGTGTTACAGTGTTACTTCACAAAGTGGTGATGTAATGTTGTTTTACAATGTGGTGCTGCAATGTGGTGTTACAATGCTGTGTTACGATGTGGTGCTACAATGTAGTGTCACTATCTTACGATAAGATATTGGATTATAATGATGTGTCACAATGTTGCCCAACAACGTTGTGTTATTTTATCACTTGTTACAATGTGGTGTTACAATGTGAGAAAAGTCTGCATTGCAATGTTGTTTTACAATGTGGTTGAGCCACAATGTTAAATACATTGTTGTGGAACACTTTTGCATTATAATGTGTTGTTAATTTGTTGTGTTACAATGTTGCATTAAATGTTTTGTCACAATGTTGCATTACAATAATGTGTTACAATGTTGTTCGATGCTATGCTGCAATGTTGTGTTACAATAATGTGTTACAATGTTGTTCAATGCTATGCTGCAATATTGTGTTACAATGCTGCATTACAGCTTTGCATCATGACAATGTACCATGGCAATGTATTACAGAAATGCAATATTGTGTTTTGTTGTATATCTAATGATATATTGATGTTTAAAATTACAACATTGCATTCCAGCACTTCATTACAGCATTTTGTGTCACTGTCTCACACTAGTGTTGTGTTTGGGTGTAGTGTTACAGTCGCATAACAGCACTGTATTATAGCATTGCACCATGGCATTTTCTTACATGTATGTGTTACATTTGCATAACTGCATTTTATTAAAGAATTGTGTGATGGGTTTGTACATGAAATGTTGCATTACAATATTGTGTTACAGCTTTGCATGACTTTAACATTCAATACAGCATTATAGGGCATCACACAAGAGATGCAGTGGAGTTTTGCATTACTGCTGTATTGCTGTATAGTGTTGCATAATAACAGTGCATTACAGCTGTGCATCATGGCATTGTGTCAGCATTGTGTTACAGTGTTGTAATTATAGCATTGTGTTACTTTTGTGATCCAGTGTAGCATTACAATCTGTGTTTTAGCATTATGTAACAGCATTGCTCTACAATGTTTAAATACGGCATTGGATCACATAAGGGTTTGGTGTTACAGATTTGCATCACAGAATTACAGCATAGTGTTACAGCATTGTGTTACATTACTGCTTTACAGCACTGCCGTACAGCCATTACAGAAGTGCAAAAAGCCCAGTGTTTGGACACACATTTGCCACCTTCTCCACCAACGTACCTCTGTTACCTCCTATGATGTCAGATCAGGATCAGAACAACTTCGCCCACCGTTCTGCCTTTGTAATATATCGGAGACAAGGTGCAGCAGAGATGTCCCACCTTTACATAGAAATATGGAAGTGCCATAACCCCAAACACACAGATACACTTAAGGAAGCACAACTGGTAAAAAAGAGAGTGAGAGATCCAATCTCTAGAAATTTGTTGCCACCAGAGCATCTTATCTCAGTGGGAACAAATAATTAACAATGTGTTTAGGATAACGTGGAAAAACTCTATACAAAAAATCTAATAAACCTTAAAAGGGAAGAAATGTTCTAAGTTTCACTCTGTTTATGTTTGTTTAACTTTTTTTCCATCTTGAAAAGTTTGTCACTGGTTAAATCTTGAAGAAGTATGAACCTTGGAGGAGGAAGTAAGGGAGCAACATGCTCCTGCATCATGTAACTGTTGCTATAACTGAGCACATGTGCAAGCACATCTTCAAGGTGAAAAAAGACAGGAGATCCACAGTTACTGAAAACTGTCATAGCCAACCTTGCATCTTATTTAAGATGTGGAGAAGACTTGTCTTTATTTAATGACAAAAGAAACTCCAAATCAGTCCCCAAAATAAAAGTTTGCTTATCTTCTTTTAACAAAAGAAAGCCAAATCTGTCAGAGCACTCTCCAATTCCCTGCTTTTGGGAATTTTTGTGGGGGGAAACACAGCAGCAGCAGCAGCCACAGAGGCTCCCTCAGCTCGGTCCATTTCCATAAACGCTGCTGGCTGTCCTACCTCGACCAGAAACACTGCTAGGCTAAACGCCCTGGCATATCATTTCCCTCTCTCTCTGCTTCACCTTTTCTCCACCAAATGTTCATTACCATGCAGCCTGCCTTGGAGAAAGAGAAGGAGAAAACAGCTAAGAGTACAGAGCTGAGATCATTGACAGCTTGATGTGACGAAGGTCAATTGAAATAACAGGTTTTGGTGTGTTTATATTTTAAATGGGCCACTTGTGTAGGCTGCTCTTTCGGGAGGCTGGGGAGCACCGTGGCTATAGGGCTGTGTTGAAAGTGCGTGGCCGACACTCACACATACACTCACTCACTTACAGTAATGAGCAGGTTATGCTAAGGCACAGGCTGCTAAAATCTGTAATTATAATCAACCTCGCTCTCCACCTCTCCGTCTCCCTTTCGCTTTTTTCCGTCTACATCAGTGAGCAGGCATCAGGGAATCCTTCACTAAGCACCGCAGGTAATGAGTTTATTGATTAACATGCAGAGATGAAGCGGCTCCCTCAAATTAGTGTTGTTTTACATTATTAGATGGACTCAGGGCACTTCAGACCATTACCTCATTGCAGTCCCAAAACTCACACATGCAGCAACTCCATTACTTTACATTATAGAGAAAAAAACTTTGTGCATGAGGTGTTTGCATTTTCAAACATACCAAGCTGCTTTTAGCCAACTATTTTCCACTCTAGTATACTTTAGTCATATAATTTTTCCCTTTGTGAATGCAGCTCTTGGTTTCAAATGTGCTTTTGTATGCAGGTTGGGTGTGTGTTTGTTGTCAGGCGACTGGCAGCTCTGCATCTGGCAAACCATCTGGATGAGGAAGATCACATGTGACCCACATTACGGCTGTGTGACCCCCCTCAGTGACATGTCTGTGAGCTCTACAGTGAATGCAGAAGTTTAAAGAGGAGGGGAGTGATTGTCTGGGTTCAAAAGAACTGAGTAGATGGATGGATGGATGATTGAATGAAGACATTAAGTTACACTGTGTTGAAAGGCTTCATGTGCGACATTCTGAATATCAATGTAGGAAAAATCTAATGTATCCTGTCTTAAAAACATGTGGAGTAATGACTTTAAAAACAAGAGTAAGGCCAAACTTATTCTGGCTTTGTTTTTTCAGCTCTGTGTTCACACTAAAAGCCTGTTTATGTTTCACACAGATTTTCAAACATCATTTTTTTCATATAAACTCCCACCTTTCTAAATATTAACCTTGCTGCCATATGGAGAAAGAGAGATGGTCCTTTTCACTTAGGGACACTGTATCTAGGGGCCCACTGACAGACTGGCTTTCCAGAGACTAGATTTTCTTGGTCTAAAGCAGCCTCTCCCAAACTTCAGAACGCTGCACCCAGGCTGAGACCTAAAAGGATTTAACTTAAGATTTTTGTTTAATAAACAGAGAATTACAATGTCTTTCACACACAATGATATTGCTCGTAAAGTATTTGTGGGTACACAAAGTACAATTAATGAGCGACTGCCATTAATTTTGCTGTGATCAGGCATCTGTACAGTTACTTAAATTTCACTTTGAAATATTCATTTCAAATCTAGTTGTCCCCAGCAAACTATTTTCTAGTAGCATAAATGTTTCACAGTAGAATTATTAGGAGGATTTTTTTCACAAAAAAAGCCACAAAATGCTTAACAGCAGTTTAATAAAAAACTTCATGCTTTATTATGTCTAGCCATTTAAAAATAACATGGAATCAAGTGTTTGATTTAAAAAAAAAATTAAAAAAAATTTGGTGGTATGGTTTTCAAGTGCAATGTTATAATGTCATTTAGCAGATACTTTCATCCAAAGCATTTGAGAGCAAGAACAACACAAGCAAATATCTAGACAAGAGAGTGACCACTTGTAGCCCACCTGCAATAACTCTGGGGCCCACCAGGGGACCCCTACCCAAACTTTAGGAACAAAGGTCTAAAAAGACAAGCAAATTAGAATTGTATAAACTTCCAGTTGTATATCATTACCTGACATTTGTCACAAAATCTTGTTTTTGGATGTTTATCAGCATGTCTGCAAAACTGTCTCATCGGTACTTGCCAGTGAACCAGGAAGGAAGGAGCTGAGGAAGTGTGGCGACTGGGTAAAGAAAGAGAAAGCATTTGATTCGGTCACAAAATCTGCTCTGGAAGCTACATTATGTAGAATCTTTGCACTACTTTACTACTCCTATGTTAAATATTTATTTTTAGTTGACTCCCTACATTAATTCAAATATTTCCAACAATTTTCAAAAGCACGGAAATTCTTAACTTTTGTAATTGTAACAGGACACATGTTCTTATGATGGCTGCCATTACATTACCCCTGTAATTTCAAACCTATCCCCTGACCTGCCCTACAGGGCATTTTCAGGTTGAGTAGAGCGTAGGCCTGTGCTGCTCAGCTCACCAACCTCTGCGGCTTGGTTCTCATTCTGGATTGAGGACTCAGTTCTTCAGAAACTGCCTCTCCTCAGTACAAAACACATGAAAGCCCCATGGAATTTAACAAATACCTCAATGTGAAAGCCAGCAGGCCTTGTAACAATCCTGTCTCTGAGCTCTGGAGGAAGTTCCTGGTAAGGTTGACATCATGGCTTGATTTTTGCTCTGATATGCATTATCAGCTGTGAGGCCTGCGTGCCTTTCCAAACCAGGTCCAATTAATTTAATTTACCACAGGTAGACTCCAATCAAGGTTAGAAATATTTCAGCAAAGATCAAGAGAAATGGAAGAAACCTGAGCTAAATGTCAAGTGCTTTTGCAAAGGGTCTGAATACTTAAGTCAATGTGATATTTCATTATTTTATTTTATACTGATTTGAGAAAAGTGAGGGGGTCTGAATACTACTAATAAAATGTGGCCTGAGTTCCAGTCCTTGATTTAAAAGAAAATAAGGGAAAAAAAAGGAGATTCAGGTCACTTTGGCCTGCAGTTTGAATGCATCCATAGAAATGTAGTGCAAGTTTTAGAAACAATTACAGTGATGGATACTTTAGTGATATCTTATATCCATGTGCATTAATCTTTTCTAATTATACCTGATATAAAGGAGACAAAAGGACTCAATGTTTTTATGACTTTTATTTAACTATTCTTCCTCCCAAAAAGTTTCACTAGCAAAAATAGCAATTTGCTCCATGGTCAAAGGGTTGCCAGGTCCAATCTCCTCAGTACACAAGAATAAAACCCCCCACACTATAGCTGCTACAATAGACATATACTAGTGACAGAGGAAAAGAGATATTGAGACTTAAGTCACACTTCCGTATGACCCCCACCTTTCTTCAAAACAGCCCCCCGTCCGTGTCAACAACACAAACACACAAACACAAATCCTTTTAAACTGCCTGTCATGTCCTCTGAGTGAATCACACGCTCATCCTGCTGGAAGGTTACCCACTTCCACTGCTCAGCCAGAGGGGAGTCCCTCAACTCAGGCCTCCCCCCTTTGCCACCTGGATACTTCATCTGAAGGATCCTGGTGTGCAGCATGTCAGGGGCTCTATGAAGATACCAGCAAAGATGGCAGAGCAAAGAAACGGCGTCAATCTCTCACCGCCGGTGCCTCTCTCGCGCCACTTTGATGTGATGGCTGCTCTTTGCTTTGTGATGCGGAGGAGCTGTCAGATTAGCGGGCCTGTCACGGCTCTGTCTGCTCGTCTGTTGGGCTTGACAGAGCCTGTGATGGAGCTCAGACTAAACAAAAGGGTTATCACCTTCCACGTGCTCGACCAAGATACTCTTTCATATACGGGGAAGAAGGGAGGAGAAGGTTTCCATCCTCCATGCAGGGAGAGGAGGAGGAGGAGGAGAGCACATAGCTGTGACAACCAAAACCTGGACTTTGCTAGGTGACCCATGGACTACGCTGAAATTATCCAGACGGGGGGGGGTGATGGTGCGGGATTCAGCAACCAATAGCAAAGTTTGGGGATGTTTTTGAGATAGTAGAATGCATATTTGATGAGGGAATTTATGTGGAGGAGATGCATAATTGGCCACCCTAGGCCACTCTGTTTTATTATTTGTCAGTCTGAGATGACATCCATGTATTTATGTTGCATGGGCAGTAAATGAGGAACTGAGAGAGGAGCTGGGTGGACAGTTTAGTACTTAGGTAGAGCTGGATGTCATCATCATTCATAGAAATGAAAACTAATTCTATAATTGCAGATGATCCGACCAAGAGGAAGCATGTAGATGGTGAAGTGAGTGGACCAAGGAGAGCCTTGGGGGATACCTTGGTTTGGGCTGGGATGCAACAGAAACTTTAGATGGTGTCAAACTGTTTCCTTTTGGTGAAGTATGAGTAAAACCAGTGGAAAGGTGCACCAGCAAGGCCTAGGGGAAAGATGCAAACACATTAATCATATGAAGCAACATTTTTACTCGGAAAAAGGGCTGAAGCGTCTATTTCCTGGATGGCCCTGAAAAGTAAAATCTTCAACAAGTCATATTGTTAGTTGAATATTCGAATGAAAAATGCCCCCAGGTAAAATCCAGCGTATAGCTGGCAACACCCGCATGTCAATAAAGGCAACTACACCTCTCATTATGGCTAATTTTATGCCTTAATTTGATTGAAGTGTGTTTAGTTATACTTCATTTATGCACCAACATCAGCCCCCAAACTCCTGCATTCTGATCTCGATCTTGGCGATGAATCATAGCCAGGAAACTTACTATAAAAATCTATAAAGCATACTAATTATCATGTTGGATTATTCACTTGTGCCCATGTGGACATACAGTTGAAGTTTAAAGATGAATAATTATGCATTTTGAACTGTAGTAAATAGAAAAAAAAAAGATTTCTAATGAATCAGCTGAGCCTCACAAGAGCCTGGATGGCTCCTATTTCTCTTCAGCTGCAGGCAATCTCTCTCATCATTCATTTTGATTTACAGATAGTGATATGTTGAATCTGGACTGTGCTTTTTTGTACCAAACTTGTCCGCAGAGGCTCACAGTAATGCAGGAAGCAGTGAGTGTAGTCAGAGCCTCTTAATTACAGAACAAGTCGAACAGGAAATCAAAATTACTTGAAACAGGAAATTCATATTACTGTGTGAGCCTGGCTGTGTCAGCAGTGATCACTCTCTCCTCATTAGGTTGTTATTTCACCTCATTGAAACATTCACACACACATTGCACCTGTAGACGGAGGGCGCCAGGTGTCCGCAGAATGGATCGCTCTTTGAATGCCTCATTTCAGCTAACAGATGTGTTTTAAAGGAAGTCCATGCAGCAGGGACTTCCTGCCAGTATATGTGGGCGTTACTTTTAAGTTTACATGCTCAATTGTGCCTCTCTTCTAGCTGTGACTATGAATGTACATGATTTAGTATTCTATAACAGAGCAGGTTGCATCCAGTATTTGGAGAAAGTTTCTAAAAGAGGTTATGTTCCATTTTTATTTTTCATTTAAAGTACTACAGCATTTCAATCTTGCATTTAAAAGAGAAGGTGCACATAGAATGTCACAATTTAAAACAACACCTAGGGATGTATGTTATGGGATATTGCAGAAATCCAATGTGCTGATATTTCTAAATTTATTGGAGCAAATATTGATATCAGTGCCGGTATTTATAAATGTAGTTCATACCCGAAACTTGAGTCGTAAAAACACCATTTAAAATCAATGAATGATGATAAATAAAGAAAGGCTTAGCTGACATAGGTCTGTTGATCCTGTCTAAAACTCCATTGTATAAATGGCTGATATTTACACTTGAAATAAGAGAATATCAACAGCCCATATCAAGTCAAGTCAAGTCAGTTTATTTATAAAGCACATTTAAAAAAACAACCTTAGTTGACCAAAGTGCTTTACAGGCTTTGACAAAACAATTAAAGCACAATAAATGACTTACAAAAACATAATGACCCAGCAATATCAAAGACAATGCATATCAAAATGTCAAGCTCAACTTGTATTTAAAGCCAGTGCAAATAGGTGAGTTTTCAGCAAAGATTTTAAAGATCTATAGACTGAGCAGTTCTAATGTAAGAGGTAAACTGTTCCATAGTCTAGGAGCAGCCACAGCAAATGCCCTGTCACCTCTGGTTTTTAGACTGCATCTAGGGACATCAAGAAGCATCTGGTGTGCTGACCTAAGTGCTCTGACTAGAGCATGTTGGTGCAACAACTCAGACAGATATGAGGGTGCCAATCCATGCAATGCCTTAAAGACAAGTAACAACATTTTGAACTCTATCCTGAAACTGACAGGAAGCCAGTGGAGAGAAGCCAGCACCAGTGGGCTGTGGTCTCGGCGTCTCTTGCCAGTCAGAAGCTGTGCAGCCGCATTTTGGACTAACTGCAAGCGACAGAGAGACGACTAGTCCAGACCAACATACAAGGAATTACAATAGTCTAGACGAGAGGTGGTAAACATGTGGATTACCCTCTCAAAGTCATTTGTATGAAGGCAGGGCTTCACCTTCCCCAACAGTGTCAGCTGAAAGAAGCTGGTCTTTACCACTGAACTAATCTTATGGTCAACTTTGAAGCAGCTATCAAAGATGACACCAAGGTTTCGAACAAAAGTGCGACAGTAGGAGCCCAACGGACCAAAGAACACTGCCAACCCCGTTCAGGAATTCAGATTTTCCAAACACTATTATTTCAGATTTCTTTTCATTTAAATGTAAGAAGTTTAAATCCATCCATAATTTTACACCTTTTAAACAGTTTTGTAAGACTGTAAAAGAATTTCCTCTAGGTGTCATGGGAAGATAAATTTGCAGGTCATCAGCAAAAAAATGGAATGACACAATGTGTTTCTTAAAAATAGACCCCAAAGGGAGCATAAACAAAGAAAAGAGTAGGGGGCCTAAAATGGAGCCTTGCAGGACTCTATGACATAATGGGGTTGGAGCAGAAGAGAACTGACTAAGACTGATGGAGAAAGTCCTTTCTGATAGGTAAGACTGTAACCATTTCAGGACAGTCAGTTGCAAATATCAGCAGAAATGTTTATATCTGCTTAAACTGATCTTTGTAAATCTAAGCTAATATTTGCCAATGCTGATATTATAACAAGGCAAAGAATCAGTCATAGGTTACAGTTTTTTTGTGTGGCACTATGGGTAGTTGATCAAACCCTGGCCACCTTGTTAGACAGTCCCCTGTCATTATGTACATACTGTATTTGTGTATCACAAAAAAAGCCAAACTGACATGTAAAAACTGCAGTTCTTCAAATGACCACTTGAGGCTGGCTAAAAGTGAGTAAAATCCCACCAGGCCCCATTTTAAAACGAAATAGTCTATACTGATGTAAGTTTATCTCATTCTATTGAAGCTCTCTGCCTTTTTGAATATTTGAATATTTTAAGTTATTTTTAATATTTTGTCACATACAGAACTTTTAGACATGTTTGGCCCAAACTGAGGCTGAAGTAAGGCATGTAATAGGCATGATGATTGGGGGGAAGGGAGGGGTTGGATGGCACAACCCTAGCCATGCTCTGGCTGAACTACCTTTCATTTTGTTTCATAGAAGTGACTATAAAGACCTATTATATCTTTCATTTGGGTATGTAATTTGTATTTTTGTATCTGTACTGTAATATAGTCTCATTATACTGAGACTGTACATGTCAATAGCCAATTGTAGGGAAAAGACATGATAAAGAGCAAAAAATATTTCTGCAGCAGAAAGGTTTCTTGCTAGGTTTTATAACAATGATAACATTGATTACCAAAACCAATAAAACATGCCAAAAAAGGGCATGATTATAAATGTGGTACAAAACTTTAAGAACAGCTTGCAATGTTGCCTGTCGAATTAAATACATACAAAAAGACATATTAGTATTTTATTTCTGGATGTAACAAAACCTTAGATTACAATTAAATCAATGCAAATATGGACAATTCGATGAAAATATGACAGAAATAGTATTGCCATCTTAACTAGTGGTGAATGAAATCTGCAATATGCATTGTTTAATCAATACCTGTACAACAGTATCAATTTACTGAGAATTTTATTAGAGGAATTAGATATTTATTCCTGTTTTTTTTAAAAATGTACTAAAATCATATCATGTACCAAGTATCATGACATGTTTCACATTGTGAGTTGAGTGTATCTCCACATCCTTATTGGATGTTTATATCATACTTTCAGAGACGGGAAAATAGGCAAGGAGCCCTTTATTTTGATGGATTGATGAGTTTTTTCCAGAACTTTTCAGATTTAATTGGAATTTTGTCTGCTTTCTTGCAGATTTCACATGCTCTGTGATTACCTAAGAGGCAGCTAAAGGGTTGATGAAGATCATTAACTTCAGAGGTGGTCTTCACCTGACAAATTATGAAAGGATTAAGCAAGCCTGACTGTGCCTCTTTCTTCTCCTGTCCTCTGCTGGACGAGACATCTGTTATTTAAATAACCATTTCAAACAAGAAGGGAGAAGTTGTTACCCAACACTGTTTGAGCGGCTGATGACAGAGCGAGCAGAGTGAGAAACGGAGAGACAAACGGAGTGAGAGAGAAAGAAAGAGTGAGAGAGTTGGAGCATATTGAGCAGGTTAATAGTAAAAAAAGAACAGTCTGAATTCCAATGACAGAGGAGGAGATAATGAGGTGTTTTGATGTGACTCGACAGACAGCAGGATCTAACAAAGGTAGTCAGCTTGTGCCGTGCAGCTGCACTACAGGTCAGCTCACACACTCACACACTGTCTGAAAACTAGTTGCACACACTCAATGAAATCCAGCTCCACACGTTGAGGACTCTGGCCTTTTCTGTCATAAGCTTCTGTCTGTATTTTCTGGTTTTATCCGCTGCTCTGTTAAAAATACACTCACAGCAGATTTTATTAAAACTTTGTGTCTGCATGTGTCTGTTTGTATCTCTGCAAGGTACAGTGAGTGCACAGCTGCACTCATGGATAATATGCATCGCATGCATCTTTATTGGTGTGTTTTCCTGCATTTACATCTGCAGAATTTCCATTTGAAGGCGTCCATCTTGGCAGGAATAATAAGAAGCAGTGAGTGTGTTTCTCCCTAGAGGAGTGAGTGACAGTGTGAGGAAATGCAGCGATACTTATTCACACTGATGGAGAGATCAGAGTGAAACATGGCAGACGTTGTCATTGCAGCCTAACACCAGAGAGAGGAACGTTTCCTAACATTGATGTTGCAGGCCTGTCTGGCAGTCAGCGGCGCTCTGACGACAGGACAGCTTGAAAGCAGAGAAAGGAGGAGGATGGACAGGCGGGAGGGAGTAGGAGGAGGAGGGGTGTTGGTTATTGCCCATTTTTAGCTCCTCCTTTTTTACTATTACATAATTTAGCTGACAAACTTTCTTTCTTTCCTTGTCCTTATTAATTCAACAATTTCAAGTCATTCATGGCCTTCAATGACACTAATTTTTTTCTCGCACGATTAATGTATGCGCCTTCTGTGTGACCCTCGACTCATCCCGTAGTTTGCCAGATCATGAAGCGGCACAGTCATGATGCAGTGCAAGCGAGCAGAAATGGATGAAGGACAGAGACTTCTGAATGGCAGGTTCAGCTTTCAGATAATGCCAGATAAGACTGAAGTTATTTGCTCCTACTGTCGACATGAACTGAGTTACCCAGAGTTCATAGAGTCTTAAACATCTCATACCACACACTAATGCAGAGAGCTGCCCCCTTAGCCATGCTGGATTGTTTACAACAGAGATGCTCAGACAACTCAAGCAGGGATGAACTCACTATCTGGCATACTGGCCATTCTTTTTATATTATCTGTCGTTGTTTGGGGTTTTTGGCATGAACAAACATTTGCATAAAGAAAGCATTTTTGTCCACTTGTGTTGATAAGGGTAGTTACATTTTGAGAATTAGTCTTGTACAGTACATTTAGAACAAATAAAAAAAAGTGTGATTAATTTGCGATTAATCTTGAGTTAACTATGAAATTTGTGAGATTAATCACGATTAAAATTTTAATCTATTGACAGCCCTAATCTAAACATGGTTTTTCCTTCACAATAAAACACCTGGTTTGGACTTTTGGACGGCTGATTATGCAAGAAGGCCGATTTTCCATCCATCCATCCATCTATTATGTAAACTGATTATTCCATCAGGGTCAAGGGGGCAGAGCTTGTCCTCGCTGTCTTTTGGCAAGAGGCAGGATACTCCCTAGACTGTACAGAAGCCAATCACAACGCTGACATTTTGAGAAAAACAACCAAGTACTCATATTCACATCTATGGGCAACTTAGGTGGCTTTCACACTAGGGGCCCGGTCCCGGATCCGAGCCCAAAGTCACTTGAGCCCAAAGTCCAGTCCATTTGGGTAGTGTGAATGCAAAAGAACCACGCCCGGGCCCGGGCACTTTGCGAGGTGATCTTGGGCACGATTCAAGTGGACTCTGGCACGGTTCGGATGAGATGTGAAAGCAACCGCGTCGGGATACGGGACAGAGCGTCGTATCAGCTTTATGACATCATTGTAAAAACTAAACTTCTTTCCACAGAGTGGCAGTTTGTTCACATTTTTCCTCAATAAAGAGTGGAAATCATCAGAATCCAGTCAATAAACGGTCTGTTGTGACTCACCTTACAGATGAACACAAGTTGGAGTCAATGAGAGTAGGTGCAAAGGCAGTAAAAGTCTCCTGTCACCTCAAAAACTGCTGTATCTGCGAAGTACAAATCCATTTAATCTTCTGAGCTGTAGTAGATGTGCAGATAAGAGGAGCGAAGTTGCTGGCATCTTAAAAGTGATATTAATCATCCATGGCTGCAGGATGGACTTTTGCCGGGTCAAAACAAAAATAATCTTCGCTCAGGTCATGACCCCAGAGGTTGCCATGGTAGCTTCTTCTTCTTTCTCTACTACGTGCATACCACCACCTGCTGTTTCAGACCGAGTAAATACGCAAGTGCGCCCGGGCACGGTTTGATGTTGCTAGTGTGAAAGCAAGCAAGAGGGGGAAGGGGGAGGGGGAGGAATCGCGCTGCAGCGCAGTTCGAAACAACTGGGAGTAATGTGAAAGCACCCTTAGAGGCACCTAATGACACAACAAGCCAGTTTTTTGACTGTGGAAGCCAGCCAGATTTGACACTTTACCTTGCCCATGCACCTTACCTTGCATATGCACTTAAACTTGCCTACACACTTTACCTTGCCTACCCACTTTACTTTGGCTAACCTTGCAAAGCTGATGGATTGGCCAGACTCCATGTTTGTCATCAGGCAAATCCATCTTGCGAAGCTCTTGTCTGCAACTTTTGTAGGGAACCAGATGCTGTTTGGATCAAACATCATCATCTGAGCAAAATGAGGCGGTAGCTACAGGCGGAGTTTAGTTGTACTGAGAGCTGACAGCAACTTCTGTGTTATTGGCAATTAGCTTGGTGGGGTATAGCAGCAATTTTATAGTTCATTATCTATCCAAGGACAATAAAAGCATTTTAGACAAACTGTGTGTGATAATTATGGAAGCCAAAATTGTGGAAGGCAAAAACATAGAGGTTCCTCCAGGGTGGTTTCATGAAACAAGTTAGATGGCCAACAGACTAACATGTCCTAGATCCTCCTCAAAGCCCCAGTGCTTTATTCATGTGATCAGCACTGACATGTCTCACCAAGGATCCCCTGCTGCCTCAGAGACAGACTTTAGATAGGATGTAATGGGGGTCTAATGGGGTCACGCTCCCATTTGACAGTCTGTTCATAGGAATCAATAAATACACCATGCATGAGAACTAGAGGATGCAAAGGCACAAATACACCCTGATACCTGTTAGGTAAAAAAGGAAAGAAAGGAGGTGGGCAGGAGAGGAAGGAAGGAAGGAAGGAGGGCAGCGATGGCAGAGGATTCAGACTTCAGGCCTTGGCATGCTAACAAAGGCAGCAGCGCTCTCTCATCTGTCAATTCATTAGGACTTTCATAAGTTAGCTGTGTAAGCATTGTAAGCATTACTGTCAGATGATAATGAACTGTTTGATCTTAGAGATTTAATGTCTTTTTTCATCCGCTACTTGAGATGTTTTCAGTGTGTAAAATTCTGCAACCGACAAAGCAAAAGTCACGATCATTATCATCTCTGTAAGTGAATAAATGCTACAAAATTCTGCACATTTTTGTGCAGTGAGTGTGTGTTTAAGTGGGTGTGAGAGAGAGCATGCGTGCTTTAATTCCTGGCTGCTGTGGGACAGTGAAATAAATCAGGCCCAGCTGATGTGTGTTTACCTTCTCTAAGCCCCAGGAGAGTTTGGGTAATTGAGCATGAGCAGATCAGCAATAGAAAACCCATTTCACACAGAGGTAGACACTGCTCCAACAAGCATTCAGACATACAAACCTAAGGACACCCCTGTTGCATTTTGACCCTGTGGGACAAAAAAGGAGCCAAGCACAGGGACTCTAGTTAATGTATGACAGTAGGTAAGATGATCTGAGATGCTGCTGCGAGCATAATAAAATATACTTAATCACTTTAACTCTGAAATTTGCAATAGCAAGCAAGGGTTTAACATTTTGGGAAGCACTTTAATTTGCTTGAGACTAAAAGATCAATGCCACTCTCATGTCTGTCAGTTATATAATCCTGATTTACTACACTGGATCCATATCTAAGATGAATAAATATTAATAAGGAGAGACAGGGAGACAGTTAGCCTGACACGCTCTAAAGTCCACGTCTTTGACTCATTAAGGAAGAAAAGCCGTTAAAAAGTGCCAACTTGGTTTGCGTCTTTCAGTCCTTGGTCCCTCTGGTCTTGCCATCTCCTGTGAGGCCTGGACCTCGACTGATGTACAGAGGTGCTGACTGCACTCCTTGGTCACAACTTCTCTTCTGCATATTTTTGGGAATAGCAGCTACATTATTATCAGCACCTTGTGCACCTTGCAGGGCCTGATCCAGGTCACCACATCCTGGGTGCCCAAGCCTGGTCCAGACTTCAAGGGTGACCATGTACATCGTGGAGGGGCCAGCTGGGAGGATACTTGGGGAGGTGTGGCGTGGGTCTTATGTAGGCCTAAACAATGACCATCGGGAGGCCAGAGCATTACAGAACCAAGGCTGACACAGCTAAGTGCCAAACCGGCCTATGCTCAAATATATGTTTAAGCATATAAAAAGTCCAGTTAGCAGTGTGAAAGTTTGCACAAGTTTGGCATCTGCAGCTGTGATGGGACAAAAAGTGACACCGTTGCAAAGCAATAGCCTTGGTCGGATGAGAATTTGGCACACTGCAAGCCAAAAAGTCTTTTTTCTCTGAGTTTCTAAATTTTAACCCTGGAAGGAGTTTTCCAAAAGGGTGCAGTTTTAGTGACCTGAAATGCTGTTTGTGTATGAAAGGTCAAAACAGAAAATCATCAGTTCTCAGCAACCCCCACAGTGGACTAGGCCTGAGTCTAACACCATGTTTCATACATGCTTTCACCTCATTTGCTCTCCAAAAAAACAGTTTCCCATTCACAGCCAAAGCCCTGTGAAGTGCAAGCTGATGAAAATGGAAACCAGAACATTTTTATCAACAGATGCCATGTGTATACAATATGCTACAAGGTGTATTCTCAGTTGAACAGACTAGGCTAGCAGTTTCCTACTGTTTGCAGCCTTTGTGCTAAGCTAAATGGCAGCTAGCTGATACTACAAATTAACTGGACAGATTAGGAGCCGTTTACATTGCTGTTTAAATTTTTACAAGAAAGCTATTAAGCTCTGACAATAACGTACAGATAGAGCTACACGTTTCCAATATTTTCAGAGCAGCTGAATGCAGCATCGCTCAGTATGCATTCATTCATCTGAATAAATGCATGGCTTTATGTGTGTCTGGGGTTCCTCTATGTGTGTATATGTGTTTCTGTCAGTTTGTGCATGTTGATGGCATCCCTGTAGTCGCAGCTCCCCTGCTCTTGTAATGTACCCATGTAATGGTGTAATGAAAATTCATGATGAGAGCATGTTAACTGCATTAGCCAGTCTCCCGAGTTCCAGCACATGAATAAAACGAACAAGGGTAGGGGGAGAGAAAAAAAAAACAGGGAAACTCATTTTGATGCCTAATTATTTTTGGACTTGACAGCCTGGCAGCGGCCTGGCCTGTGTATGTATGTGTGTGAGAGTGTGTGTAGGTCGTCAGTGTTGCTGAGTAGATGCACAGCGGTAAGCAGGGCCCTTCATTATGGGCCATAATGAGTACATCCACCCCAGATACAACAGCCTGGGAACCTTTGTTGCATTGTTTTGTTCCGACACCTCGAGCAACAAATCAACACATTTTACACAGCTCAAGTACCTGCAGGTTTTTTTTCTTGAAACAGATCTCGTATATTTTTCTACTCGCATTCCTTTCATTATGTTTGCGTACATATTTTGACGCGTAGAAGACATGATCATCTTAGTATAATGATGTAAAACAATAAAATAACTGTAGGAAGTGTGTTTTATAATAATGGTCCCATTACACATACACAGATTCCAGCTGTCGGCAGTTAAAGATACAAGTTTTAATGGTACAAAATAATTATCTATTTTATAATTCTGTCTACAACACATTTTAATTTTGGGATGCCGGTTTAGCTCAGTTAGTAAAGCCGGTTTCTCACCGGTTTCTCATCATAAGGTGATGTTCTGAGCATATGGTTGCAAGGTTCGACTGCTGATCCTGTCCCTGTTTGTCATATATGTGTTTTGGGGGCTTTTATGCCTTTACTGAAGAGACAAGACAGCGGATGGAGTCCCAAACTGGAGAGAGAAGGAGTAGAGAAGATTTAAACCCAGAGCTGCCTGCTTCAAGGTCAACAGCTTCTGTAAAAAGAGCACATGGACATAACCACTAGGCTACAGTGTTCCAAGGAGTGCAATGAAGGTTGTGGAAATTTGAAACGAAAATTATAACCAACATTATTTGGGGCAGTGACATTTGATAATAACCCTGCAAAGCGGACTGTTTGGATAAATTCCATGTCTGTCATGAGGCGGATACATCTTGCAAAGCTTGAAACTGAAAAGCTTATTCACAACCAGAGGATGCCCAGGCCAATCAGCATTGTTTATGGAGAATGATAGTTGTACTGCAAGCCTGTAAACAATGGCTGTCAGTGAAGAGATTAGGGGGTGTAGCTAAAGCAGCTGTTTAATCAGGACTGGATGTTTTTTTAATTAATTGAAGAGCAAAGAATTGCAATGAAAGCTGCTTCTGCTCTGATCCTGCCTGGTTTCAGCAAGAGTCTGCTAATAGTGAACAGCCGCCTGTCGAGCTCACATTATGTGTTTTGCTTCTTGGAGGCTGTGACTCACGTCAAATGTTTTGTTGCTGATTGACCCATAATGAATATGGCATGATGGTCATTCGATTATCCTCTGAGATTTTTTCAAAAGGTTCTATCCTTCCCAAACACTCTCTATGGGGTGCTACCCAGATGAATGTGAAATATATCCCTTGTAATGCATACTTGAAACAGTCGGTGTGTGTGTCCGGTTCACTTAATACATGTGTTTTTTAGATGTTTTTTATTATTACACATCAAAACCTGTGCTATTTTTTCAGTAGTTGACTTCGCCAGACTCCATGTCTGTCATTAGACAAATAAATCTTGAAAAGGTCTAATCTACAATGATTGTGCCAGGCCTGAAAATGGTTCTGACCCATCAGCATCATTTAAGAAGGACTAGGCGGTAGCAATGGCTGCCACTGGTGTAGCAATTAGCTCTAATGTTGGGCCACATTTCTTTGCTAAATAAAGAGCAAACAGTCACACTGAAAGCTTTTTATGACAAAAAAAAAGAGGTGTTCATTCTACTCCCAACCCGCTTCGGCATGAGTTTGCGATTGTTATGGGTGGGATTAAGTTGTACTCTAGGCCGGTATATACTGTACAATGGCTGCTTTGTAGAGATTTCCCAGATGAATGTAAAATACAGTACTGTCCAGAACTTAAAGGCATTTTGGGCCAAGAATTGAGGATTGAAACAATTCTGGTCATGCTCTGGATGCCTTTGCGTGCTGCCGGGGGCATGGGAAATAATTGGTTAAAAAATAACACCAAGACTCAATCTCAACCCTAGGCTAGGCCATGCTTACTCACCATAATCACCCCTGACTCTTCCCCTAAAGGGACTGGACAATGTTATTTTGCGACAGATTTTTTCACATGCTGCCAGTAATATGCAAGGACTTCCAGGGCACAACTGGGGTAGTATCAATCCTGCTTCCCACCCTACAGTGCCTTCAGAAGAGCGTACTCATCCAGGATTTACATCATGCCTCGGCTTTGGCCCAAACATGCCTAAAAGTTCCTTACAGTACTGCAAATAAAAGCTATGTTTCATTTTTGTATTTGCTTTTATAATACATTAGAAATTTAAGAAATTTTCCAAGAGTGTGTCTACTCCAGAGGCTGATGCCTGGGGGAACCACTGTGCTAAGCTTCCAGTGCTCCAAACCCAAATGTCTTGTCTCACCATACCAGTGTTAAATTACGACCAAAAGAGCCTCAAAATTAATATATGAAAGTATGCAATCATATTTGCCAAGCTTACAGGTGCTAGTTGTTCATATCTCTTATTTTTTCATGTTATTACAGTTTGCATTTGTACTGCTGCCACAGGTTTCCTTCCTCTAACATCCTCATGTATAAGAGAGAAACTGTTGACTTAAGGTTTGAGCTTCATTCAACCATGTCGGTTCTTTCTTTGCGGTTACTGACACGGCTCTCTGTAATCCTTACACAGTCGTTGTTAGTTTAGTGGAGTCAGATGTTGTCCTCTACATGTCTCACTCGTAACAAAAATAGATCCTTGGCGGAGGCTGCGGTTTGTTTGATTTTCACGACAAAGATCTCAGAGAGAGAGAGAGAATCAAAAAGACAATGCTGCATGTTATCGCTCTGTGAGGATAAACCTGTCTTCTTTTTCACTCTTGGAAAAGCAGATGCCCTTCAGACGGCTAATAATCAGCTGACTAAAGGTTTCCTACCTTAATCAGAAACACCTGTGCAGCACAAATGACTGTGTTTGTGTGTGTAATCAACCCCAGGGGACACACTGAATCCTTCCTGCCTGTGATGGAGACGCGCTTCAGTGCTACGGATGCAGCACAGGATTCCCGAAATCACAATCTCCCTGGATTAGGAAGAGAAGCGGAGCATCCGGAAGGTCTTTATTGGTTTATGATTGCCCTTATCCTAACCACATTAACCTCCTGATTGCTTGAGCAGACATTATTAGATGCTTCCACTGGAACAAACAGGGAAAAAAGCAGAGAAAAAAAAGAGGCCAACAGGCAATCATGCCCACCGGCCCATGTAGGGAACTTAAGGCCGAGGACACAAAGAGACAGAGAGAGAAATGAAACCGAGGAGAGAGAGAGGAGTGGGGGAGGAAGAGAGGGTGTTCGATCGTCGATTAAAGTGCAATTGTGCAATTTCATTCCTGTTCCAGCACAATGAGGAATGAGATTAAGCTCAATTTGGACCTGTTCAAGAGATCTTCTCACCTCTGTCTGAAGTGCAGCACACATACTGGAGCGAGCATGCATGCACGCACACACCTATCTACACAACCCTGGAGCCCCTCACCATGTCAGCACCTCTCCAGGGAAATCAGGCGTCTGGAGACAGGTCAGCCCAGGCCCATGTATATATTCATGGGCTTAATCTGGCATCATTTCTCTGTGCTGCCCGGAAAAAGAAATGTATTTAATTTACACAATCCCCATTTGGCCTGCTCAACGAGGAGGGATACATAGGGAAAGTAGGCCCATAGTCAGGGCTTCACCTCTTCAGAATAAACTATTCTGCAACAATGTGTGTGCATATCCAAGTTGGTGTGTCTGTGTACTGTATGTCAGCACGCATTGCCGTATTCTGTCTGTGGAAGAGGAAAAAAACATCTTATCATATTCCAGTCCAGTACAGTACACCCAAACAGTGGCAGCTGTGCGAGTCAGTTTGAATGGGAGGATGGGAGTTGTACCCAGCAGATGCTGTGTGTGTATTAAACAGATTAATTATTAAAACATGCTTGACAGATGAAAAGTGGGTCCTCAGGCTATAAAGGAAAATGTTTATTCTTCTGCCATAGACTGTAGTACACTTAGCTTCTGCTCTCAACTTATCCCGCGCCTCAATAAAGAGAGTAAACACTTTCTGTGCTCTGTGTGGTTGGAATCACATACATAATAATTCCAAATGGCCGCCTGGGATAAACCTTCAAATATGAGTGTGGGTTTAGTGATTGGGGTGAAATATGATTAGCATGCAGTGCTAGTAAGTGTGAGTGGAGTTAGGTAGCCTGAGGATAGACCCAATCACCTTTTCTCCAATTGCTCCACTGATTATGTTATGTTATCGTTGTCTCAATCGTCAAATCTAAATGATTTTCCCTGAACAGTTTCCCCTCAAATATTTAACATTTCTTGATTTCTGCCACTGTCAATATTTGGCTCGAACAGATTATAAAGTGCTTGAGGAGTAGCTGTTAAGGTTATTAGTTCTGATTAATAAAGTTTGTACAAATTATGGGTCACTGTGGGTTAAAGTATTTACATTTTGCTAGTAGATTAACTAAATGGTGAATAGACTTGAGCTTTCCTAGTCATTTGGCTACTCAAAGCACGTTTTACTCCACTGGTTGCGCACACCCATTCACACAATGATGTCTATTACTATCAAGCCATCCCATTCATACACATTCAAATGCCACGGATTCAGCAGTGGGAGCAATCTTGGTTTAAGTGTCTTGTCCAGGGTCAAATCTTCACATGAGTGCAGGAGCTTGGTATCAAACACCCCCCAACAATCTAGTCAAGAGACAGCTGACTCTAATGGCTGCCTCAGACTACACGATTTTTTTTGGTCGTTCACGACGGCACCATGTCAGACTATGTGACTGAAACCTTGCCTTGTCTTGGCTGACAGACTAGCTACACTAAAGAGTGATCCTGACCGCTCATCATATGTTGACGTCACCTCTATCTCTAGGACTGTGTGTGAGTTCACAGGTTGTTCATAAAAGAAGAAAACGACAAACAAGCAAAATAGTAGGTGGATTGTATTATGGATAACAATTATGGATGTATCAAGAGGAGCATGATATGGACTGGCTCTCGTTCAGCAAGAAATTAAGGTGTGTATGTGATAATAAATAAGATCATATAAATTGTACACATTGGTTCCTCAGAGGAGAAAAATATGGACTCTAGTAAATGATGATGCAAAGATAAGAATTTTACATAATGAGGGAGAAAAGCTGTTAAAATCTCCAATCAAGTAACCTCATTTATGTAAGCACCATGATAAGTAATGATGCAGTGAGTCAAATTTCGCCTCATATTTCCTTGAAATTAAAAATTAATATTTAGCATAAACAGTTCTATAATTGTTTCACAGTTGTTAGGGAAATAATATTTTGAGGTATTGCTATTTTGCTCCACCCAAATGCATTACAGATTTACAAAATACATTTAAAATTTAGGAATGTCCTCTCTAAAAACAAGAGTAAGTCTAAGCAGGGATTATTTGCCTTTCTATTTGAGAAAAAAACAGAACGATGCATTGAAAGAGAACCCCAGGAGAAGACAACAGGAGGGGGGTGTTGTTTGCAACCAGACACATCTGTCTATAGCACGAAGAAGAGGGAGACAGAGAGAGAGACATACCACCTGCTCTGCCATTTCTACACTTCTTGGCTCCTTGTAAAATAGGTGACAAATTATTCAGTCCAAGATCTGAGCATCCGAGCCTCTTCTGAAGGTGGAGGCAGAGAAAAACAGACCAGTTACCCTCCCAGCCTCCTTTAAAGATAGCGCCACCCTCGCTTACACTCATATACACACATAAACACTGAATGAAATCATTCCTACCATCCCCCATACTACACACGCACAGACACGGGTTGCTGGGCCCCCTGTTGCCTCATCTGTCAGTCCCCAAAAGCGCTCACACACACTAACATCAGGCACACATACACACTGTCCCATGGGAGAGGGTCTCAGATGCAGATCATCAGTATTAGCAGGCGGCTGAGGGATTAGCATCCCCCTGCAGTGACCTACAGGTGTAGCCCTGGGTTAGAGCTGACACTTATCTTCCACAGCATCACAGAGTCCCAACCCCAGGCCTCACAACCAGATACACCTCACAGAAAAAGCAGTACTGACACCTAGATGGGGATGGAGATATGAGGTAAAGGGTAAAGAGCTAAAGGAAGTAAACAGGTAAATGCTGACATGTAAAGAAATCAAGTAAGTTTGCATAGAAATAGGAAAATTTATAATTTCATAAACATATCCTGATGATCTGGGAAGCTTCCTGGGGCCCAGTCTTATTGGATGGTCCACTGAGGTTAAAGAAAATGGTGAATTCAGTGCAATTAATGATAAACATTAAGTTTGACTTAAATACTCAGCATTGCCCAATAAAGCAGCATGTTTCATTTATGCTTACTCCTTAGCTTTCATGCAGTCATATTAGCCTGTTTTAATAATGTTAGCACTGAGCAGAGGTCAACTCAACTTATCTTTTAGACTGTGTATAGCCATTACAGAATCTGCAGAAAAGTTTGGATGCAAAAAAAGAGAAAAGAAAGAAAAAGAGAGAGCTATTTAGGCCATCAGACCCCAGAAGCTGATAAGCAGGTAAAGGAGGTGATTGTTAGGCAGAGGCAGGGGCTGATGATACAGTGTGCATGGGTTCATATTACTAAATCACATCTGGGGAGGTCCCTTATACTGGGTCTTTCAGCGTTGATGTATCAGTATCAGCTGATATCAGCCTGCTGATGAACAACAGCCAAATAATGTGGCATGAACAGATATCAGTAGCCAGAGTTTATCTGTTGTGTCCAAACAATTCAGTGCTGGTTATCTGCTATAATGAAGTGCTGAATCATATAAGGGATTTTTTACTGGACAGAAGAAGTCACCTCTCATCTCAACTCTCATCAGTTTTCGTTGTCGAACACAAGACAAAATTTTGACTTAATCACTGTTCGCAGATTATTTTACATACAGAATTGAGGAGTGATAAGATAACAGCTTAAACCCCCAGTCGGAGCCAACAGGTGGATGCTGGGGTGGAGGTGGGTTGAAAGTGAGAGCACAGTGCTGATCCAGGGCAGAGCAGAGGAAGAGACCAGAAATCTTACAGTTTAAATAGACCACGAATTTAGGAGGATGTGATTCATGTGATTTGATTATGATGCATGTCAGGTGTGAATCACTGCGATCGGGATTATTGACAGAAGAAACTTGCAGGCTTCAGTTCATTTGCACAAGCTCATGTGTCATAGCAACTCTGAGTTGGAGAGAAAGTGCAAACCTTCTCAATTCAGCCCGTTATAAGGCTGCAAGTACAAATTTTGGTTTCTATCTATGATGTTAGATGGTCAGGATCCATGTAATCCAGGGCAAAGCTGGTCTTTAAAGTGAGGAGCTGCAGCCAAGGCTCTAGAAAGTCAATCCATCATTTGAATGACTGGAACCTGTTCTACAAAAACTAATCAACACAACATAAGACCTTGTTTCTTTTTTAATGTGCAGCAATTCAGGACCAAAATTGCATTCAGTGTTCAAAGGCCTTGAGTTGCCAAAGTTGTTCTCTCAACCTGGCAACCACAACATAGACCCTTTAAATGATTTTGGTTTAAAAGTATTTAAATATAATTTTTTACCACCAAAACTATTTTTGATCATAAATAAAGCATGGATTTTAAAAAAGCAGTTCTATAAATTTGTAGTATGAACTTCTGAAATGTATGCTAAGAAGGCTTGGATAAAATGCCATATCTCAACAAGCTTAAATTCATAACTGCATACTGACTTTTTTCACTATATCTAATTTATGACTGTAAAAGCAAATGTCTAAATATGAGAGAATACCTTCCAAACAAGCCTTCAGTTCAGTAATCAGAGGCAGTAAGTACAGTATAAAGGAGGAGCTGGGTTGTGGGGTGAGATAAAGGTGAAGGAAACAAGCAGTCTTTGCAGATAAATGAACTATTAACAACCTTCGTGGAGGCTAAAATGTTTGCCTTTCCCTTGTTCTGTTTCCTCCCTGGTGTGCTTCCTTTGTCACATGCCTGAAAGTTATCACATTTCTGATTGAACGTGGGAGAAAAGGACGGCTTGATAAACAGACAAAGTCAAAACAATGCGAAGATGGAGGTAGACGAGCAAAGGGGCCTTTGGTGGTTGACGCTCATGTTTTGTTCGCTGTAATATCATCTGAACCTGGCTTGTGTTGTTGCCTCCCGTCGGACTCGCCTCGTTCTGTTGACATTTTGCTGTTATTTGTACACTGCAAAGCGGTCCATTTTCCCCGCATCAAAAGTGCTTTTACGCGCGTGTGTCAGGATGTCTTTGGTGCTTACCTTCAGCTCCTGTCAGAGAGCGAGAGCAGGGCCTGTGCTCAGGAGCAGAGGGGGGAAGGCTGCTTTGTGCCCTAAGCGTTTTTAGTGAAGGCGAGAACCGGCTCAAAGGCTGTCAACGCACATGGAAACACACATCAATACGCACACACCAACAAGCGGTGTTTTCACTCTCAGCTGCACTCCCAGTAAGAACCAAGTGTTTGAAATGAACTCTGACTCGTAAAGCGCACGTACACACAAGCACGCACGCTATGCTCATTACACAGGTTTTTTGCCTGTGTTTGCCTTTCTCAAAGGCTATAGAAACATGAGGGTGGTGAACGCAGCCCTGATCAAAGGATGTAGAGTTAGGACTTAGGACCTGACAAAGGAAAACAACACGCAGTGTGAAACAATGTGTGTGTAGCGAGAGCGGCGTAACAAACGACACCGACGTTCCTTATGAAACTGCAATTACGAAAAGATTTCCACACATCTTCCCTTGTAGCAAAGCAAATCCACCAGATGGAAACTGCAATCTGGTGCTCGGAACAGCCTTTTTAGTTTTAGATGTTACTGTGGAGAGTACAACAGGGTCAAACCAGCACTGTGAACTCAGTAGACGCTGGGAATCCATTTCATTAGTGGGCTTTTTCTAAGGATTGTGCCCTCATGCTTGTCATAATAATGATTCATTATAAAATTCTAACAAGAAGTCAGACTACTACTTTTTCTGCAAAACTTTAGATATTTAAAAGGGGTTGTTTTCAATTTTCTGACAACTTTGGTTATGAAAGACAAGAATTTTAGACATTGATGTAGTTTTAAAAAACACACAGCAGCTATGAGTCTTTACCATCGCTTCAAAGCATTAAAGCGTTATCGTTGTGTTTAAACTCATGACTTGTAAAACAGCATCCAAGAAAAAGGGATTTATAACCAAAGCAACAATGTACAAGTTCATTTTAAACAGAATTTACAAGTTGAAAAGTATTTTGGTGGTGCACTGATTTGTGCTGGAACTTAAACTTCTATTTGGCTGTTATAGTGCCTATAAAAAATATTCATCCCCTTGAAAGGTTTATCATTTTATAAATCAGTCATGGTCAATATAATATGGCTTTTTTTGACAGAAAAATACACCAAAACATATCTTTAAAGTAAAAGTGAAAACACATTTCTTCAAAGTAATGTCAATTAAACAAAATGTGTAATTTAAAATAATCATACATGTTCACCCCCTTTAAAGTGACTGACCTTATTCTACAGAGGTCCAGTCAGTTAGAGCTAGTAGGTTCATAACTAGTGAAATGGGGATCCCCTGAATGCAGTGAATGTGTTTTGTGTTATTGTAGTATAAAGACATCTGTGTCTGGAAGATCCAGTCACTGGTTCATCAGTATTCCTGGCTGCCATTACACCCTGAAGACAAAAGAACACTCCAAGCAACTCAGGGAAAAGGTTACTGAAAAGCATAAGTCAGAGGATGGATACAAAAAATTTACAAGGCACTGAATATCCCCTGGTGTTAAGGAATATGGCACATGCTTAAACCTGCCTAGATCAGACCGTCCTCACAAACTGAGTGACCGTGCAAGAAGGAGACTAGTGAGAGAGGCTACCAAGACACCTATGACTACTTTGAAGGAGTTACAAGCTTCAGCAGCTGAGATGGGAGATACTCTGCATACAACAAGTGTTGCCCATGTTCTTCAACAGTCAAAGCACTGTGGGAGAGTGGTAAAGAGAAAACCACTGTTGAGGATGTTCGCCAAAAGGCACTTGGCTCCATGGTCAAGTGGAAAAAAGTTCTTTGGTCTGTTGAGACCAAAATGGTGCTTTTTGGCCATCAGACAAGATGACATGTTTGCAGAGACCAACACACCGTCCCCAGTGTGAAGCACGGTGGTGGCAGGATCATATTGTGGGGATGCTTCTCAGCAGGCAGCCCTGGACGATCATAAGGGTAAGATGAATGCAGCAAAATATAGGAAAATTCTGGAGGACAGCCTTATTCAATCTGCAAGAGAACTACGGCTTGGATTTATTTTCCAGTAAGACAATGACCTGAAGCATGCAGTGAAAGCTACACAGAAATGGATTAAAGACAACAAGGGGAATGATCTGGAGAGGCTGAGATCTACTCAGTCTAATAGAGGGTTTGTGACTGGACTTGAAAAAGGCTGTTCACACTTGATCCAGTGCAATCTGAAAGAGTTGAGCAGCTTTGCAAAGAAGAATGGAGTAAAATTGTAGGAAGTGAGACCTATCCATACAGACTCAGTGCTGTGATTGCAGCCAAAGGTGGATCTACTAAATACTGAGATGAAGGGGGTAAATATTTATGCAGTCATTTATTTTAACTCACATAGGTTTTATTTAAGTGACATTATTTTGTAGAACTCTGTTTTCACTTCAACATTAAAGAGTTTTTTTCTGTCACAAAAGCCAAATCATAATGTCTATGATTATCTATAAAATCAATAAAAGCATAAAACATCCCGGGGATAAATGCTTTTTATAGGCACTGTATATGCCTCTACAAACTTGTTAACCATTGTTGGTGATCTACTGTATGTCTCTTTATGTTTCCATTAATCTAGAGTAATAAATAAAAACAGGATGAAAATGCTTTTATGTGTTTGGGTGGTTAACAAAAAAACAAAAATATATGGTAAAGATAAATGTATAGCCACCTCAAAACACAATGCTTTAAATAGGCTATAGCTACAGAGCTGCAATTTGATACAAGGTCACGGTGACCTTTGGCCTCCAAATCTAATCAGTTCACTTTCAAGGCCAAGTGTAGGTTTAAGATTAATTTCACCCAGATCCCTCAATGCATTCTTGAAATATTGCACTTACAACATTTGAGCTAATAGTGACTTTAACGTTTGTCCTCAAAAATCCTATTAGTTCATCTTTGAGTCAGTGTACAGCTGAGTAAAGTTGGAAAAATCCCTAGAGCTTTACTGAGACACTGTGTCACAATACAAACAAAGGGCAACCATGAGGCCCAGTGACTTAGATCTTTGACCTTACATCACCTCATCCTTGGGTCTGAGTGGACATTTCTGCAAGTTTTGAAGAAAATCCCTCAAAATGTATGTGAGATATCACATCCTAAGAAAGGTGAATATAATAGCAAATGAGCTTTCACCTGTGACCTTTAAAATCTATTTTATTCCATAAGTCAAAGGGCACATTTGTGCAAAGTTTGAAGACAATCTCTCAAGCATTTTTGAGATATCACATTCACAAGCAAGGGATGAACATGATGCCCTTTGACCTTGATCTTTTCCTCCAAAATGAAATCCCTTCATCTTCGAGGCAGAGTGGACATCTGTGCAAAGTTTTAAGAGAATCTTTTGTTTTCTTTTTAAAGATTTATTTTTGGGCCTTTTCATGCCTTTCTTGGATAGACTCGGAAACAGGGAAGAGAGCAGGGAGGGATATGCAGTAAAGGGCCACAGGCCGGATTCAAACCCGGGCCGCCTGCATATATGGGTGGCGCCTTAAACCACTCAACCATCTGCGTGCCCAAGAGAATCCTTTAAAACATTTTTGAGATTTTGGGTTCAAAAGCAAAAGATAAATGCAAGGCCAGGTTTTTTCAACCTCTGACCTCCAAGATCAGAGGTCATCTTGAGTCAGAGTGGACATTTGTACAAAGTTGAAGAAAATCCTTCACAATTTGTCCTTTATATTACATTCACAAGTAAGGAATCAACATGAGGCCCAGTGACCTTGACCTTTTTCCTCAATAACCTTATCAGCACATCCTTGAATCAAAGCGGACATCTGCACAAAGTTTGAGAATATCCCCCAAAGTGCTATGGTTCACCCAAAGACACTAACATAGAGCTACTTCGCTGTGTCTCTGTTCTTGGACAATTAAACCTTTGCTATTTGAAAAACACGTCTTGGGAGGAAAAAAAGAGCAGCACAGCATCTCTACAAAATTTTCCACAGAGACTCTTTTTTCTGCAACAGGTCCTTGTTTGGTAGTCTCTCTATGGAGGACACGACTACAGCTATAGAAGAGTACAAACTAAGAGAGAAGTAGAGAAAAAAGAGATAGTAACCAAGCAAAAGGCTAAAAGTATGATTAAGTAAGTCGTTGACTGGCTTTAGTCATTAGAGGGAGGTGGTTTGTACACCAAAATAGTAAGCGCGCTGAATCACAAGCTGGTCGATCAGAGGACTTGATGGTTCAGCTGAGCCTGCACTTCCTCCCTTAATAAGATGCCCAAGAGGCTCAGAGCAACCAAAAGTAATGATAATTTGGAACATCCTTATCATTTTGTGTGTCCAAGAGAATCAGAAAGTTCTGCTCACAATTTGCTTGATTAAATGGTAAATTGTGCATTTCTAAATCCCCTATGCCAAGCCAAGCCAAGTTTATTTTATTGTTTAAACAACTAATTTAGTATAATCCTGTTGTGATATATTTCCTTTATGAATTGTGGTGTTTTAAGGCTACATACGAAGTTATATTCAGTGACTCTGAAACATTAAAGGAAGTTAATATGACCATTATACAACCAAAGAAGCTTAAAAGGATTGTCAAGGAAACTAAAAACTATGTCATGGTACATCAAGGCCTTGTAAAATACACAGAAAGGTTAAAATCCCTCCTGCAACAGGATGCAGGCATTAATGCTTGGTCAAACTTATATAAAGAAAAAAAAGATTTATTTTTTAAAAGGAAAAAAAAGAAACTGATGATACTAAACCCCTTGTCTTCAAATGTATGCAAATTTGCAAAACTGTTTTTTGTTATATTTGATTCAGAGTCATATGAAAACTACAAAAAAAAAAAGCCTGTGATGACCAATGACCACTGTGATGGAAGAACATGTTGCTGAGCTTGCATTGAAAAATAATGCCAAACACAGAGGATTTATGAAAAATAAAATGCTTACAAATTTCTTTTATAGAGCATTCACTTGAGCCAACATTGTTTCTTTGCCCATTTTTACCTAAAACTCACTAAATAATGTGAAGAAACTGTACCCATCAGTTACGCTGCACAGCCTTCCCTGCCGGTAAGAAAGGATAAAGGGGCAATGCTCACTGAAATTACTGTAGGCTACTGCCACTACTATTGTCAAGTACCTTATACAATCCAACTTCAAAATGCAGTGGCTTAACCAAAGAATGCTGAAAAGACATTTAGCAAAATCACCACTGATGCATTAATGCTGACAGCCCTACTTTGAAGTTTTAAATACAAAGCGCAGTGCTTCACGAACTGTGGGTCCTGGAGGTACTGCAGCTAGGACAAGAGAGGCCTTTTAGTTCATGTAAGAACCATACATGATTTTGAAAATTAAAAACAAGTTTGATTACATGTTAAAGTATGTAAGTCGAAGTGGTTACAAAACACAGCCAGATGATTTAACTTATCTGTTACCTTTTCAACATTTATTTTATCTGATGTATAGGACAAGTGTCATGGTTGAATAGGTGCTGAATTAACTGGTGATGCTCCATTTAACATTCAACTATGCTGCATTAATGTTACTAGGAAAGGGTTTATGGAGGCACAGCATATGTTTTAAGAGAATGATCTTAAAAAGTAAGTACAGGAGGCTTCACAGAGGCCTGTTTAAATAAAATTAACACTGGTGCCTCATTAATATTACTTAAGGAGTATACCAACACTTCCTTGTGGTGTTAATGCCTCAAACCTAGGCATGTGCTTTGGGAAATCCTTTTAATAAAATATAATGAGAATGTATACTTTTCTTATACTATGGTTGAATGAATTTTTTTGGTGGGCCACAGAAGATTTTCAGGGATTTTCAAAATGGGCTGCAGCGCACTGAAATTTGGGAAGGACTGTATTAGAGCATTGTTTCTCAACTTGTCCAGCCCCAGGACTCACCATTAGCTCCTTAATAAGAAATTCATGCCCAAATTTCTAATGTTTTTGGATGTATAAAGCATATTTTTAAAAATAACATAACATGCATGTTTTATGAGAGCTTCATAGAGTTTTTGACACAATTTTAAGGCACAGATTCAAGACTCACTGAGAAGCTTCACAACCCAATTTTCTGGTCCCAACCCGTCTGTTTAGAACCGCTGCCTCAGAGAACTATGACAGCCTCTACAGTGAATTCTGTGTGGGTTGTGTTTACAATCCAGAATCAATGTACACAAGTAATCTTGTGACATAAGAAGTTACTTTAAAAAGTACTCTTACCCATCACAAATCATTAGAACTGCTTGCAGCAGTTGGAGATGTCCAAATTTAAAAAAGAATCTTGGCTCATGTGAGAGTGTTCCTCCAGGTCAAATAAAAATCAGGCTCTTGAATTTTTCATGATGATGATCACAAACAACCAAATGATTCTAACAAAATGATTGCCTTGACAACAATTAATCAAAACAGCAGGTGCAGATGTTCTGAAACCTTTGAGGAAGAAGTTGCAGATTTGCTTGTGTAAAATACTTCCAGCTGCTCTGAGCTAACCCATCCCATTCCTCTCCAGGCAATATATCTGAACGGTTTGGCCTCAAATTTGAGATGTCAGACATGAAGCAAGTACCTGCACACTATCATCAACCAAGTCAAACATCACACATGCAAACAGGGGGAATTATTTACCCTCTTCATTTCTTATAACATGTGCCCTGTCTGTGGAATTTGGGATCTCAAGCATTTCTTCCCAGCGAATGACAGCAGTGTACCCCTGGTGTGTTGGAGGCTGCCAACCACTAAGCAGTCCTGGCATTCTGCAGACAGGCCAGACTTGTGGTTGTTGTTTTGCTCGCTCCTTCTCAGTCTTTGGCTGCAGGCTATATGCAGAACACAGACAGCTAGCCTGTTCCCACACCAGGGCTCAACGCTGAAGGTGCTCAACCCCATACTCCACTCCGGGTACATTAGCAGGGAAAGGTTGGAGGGGAATTTGAGGAGCAAAAACAAAAAAGGACGAGTTGAAGAAGAGGACAACAAATAACCGAGATGTACCAAACAAAGACGTATGCGCCTTTTCAGAAACAAAGAGCAACGAGAATCTGACACCTTAAAGTTAACAGCTCTGTGGCAGAGCATCAAGATCATTCCTAGCATCCACTTTTACTTTCAAAACACATTTCCTTTCCATCGCTTTATTCCATGCTTCGGTTTCTGCCGTCAAAAAATGGCTGACCACAAGCTTGAATCGTCTCATGTCGTTCTCCACAAAAGGAACGTTGGAGGCTATGTTTGGGTTCCTTGGTGAGCCACGGACAATTGTGACTCAAGCTAATCATCCCCTGTCATATTTCTTCAATTAGAAGAGACAGAGAGGCCAAAGAGCTGTCTGAAATGAAGTATTTGCTTGTAGCGGCATGCTGTCTTGCTGCCCGGTTGTAGTGTATAGTCTTACAGCTGGCAGGCACTGTAAAGCAAGCAGGGAAATATCATAGTATATTTGACCTATGCCTGTAATGCAACATTCAATCCAAAAAAAGGGATTTTTTTTTGTGAGCAAAAATATATTTTTGTTCACACTGATTCAGTGATATTATCTGCCTTGAATGCAGTGTAGCATACTGTATCACATCCTTTTGTATCCTTTCATATTATTCCGTGTTTTAATGCATTGCATCATTTCTTATTGCATCATATCCAGTGTTGGATTTACAACAGTACAAAGCAATGCATTACTGTACACACATTATATGTCGCTGTAATGCAGAAGTGTAATGTGTTACATTTACTGTTAAAAATATAATATTGGGAGCACGGAAAAAAACAAATCAAGCGTCCCTTTTAAAGCACGCTCATGTGACACTAACTGATTCAGGTGACTGACATATTAGCTTGAGTCCGTGGTGGAGGGAGGGGGAAACAGCAGAGTGGCTCAAATAAGAATAAAGTTAGATGTGTGGAGATATGAGCACTACTTTGGATTTGTTTTACAAAAGGACAAGAATGTGACAGTGAAGTGTAAACTGTGCCAAGGCCAGAGACAACTCTCCAACGCCGTAAACTCAACATCAAATCTTTCCAAGCACCTGCAAAGACAGCAACACAAAGCTAGAAGCTAGAGACGCCCAGAATCTGAATGAGGCTCATGATACCTGAACAAGGCTACACCTATACCAAGCAGCTAGGTGTAGCCTTGTTCTTGACATATTTTCTGTGAGGTGCTGTTTCGGTGTGATTTTCACAACTTTGACCTTTTTGTGTTAAAGAGCAGAAAGAAGAGGTCTTGTGTTTGTCCTCCTTATTAGAAGGATTTGTGTTAATTGTAGTTTCATGTAGAAATATCAGGAGGCAGCACTGTCTTTTGCTGACTCAACATTATTTGGATTAACATAACACTTAACAGATCTACTTAACTGTGGACTAAGTTCTTGCAGAGCACATAGCTCTGTAACATCACTCATGTGTTGACACCACTCACGTATCCTTAAGAGATGAGTGCGGTTCATCACTAAAACGGTTACACTCATTCATCAAATTAGTCTTTGCGGGATTTGCGAGTCTGTCAAATGAATAACCCATCATTTTTATAGACACAGGCTTGAAATCCCAGTCTATAATGCTCTTTTAAACTGTAATGAACCTCCCACCACTAGAGGTCGCTGTAGCTACAGTTAATGGCTGCTGCCTTCCTGTCCAACACTTCACGGATGTAAACATGAGAAGCTCAGTGGTGGCTTAGCGGTTAGTGTGTAGTAGGAACGGTATGGCAGTTTTTAAAAGTAAATGGAAATAAAGTGGTGTGTAGGCCATCAAGGGTTGGACTCACTTATAACTTCCACCCAAATTGAAAAAAAGCCACATCTCAAAGCACGATATTAATCTGCGAAGAGGAACAAATGCTGGCGGCACGAAATTGTAATGTTTGCCTTGCTGTAGAGAGGATATCAGGCTAACGTCACACCCACTGACACAATGATCCTGTGAGGAATTTTACTGTTTCTTAAGGATTTTTCTCTTCTTTAGACCAGCCGGTTAAACAAATTTTAAATGAGCGTTTACAGAAATAGACGCTCAGGAACATCCTTAGTATCCTTACACCTTTTACTGCATGAAATAGTGCCATAATGTTACATAACATTAATATGGGCATATGTAAGGCTTTTTATTGTATCAACTTTATCATATCATAGTGGTGTATTGTGTTATAGCTCATCATATCACAGAGAACAGTATTATAGCATAGGGTGTTGTAGCATATTGTATCATAGTGTATCGCATCATAGCGTAGCGTGTCATAGCTTCTTGAGTCATTGAAGCGGTGGGTACCCTTGCCAAAATCCAAAAAACATCAGCAGTGATGTGCTGGGAAGATGGCCAAACATTAATCAAAAATATGCGTATTATAAGTTTCTATCTATATTCTCATATGTCATAGAATTTTGTACCGTAGAATATTGTGATACATTATATCATTATGTATAATATCACGTGATATCATAGCATACTGTATTTTTTAAATACATCTCAGAGGTATATATTTTAGGGGTGCACATTTTCACCTAATGAGCCAGTAAAAGTCCTGGAATCCATCTTAAAATAAGAAGAACTGGATCATGACCATACAAAGTAATCCTTAATATCCCTCTAATATCTGCTAATAATTGATCAGAACTCCAGCTGGCTGGTTGTATCTCTCCTTGTCATATCCTACACCTCTCTGATTAGTAAGTGTACTATGTGCCCCCGCTGCCCTGATCTGTCAGTGTATTCATGTCCCACTGTGCCCCCCTCCCTCTCGACTCGACTGTTCGGTCACTAAGCTCAGACAGTCTGCGGCCTCTCCAGCCCTGGCCTGTTCAAATATGCAGTTTTAATTGAGTGATAATGAAGAGAGCTTGTCTGAGATGAGGTTAACAGGAGTGTATTAATTTGAATAGGGCCCTCTGGATTATCCTTGGCTCCCCCGGCTTCTCTGAGCTCTGGAAATGGGCTGCTGTGCTGTCCACATGGGGAACCAAGAGCGTTGCATTTCTTTATGGACCACAGGGCAACATAAGGGTCATTAGCATGAGATTCAGACCAAGTGTTTATTTCTCTGTGTGTCATGGATCCAGCTAGGTTTAACCACCTTGACACAAACTTTGGCGGACAATGGTGTGAGAGGTGACCAATGAGGAGGAGAGCTAATAACCAGAGGGCAAAGATAAAAAATCTATATCTCTTAATCACAATGTAGATTTCTATCTTTTTTCCTATTCCTCTCCCCGTCTGTCCCTCTCCCTTTCTCTCTCTGTCCTCCACCATTGTTGTTATCAAATGATACAGTTGCTCAAGCGCAGCGTTTGAATCCTAAGGACCTCTGGGAGAGGATTTGTCTCCACCAAGCCCCTTCTAACGGGGATTAAGAGGATTAAAAACCATAAAATGACCCCAGCTCCAAGTCCCAAGAGCCGGGCCCAGCTTGCTTCAGCCCTGCCCAGCCAGGACTGGAGCGCAGGCCCCAGGCCTTCTTTACCAACGGCCCCTTAAAGCCCCCAGTTAGCATGACAAAGGACAGAGCAGTCCCCTGATCCGCCAAGGAGGCCGTACAATGGAGTGGCTGCTTTCGCCCCTGCTCATTTTCATGGAGACAAACAGCATTACACTTGGCAGTGACATTGTTCTAAACTTCAACATGGAGCCCCTCTTTCTCTGCAGAGCTCAAGGTGTCATATTAATTATTTAAATCTGATGTGGATTTTCAGCGAGGGATCCCTCCAAGGCCTTACCCGCAGCCAGAAGGTCTGGGATCTGCATTCGTTTGGTTAATTAGACCTGAAACCACGCTTTGATCTCTGCCAAAATCGGAAAAAAGGGAAACTTCCAGAATGAATTATTTTGGCCCTAACCTATTTTTTTCCATTATAGATCTTCCCTTCCTGATTTTATCCCTTTTATCATGTTGTGAACACAAATGCGTGTTTGTCACCCCTTGAGTCTGCTGTGTGCAAGCCTGAATCGGAACGAACAATGAGTGAGTTTAGGGTTAAGGATTTTGCAGTTAACCAGCTTCATAAGGTCAATGATGAAGGTAATTGAAGGCCACTTTAATCCACTCAGGAGGCCTGACAGAACCATTTACTCGTGTCGTCTCACCAAGAGGAAGGTACAGTTGGACTCAGATGAAAGGAGAAAAAATAGAGGGGAAGATAGAGAGAACAAGACAGCAGAGGCCGGGGTGGTCTCTCTCACAGAGTCTCATTTAAACGAGTGAAGACTTTGAAGGGGAAAGGTCCAAACACAAGAAAGTTGGAGCCAAACATTTTTATGCCACAATGATAGAAAATAAAACTTTGATAGCTGGTAAAATGTTGGGTTTATCACTCTTTAGATCATGATGATTTCCACAGGCTGAGGTCGAAAAAGTCCTGGAGTAGCTTTATTAAAGCCAAACTAACAATGCAGCCCAGTGGGAGCAGAGCTGGCAGATGTAAAAATACATCATGGGGGTGTTTGGTGGCATTTTAGCTCTTGGCTGGGTTTATCAAACAAGTTTAATAATACGACTGTAAGAATGGGTCACACAGGAGTGGGTGTGCCAGACAGGACAGTCACCCAGACGTGCATTAAGCTTCCCGTTGTCACCATCTCAGATATATCCTCAGACAGCCCACTCCGCTGGATTCCATGTCATTCCTCTTTGAACGGCCAAATTGACGACTTTATGCATAATTGAGGCTTGTATTACGAAAAGGAGAATGAGGGGAGCGTCTCCTCTTGAAAGGGGATTGAAGGGAAGCTGGAAGAGGGGGAGGAAAAGAGAGGCAGCTTCTCCCCTGGTCGAGATGAGGGAGACGACAAGAAGGGAGAGTCAGGGGATGTCAGAGAGCAACAGAGAGAGAGAGACATGCTGATGTTTGATGGGGAATGAAGACAGTCGGGCTCATCTAACGGGAAGAGCTCTGCTGGAGCTCCTCACCCAGCCCAGCTACACACTGAGCCCCCTCGCTAGCTCCTCTGAGGCCAGGCTGTGTTGAGCTCTGGGAGCTGTAAGTGAATTAAGCCCCTCTGGTCTACTTGGAAAATTAATTTACTCTCTCGTAGTGCACACAGCTCAGAAACGCACCAAAGAACAGCATATCACTGGCACTGGGAGGGGGAGAGGAGGTTTAGGTCTTTAGAAGAGGATAGAAAATGAGAGCACATGTCCTGATGAGGAATATCTGTAATTGTTATCAGTGGCAGCTGTTGCATCACACTCCAGGAGGGCCACAATTTCTCACAGATGAACCTGGATGTAGTGGATGAAATTATTTAGCTAGAAGCTAACACATAATGGAAAATACTGTTAATAGGCTAACAGAATTAGAATCTTAATAACGGTCATTTTAATTGAAGAAACAATCTAATTTTCTTTCAGGGACTAGAGGTAGAGGCAGTCGTCTCTCACCTGTAAGGTCGTGGGTTCAAATGTCAAAGCATCAAGACACTGAACCCCAACTTCTCCCACTGCTACGTCAGTGTCATGCAAATATGTATGACTTGGATTAGTCAATACTGGTGGACACTTTACATTGCATCCTCTGTGATCAGTTTGTCAGTAAGGTATAAATGAGTAAGTGTGACCGGTGTTAAAAGCACTTTGAGTGGTCTGATGACTAGAAAGGCTTTGTACAAGCTCAAGTCTACTTACCAAGTTAAGAGATACCAAGTAAGTTTCTCAGCATCTCTACACTGTTAATCTGCAGATGTGATTGGTCAGAAGTAACTGTAGCTGAGTGAATTTGAAATGACAGGGGCGTGCCCTGACACTTGTCATCCATTTACACAACAGTGAAAGGAGGAGCTTCAGTACCTGGGCTGTAAAAATAAGTCCATCTAGAGATACCACATTTTTCTCGTAACTACTAGGTTTGATAACTCTAGATACCACTAGGGATGCATTAGCTATATTATCAGCATGATAATATAAAAAGAATAAAGAATAAAGCTATTAGCTTAAAAAGTAGATTGTCTGGGCGCGCCGGTAGTCGAGTGGTTGAGGCGCATGCCATATACGCAGGCGGCCCGGGTTCGAATCCGGCCCGTGGCACTATTTCCTGCATGTCTCTCCCCGCTCTCTCCCCTGTTTCCAACTCTATCCACTGTCCTATCAAATAAAGGCCAAAAATAAATCTTTAAAAAAAAAAAAAAAGTAGATTGTCTGTACCTGCAGATATGAAATTTTCTGAAAATATTTTATATCCAATATTTTTGCCATAAAATCTGCCTCAATAAGTTGTAAATATGGCCATACAATCAAATAAAGTGGTGGAGTTTGAGGCTGGACCAACAAACTTACATCTGCTGATTTTTTTGTTCTTTTATCTATTTTAAGTGTGTTTTAAGGACTGAAGTTTTAAGGCTGACCTACATGTAAATATTGGAATTGACATCAGTATCAGCTATAACTAATTTGTAAACAAAGCCAACCTTGTGCATCTCCAGATACCATCAAATTCAAAACCATCTGTTTGATTTATTTGAAGATAAAAATTCTCATCTTTACTACTGCTTAAACTTTACAGTTGTTTGGCTAACATTACCGCGACAGTCAGTAGCACACACTAAGAGAATGATTCCACAGATTCAAAATACACTTTATTATATAGGTCTACCTTTCATAAAACAACCTGGTTGGAGGTTCACAATTTGCTGCTGTTGTTAGACTACACATGAAATAAAGAAGATGTTGTGATTGTCATCCTCAGCCAGTCAGGCATCAACATTTATGGCACAATATTCAAACTTCAGATGAATGACTTTTACTTGCACTTTTAGCAGAATTATAGACCAGAAATTATTCTTCTACTTCAGCAAATTCTGATACTGTTATTATACTATAATGTGAGAATCTTCAGTTTGACAGTTGATTTTGTTTACTTTGGAAGTTTTGTAAGTGAAATTCAGGGAAACGTCTACGCACGTACCACAATCTTCCAGACCAAGTACAAGTACTTATAGTTAGATACTTACAAAGACAGAGTACAAATATAAGTACTTAATAATACCGTAACTGTTTTAAAATTATTTTTGAAAGTTTTATTTTTATCTAATGTTCTCTGTCTCTCCACTTAAAAATGTAACAGTGCATGGTTGAAGACATGACTGAAGACATGGCTCCAACTTTGACTACATACTCACATATTCAGATGCAAACATCATCTTTTAAAATGATACTGTGTACAATATCTGCAATGTTCTATGAGTGCAAGTACTTAGGCCTGGTATTGGCACCAATTACTGATACTGGTATCTGTGCATCCCTATTTCTGTTTTCTTTAACCTACAAATACATTGATTATTAATGCAGGTATTTTTCCCAGATTCAGGATAAAAAGGAAAATTGTAGTTTTTATTTTTTTCTAAATGAAAAACAAATTGAAATATGACATTTCATTTCATTGCCTGATGTCAACATGTGTGTAACTTCTGAGTTGTCTTAACACCTTGTTAGACAACACAGAGGGGCTGCCCATCAAATACAATCAAAGCCGCCTACAGTGGCATTAAATCCCATATGAAAGTCTTAACTCAGCCACGTGGGCCTCTTCTCTTCTGTTTTCCTGCCATCCTTCCTTCCCCTCCTGTACGAGGCCAATTTAACCTGCTCCTCTTTGCTCCATTTCTCAGATGTAGATCAAACTCACACAACAAATGTGTCTCACTCTAATCTCCCGTTTATTTACAAGGGAGGGCCCCTAACCCAAGCATGAGCACACACACATCCAAAGACTTAATGACAGTGAGTGAAATAATCACCCGCCTCGCCTGTAGCACCGTGGGCTTGAAGTTGACCCCCTGCCCTCCCAACACGCACACACACACTCGTCCACACAAGCAGCGGGGCCCTCTCCTCAGGCCCATACGACCAGCTCTCGATGAATACAAAGGATTGTGGGGATTAGCCAGACATTTGGTCGGGCATTGTTCTGGCTTACTAAATGAGGTTTGGCCGGTGGCAGCCGGCACGGGGGCCGGGTCCTGCGTGAAGCTGAGGCAGAGGTAGCGGCCGCCCCTCGGAGGAAGAGTGATAATTACCTCTTCCTGAGAGAGATGACAGCTTTGGCCTCTGCGTCCCTGAATCTTGGACATTAGCAACTGAATAGAGAGCTTTCATACTGTATATCATTTTAATCTTTCATGTTCAGATCCAGCAGATGGCTTATTACTGGCCTGGGTGAGGAGGCAGCGAGGGAGACAAATGGCCCATGTCTCTTTTAAGGAGGGATGCCGGGGAAATGGCATTCATATAGGGCAGGAGCAGCGGATAATTGTATATCTGGCTGTTTGGAGGTGCTCTGCTGCTCACACACTGCCAGCCTATAAATCATAAAACTATTAATCTTAGACAAATCCCACTCGGAAGGCTTGACGGAGGGCAGCGGGTTTGGAAAAATGAGATCCGTCCGAAACATGAAGGATTTTTATGTGACATGCACCATAAGTCTTCATGCATTCTTCATACATTTTCATTTGTTTACATTTGCATTTAACCTTCCTTCATATTAAACATAAAAATCAAATAAATCCCACAATGCACTGATTAAACCCTGCTGCATTTCCCAGTACTCCTACAATCCACTTCATGCATAAATAATCAAATTTGAGTTACTTTTATCACTTCATATTTGGTCTCTCAAGTTTTCAGATCTGACAATTGACTTATTCATGTTGCTTGACTTATTAATTATCTTATAATGAATAATAACTGCAGATTTCTGCAGGGGACCACACTGCAGGACAATCTTCAGAACCATATAAATCATCAGGAAACTGTCCAGAGAAAATGCACCAATAAAAAAGTAATAAAAGTCTCAAACCGGCCGATTCTTCATCATAAGGAGACATCTGTATAAGAACATATGATATCTATTACATCTCAATGCACTTTGCATTTAAAGACCACGCTACATCTCTCTTCCTCTCCTTCCATCCCTCTCTTTTCCTTTTCCTTTTTCTTTTTCGCCGCCTGTCTCCTCATTGACACCACCCATCCAAAGAGAAACAATACGGTTTCATCTCCGCGCTGACAATGATGCATGAGCCTGATGGAAAACACTTTTCAGGTGTTGTCATTATAGAGCCATTTTTTTCCATAGGCCCCATGTGAAAGAAATACAAAGACGGGGCCCAAAGTGTAATACTCTAATATCTCTGAAGCTTTTCATTGGCATCTGTGGAGCCTTGGCTGTTGGATTGTCTCCCTTTCAATTACCTGATCTTTTCAACTCGGCGGGAAATGAAAAATGTGCGGCACAGTTGGCGCTCTGGAGCAAAAAAGCCTTCACACCACTTCTCTCTCTCTTTCATTCGCTCTCTCTCCAATCATCTCTCCCACATGTTTCAGCAGAGTGCTGCAATAGAGGAGCTATAGTGTGATGAAAATAAACCCAACTTTTGACGATAAACAGTTAAAAACCACCACAACGCCACATTAATTTAACAGTGAAGCAAACCACAGATGAGTTCCTGCTAATATACTGAGCATCCCAACATTATGATGAATGGTTTCATTCATTCGCTGAGACTTTTTCTGGGTCGAACATTGACTGGGGCACCTCCAATTTCTGACTTCACTCTCTGTCCAGCTGCATCGCTGAAGACATTGTGCAGATCTTTATTTATCAAGACAAGATGTTTGAATGTTTTTCAGTGACACAGAGACGGGAATGAGGAGGAGGAGGAGGAGGAGATGCTGGTTATTAATAAAGCGATTTGCCAAATGAGTCATGTAAGCGAGACGGTTTGAAACAGGCCAAACAGCATCTGCTTTGAGCTCCTCCTGATATCCTGATTACAGCCGTTACATCATGTGAAGTCAACACAGTGTTTTAGAAATCCTGGTTCAATGCCACTTCACTTTATCAAAATGATTAGGAGGAAAAAAAATGCAATAACTCGTTCAATTAGCCTGATGTTAGCATATTCAGCTACAATTACAAATCAATCTCCACCCACAGCCCCCTCTTCTGCTTTAATATCCAACAGTTAGGAGGGAGTGAGGGATGCAAAGTGTCATTAAAGCTACATTATGCCGGTCGGGTTCATAAGAAATATGAAGCAATATCACAGCTCAGTAAACGCCTGACAAACATCTCGTATCACTTGAAAAAAAAGCAAACCCACATAGGTTTGTAGGAATGATGTGGTCGTTTTGTAAGACATGCTCTCTCCTTTTTTCTCGTCTTCTTTCAAACATGCACAGCACAAATATCTTTTGTGAAACATGCGCAACACCACAGAAAAGAGAGCACAGTTTACACCTCTGCAATCCAGCACAAAAGCAGCTGCATGCTGATTAGGGGCAAATAAAGCGAGCAACGCCTTTTGATTTTTAACGGAAAAACAAAACCGCACGAAAAGAAAGCCTCGCTCTCTTGTCTTGTCAGCGCTCCCTTCAGAAACAGAGAAAAAGATTTGAGATTTCAAAGTCACATGCAACCGCAACTGCATTGTCTTTTAACTGCGGTTGGAGTTCAAAACCTTGCAGCTCCTTCGATCGTGGCAAAGTGAATTCACTACACAGGCAGATGTGAGGGGAGAGCAGCTTGGCCTACTCTCCGTGGAGCCGGATGAAAAAAAATGCAGCTTGCTCGCAATAAATAGCAACATCTGATAAATACGGTACAATCATTATTTTGTTTGTGAATTTCTAATGACTATCCCAATAGCCTCGTCGAATCTAGCGAAATAAAAACACAATGAGCTCTTTTAACAAAACAAAACAGGCCTGAAATAAACACATCAGTCAATTTTGCATATTGATAACATTTTTAGCTTTTGTTCTTTGTGTGCTTCTGCTCCTGCCTTCACATGCCATTGTTCATGTTAATAAAATACCAAACAATCATTTTATTTTTACTGTGGACTCTCCCTTGTGGCTAATTACTACTCGACTCTAAGTGATGTTTCACCCCTACACAATAAAGAGGGACATGCTGCTTTCGCACAATGAACCAATAAATTTAGCCCATATCAAAAACAGTCCTGTTGGAGTGATTTGGCCAACAAATCAGTGAGCATGTGAGCCAGTTATCCAGATCACAGTGTGTGGAGGTTACCTCCTACTGCGCTGCGTTGAGGAGATCTAAGGGAGAGGCACGGAGCTCGGCTGGCCCGCTCGCTGGCCGAGCTACAGGCTGAGTTTCCAGTCTCCCGTGTGTGAGTCATTAGAGAGCTGCAGCAGCAGGAACTGTAGGGTGTCTCTGGTCTAGGGAGAGATCCAGCAACGACTGTGAAACAGAGCAGGACCGTGGAAGTACAGCAGATGGATACAGAGAGAGAGAGAGAGCTAGCACGGCACGCCTCATTAGCACCATCCCAGAGGTGAAGGGAAAGGGGCAGGGCGGGCTTCCCACTGGCCTCTCTGTGACTGGTGATGTCATCAAACTGTTCCCGTTCATGACTGGGATTGAAGGGGAACAGCTGGAGCCAGGTTCGAGCCGGTGACCCTCTAATCATGGAACTGCAGGCCTACCACCTAAAGGTCACAGCAAACAGCTCGATCACACTCAAACAGAGAGAGCAGATAGCATGCTAGCTTGAAGCACGTGTGCAATAACGATTGTGTTTTTGAAGTATTCGTGGCGCTGTGACACACCGCTTCATGCTAACCACTAATCACACACACCTTGCTCCTAACTGCCGTCATTATTAAACATCTTACAGACCTGAATCAATAGAGCTACATGGGGAGGACGAAATCAAAGGCTGAGTTTGGAGGATTGGTGGAAACTTTGTAGGGATTTCCTTAATTGGCCCACACTCAATATGGCTCAAAAAGCTGGAAAAAAATGGCAATATCAATGTGGAAAAGCTTTGTTTAAAAGCACAGCAAGAGCAGTGCAAGTGTGCAAATGTAAGCTAGTGTGTTAGTGATCATGAGGCACAGAGGGGAAAGAAAGAAATCATCGAGCAGGTGTTCCAACAATTGTCCTCAGATCAGCTGACAACTGTTGCTCTCAAAGTGCAGCAGCTTGAGATAAATGCTTGGTGTCTTTTTCCAGCCGTCACGGCCTCCTCGGTCTCACTGCTGACAGAGAAAGAAGACTGAGTAACACTATAACAGCCTGCTAAACAACCTCTCCCCACAGGTGAAGAGCGATCACGGCCAGAGCTTTCATGCTGCTACATGTTTGAAGGCTCTAGCTCTCCTGTGGGCCGCACACTCCTCCATTATTCACACCTCTTGCCTCTACTCATGACCCGGGCTTCATGCACTGACAGCGTTAATCACAACCGCCGTAATTGCATGTGATTGAGCCATGCCGACTGTCCCGTTTGATACAGGTCCAGACTGAGACCTCTCACTCAGCTCCCTGGAGGTCAAGGGGTCGACTGACGCAGACAGACACGTGCAAACCGTCCCCAGAGCGTGGGCAGGTGATGGGGAGATGATGCTGGATGAGAAAATGGACAAAGACATTCAGGCAGGCGATGGGGGAGAGATTCAGAGAGGGATGGCGAGAGGATGGGTCAGCAAGGTCGAAGAGGGTGATAGTGATTGATTGGATACATCAGCAGGTAGCTATTTTAGGTTTAATCAACCCTCCAAACACTGCACGTGTCAAAGCAGGAGGACACACAGACATAGCTAAGGCAGGAATTGCACAGCAGCCAACCAAGGAATTCATTTTAGCTATATCAGTGTGTCTATGCTGACAATGTCAAGGTCCAACCTCCCCTTCTGCTCAGAAAGATATTATGTAAGAGGAAACAGTTCACACCAATAAAGCCAAGAGGTCTCATGTTGGGTTAACATAAGATTTCTTGAGACTGACATGATAACACCGTATTTGAGCTCAGAGCTTGTGTTTTGGATTGGGGTAGGGGCAGCAGAAATAATCCGTAACAACAATCCTGGAATATTATCACTATAAAAGCTGATATGACAGCAAGCATATAGACTCGTACTAATTTAACCAGAAAACGTAAAGAAGCATTTGCACTGACATATGTTTTTGGCCATTATTTGCTTTCTTTCTTCCTTATAGTTAATCCTCATCCAGAAATCCTTAGAGGAAAGGTCTAGTTTCTTACCTCCAAGATGCTACAATGATCATAAATCCAATGCAAACAACTAATATAGGCTATAACAACTTTTGCAAGTTTTTAAAAATACTTTTACATCGTATGTCAACTGATAAGGCACTAAAAAGTGAACTGTTATGATTTTATATATTTGCTAGCAAGAAGCTTTGACAGCTTTATTAATCACCCAGCCATTAGCAAGGTGTTTCCAACCAAGGTAGGACTAAAACCTCCTGATGACTACATTGTCCTGGCTTACACTTAAAGAATATCAGCCATGCCCCTAATAAAGCAAACAAACAACAAACAAACAAAAATGGAGAAGATACATCAACCCCCACCACCTGCCCATGATAAAGTCTGCATCCACAGCAAAACTGTTGAGCCAGGCAGTAAACCATGAAAAACAGCAGTGTGAATATGACTTCCAGTGCTCCTGCAGCCAGACCTAAATGGACACGTGAAAAACTGCAATTTTGTGCACTTCCACATTGGATTTTTTTTTTTTTTTGTACCATAGAGCTTGCCACTTGGGTATAGATCAAGCTTTCTTAAATTTAGCGTGCTACTTTTTTTTTGGTTAGCATATAAGCTTTCCGATTTAAAGAAAGTCCTTCTTTACTGACTTTTTGTATTCGCTTATAGCATTATCATTAGCTATGGCATTATGTTACAATACAATATGATGTTACACAACATTATGCCACACTTTACTTCACTAAACAGTACAATACACTTCATTGTCCCCTTTGGGAATTTTTTTCTTGGATTAAAGTGCTATACTATAGGATATGATAGATTGATTGGTTACAATAAAATACAGTGTTGTATGATTTGATGCTAATTAATTTGCAACAATGTGATATGAAAAACTTGGTCTTCCCTCTGGAGAAATTTCTCTTGGACTGGAATGCTACACCATATTCTACTTTAAGGTTTAACACAGAAGGGTGGGATATATGATAAAAGGATAAGACACAACATGGCAATAAGAGTGATACAATATACATGAGATACGAAATAATACAACAAGACACAATACAATTGGAAATGATATAATACAATATGATTTGACATGATACGATATGATGAGACACCATGAGATACGATACGGTATGATATGTTATGACATGATTAAGGATGTTCCTAAGCATCTATCTCTCCATTAGGCTAAACACTCATTTAAATTTGGTTTAACTGACTAGTCTAAAGAGAAGAAAATCCTTAGAAAACAGTCAAATTCCTCACACGGTCATTGTGTCAGTAGTTGTGATGTGAGCCTGATACACTCTCTATAGTGTGGCTAACATTAAAAGCTAGCTCTGCCAGTCTTCGTTTCTCCTTGCAGATTAATATTGTGCTTTGATATGCGGCTTATTTTCACTTCAGTTGAGCAGTTACACGTGAGTTTAACCCTCGACAGCCTACATACCACTTTATTTCCAATTACTACTTAAAAAACTTTCAGACCGCGCTGCTCCTAACTGCTAAGGTACCGCTAAGCTTCTCATATTAACATTCAGTGAAGTGCCGGGGGAAAGCTCAGACAGAAAGGCCATGAACTGAAGTGGCCTCAGACATTATAGACCAGAGTTTAAAGCCCGTGTTTATAAAAAATGATGGGTTAGATTAGTTTAACTGATTCATAAATCTTGCGCCGGTTAATTTGATGAACAAATTTAGCCGTCTAACCTTGCACATAGACATGAAATGATATGAAACGATACAATAGGATACAAAAGGACACAATATGACAGGAGATAATATGATACATCACAATTCGATATGAAATGACACGATATGATACAATAGTATATGATACAGTACAATATGTTATGCCTCATCACAATGTCATGATATATCACAATAAGATATGATACAGTATATGATGTGATAAAAGTTGCAATATGATTTTAGAGGATGAGATAAAATAAGTTTACATAAGATATGATATGACATGATGATGTGAAACAAAACAATACAAGATTACAAGATAACATAAGAAAAGATAAGATAAACTTTATTTTCCTATGGGAAAACTGTCTAAGACTAAAATGCTGTAATATACAATATATTACTATATGATACGATACAAAGGGGTAGGGTGGGATGCAATAGGTTGACAGAATAAGGCACACTAATCTACATTACGCTACAATATGATGAGACACAATATGTTGGGATGCAACGATACAGTAAACTTGATTGTCCCCTCTGGGAAAATTGTCTTGGACTGAAGTGTTGCACAATTTGCTACAATAAGGAAAAAATCAAAAATCAACATGGTACAAAAAAAAAAAAAAAAAAAACATATCATTTAGATTGGTTATTCCTCCTGGGGTACTAGAGCGATAATAGACGATGATAGCAATTTCTATCATAGTGTAAAAGAACGTTAACATATAATGCAATTAATTAACTACATTAAAATCACAGCACAAATCCTGACCTACTGACAAGAAAGAGAAGTTTTTGATAATCAAAAACCAAACAGTAGTGTAAAAATCCATTGTTGTAATTAAGGACTTTGACTCTTATTTACTCTTTTGCTGTGCAATACATGTTTAAAATAGCTAATCCCAATAGTCCAGTAGGAGGAATAACAAAGTAGCTACATTCAGAGTTACAGGGGTCATCATGTTAGCCTGAAGTCAAATGGCTTTCTGTGTGATTAGACGAGGCCAACGGCCCTGTTTGATAAATGAATTTAAGCTTTAAAGCTGCCACTGTCATCCAATTAAGACTGAGATAATGTGTTTGTTTTATGGTTATGAGATGTAAATATAATCAGGAGCTTATGTGTTGTTTCTAAATCAATGCTGTTAATGTACAGAGGGAAGGCTTTTGTTGTAGCTCTTTCACACATTGATGCACACACACACACACACACATTTCACCCAGCATCACATTGCTTCAGGAGGCAGGTTGGACACATCTCACTGTATATCTTTATCAAAACTGAGCTGCATTATCATAATTGTCAGCTTTTACTGTATCTTGTCTCTTTAACATCATTTTGGTTGTATTTTTAGATCTGCAGCCTGCTTGAGATTCAACGGCGCTAATTAAATAGACAGAGGCTCTCACCATGCCAAATAAACTGATGTCTTTTCCCAGGAACTCTACGAAGACTGTCAGCTGAACCTAAACACACGCACACGCACAGACACACTTCAAAACAAACGATCCCGCCAGCGAGCGATGCAGAATCCGTCCTGATTACTGCGATTGTCACCGGCTGACCAGCGAAGTTGTGAGGAAGCTTAAAGGGATGATTACTGCAACGATAAAAAGTTTACCTGTCTGATAAAGAGGGAGAAAGTGAGAGGGATGGAATGTGTTTGTAATGGAGCGTGTCTGCATGAGTGTCTGTGTGTGTGAGAGAAAGAGAGAGTCAGCGAGATAATGACCTGCGTGATTGATAATCGATGGCCTCCCTCTCCTCTTGTCTCATGTTTCTGTTCAAGGCTCATGTTTTAATGTCGCTCCTCTGCTCGCTGACCTCATTAAAGGATCTGGTTACCCTCAAACAGCTTTTTAATTTAGCCTAATGATTTTTTGCATAATAGATCAGATACTTGGTAAGCCCCAGGGAGCAGCCCTCCTCTTCAAGGTGCCTTTATAGTGAGAAGAGCCGAGGTTTGGGAGGTTGTTATTGTGCTATACGTGTTTTTGTTTAATTCTGGGATTCTTTCTTTAGCTGCTTGGCTTCTTAATTCATCTCTTTGTTGGTAAATGATTGTGTCGGTAAAACAGAAGCGCCCTCTTTCTTTGTTCACATCAACAAAAATGAAATCATTTAGGAAAATCAGATTACATATGGTTATGGATAGCTGAAAACACTGAGACAAACCATTTTAATGGCATTGCTGGCATCTTTGGCATAAGCGTGTCAAATTTGTTTGGTTTTTTAAATCTTTTTTTGCGACAAAATGTTCCTTTGGTGAATAAACAAAATAACTAACAACTAGTGCATTCAAACTTTTAATAATAGCATATCAAAAGCTAAATGTGGCTTTTACAATACATATACTGTTTATCAAATGAGAAGTGACAAGAGAAATGAGGTCCAGGCTTGAGAGATCCATTCATAGCTACTTTATCAGTTTAAAAAGATTTTCAACAAGATTTTACAGTTGTCCCTCTAATATTTGTATCAATATATAAAGCAATCAAAGAGATTTTGGGACAGGAAACAGCTCAAATTTTGTAGAGACAGAGGAGACAGGAAAATTAAAGATTGCAACTTTGCAAAGCCAATGGATCGACTAGATTCCACATCTGGATACATCTTGCAAAGCTTATCCAAAAGGCTTATTAAAAGTCAAAGAATGAACAGACTAATCAGCATCGTCATCGAGAGCCAGTAGCTATCGGCATGGACTGGTTTTACTGCAAGCCTGTAAACAATGGCTACCTATGTAGAGATTGGAGTAGATGCAGATCATAGCTGGACAACATTTCAAACAACACAGAGAAATGAGAAATTGTGAAATTTCATCCCTGCTGTACCATCCACAGTCATGTAAAGGATATTATTAGAAACTGGAAGCGTTTAGGAATAACAGCAACTCAGCTATGAAGCAGAAGATCACGTAATATTCCAGAATGGGGTCATGGATTGCGAATGTGCATGGTGAGGAAAAGTCGCCAGCACACTGCTGATCCATAGCTTAAGAGAACCAAACTTCCACTGGCCTTAATGTAAGCACAGGAGCTTCATGTAATGGGTTTCCATGGCTGAGCAGCTGTATGCAAGCCTCACATCACAAAATCCAATAGCAAGCATCAGATGGAGCGGTTTAACGCACACCAACACTGGACTGTGGAGCAGTGGAAATGTGTTCTGTAAAGTGATGAATCACGCTTCTCTGTTCGACTGTCAGATGGATGAGCTTGGGTTTGATGGATGCCGTGAGAGCGTTACCTGCCTGAATGTTCTGTGCCAACTGTGAAGTTTGATGGAGCAGGGATAATGGTGAGGCTGTTTTTCAGGGTTTGGGCTAGACCCCTTATTTCAATGCTTCGGCATACCAAGACACTTTGGACAATGCTATGCTTACAATTTCTTGCAACAGCTTAGGGAAGGCCCTCCTCTACTCTGACATGTCTGTGCCCCAGTGTACAAAGTAGCAACTATAAAGACATGGTTTGAGTTTTGTGTGGACCAACTTGACAGGCCCACACAAAGTCCTTACCTCAACCCTATCTAACACCTTTGGGATGAACAGGAATGGAAATTGCAAGCCAGGCCTCCTCGTCCGATGTCAGTACATGACCTTATAAATACTCTACAGAATGAATGGGCACAAATTCCCTCAGAAACACAACAAAATCCTGTGCAAAGCCTTCCAAGAAGAGTGCTGTTACAGCTACACCATATGGTATGTATGTATCGCCACTAAGTGTAGTTTGGTATATCATCGCCATCTGGGCCTGAAACCCACTTGCTCATCCCTCCCGTAAATGCATCAGCTGCTGTGTTACACCTCCTGTTAAAAACAAAGCTTTGCATGCTGTTGTTTTTAACAGCTTTTCATCCTCTTCTTGCTGCTACTTTTATCCTGCACTCCTGCAATCTAGGGTTATGGTTGTGGCATGCCAACTCATTAGCAAAAAGCCTTCACACATGCAGCTTACATGCTATGATTAAAGGCTATGAACTATCAAGGGAAGCACGTGGAAAAGCGAGTAATGTTATTTGAACGGTTTTCTACAACGAACTGTAGAAACAAAAAAAAACAAAATATAGAACTAGAAAAGCACTCAGAGAGCGCAGACCTCTGCCATTAGTCCTATCTCGCAATAGTAAAGAATCCTTTAAAAAATTCCTGGATCCAGGGGCGCACTGGTAGTCAAGTGGTTAAGGCGCGCACTATGTACACGGGCGACCCGGGTTCAAATCTGGCCCATAGCAGTATTTCCTGCATGTCTCTCCCTGCTCTCTTCCCTGTTTCTGACTCTATCCATTGTCCTCTCTCTCTACTAAAGGCACAAATAAGCCCAATAATATATCTTAAACTGTGTTGGATTGATCCTCTTTTTAGAATTGTTGACGATAACAAAATTTTAGCACAATGCTAGCCTTTAAAAATCCTCCTCCTACACTTTCATAAGAGCGTTTAAAAGATCCTATAATTTAACAATGACAGGAGTAAGTAGTTTGTGTAAGAGTGCATGGGTATTAGAGATAGTTGAGGTATGCATTGTCTGTTTGCATTGCCTCTGATCGCTCAATAGCACAAACCTCTGTCATAAACAACCAAATCATCAGAGATAAAATTATGCACAGCACTCAATCTCAGGTTCATATGCATTTCTCAGAGAAGTGTCTTGGGATCTTAAAGTATGCAGAGCTCATCGCCTTCTTGTATACACAGTGAATGAACTGTCACACACAAAACCCCAGTGATGAATGGAACTCAAAATCAATTTTCTACAAATGTCTTGGGAGGGATCCATCCCCTCCATGTTTAGCAGACTGAACTGTAATCTGTGCAGCTTCCAACACAAACATATTCCCTTCCCACACCCACAACATAGCCAGAACCGCAGCGTCGCACACAAACACGTACAATCACACACGCGCTGTGAGCGTGAGGGGAAGAGACAGCCTCTGTCCCTGATCAGCAGTCACCCAGGCCTCTTCGTCTCGACATGATCACTGCCTGTCATTAGTCAGTTACGCTGTAAATTATTTAAACATGCACATGTTTGGAAGCTTCTAAACACACCAGACACAACGCCACGCAAAGCGCTTTCATGCGCCGAGCGACGCGCTGACACACTCTCTGAAAAACGGACTCTTGGAATGAATGAATAAGTAAGGCAGGAAATAAATAAATAAGCGAAACAAACAAAAAACAAGCCTTCGGTGGGGAGGGGGAGCCTGAGCAGGGGGATGACGGCGTAATTTAGCGCTCCACTTCAATCCCAGTCAAATTAAAAGGGAATCTTAATGCATGTGTCTCTCCCAGCATTGATGTGTTCTCTCTCTGTGATATGGCGGCGAGTTGGTAGCGGCAATATGCCTGACAATCTATTCCCAGACTGGCCTCGCTGCCACTCAAACTAAGCAGAGCGCTACTGTAGCTATTAGACAGGTTCTTTTGGGGAACTGATGGCTTTACAGTGAAGAGAAACCATCAGCACTCTTTTGTGTGTATTTTTGTGACTGCGTGCACATGCAAGGCCACTTAAAGTCTGCTTCTGTGCGTGTGTTTGCCTGTTAGTACTGTGTGTATATATATGCATGTTCAGTATGAGTGTCAGAACTCCAGGGCCTTGTAATCAGCACTGAGCCAGCGCTCAACAAGGCCATTCCCCACCGCTGAGCATTGTAGGGCCTCGCCAACCGGAACTTAAGACAACATCGAGCACAAAGTGGGTAAACAGTGTTTGACATGTTTTCAATATGGTTACATTAGAACAAGCTGCGTTTGACTGAAAAGCTAATATTCAAGCCATGCAAATCATCAATCATGGGAAAAGGCCCATTAATTATTCAATAAAACAGTCTAATTCAAGAATCAATGTAGGGAAGCGGAGCGAGGGATGAGGGGGCTCCCAGCAGAGAGAGAGAAGGAGAGAGAGAGGGGAGTGGGTAATATAAAGGAATAGGGAATTACCCCTCTCTCTCTGAGCTGTGGCCCATCTCGTCCCGAGCTGTCAAAAACAACTGCCGCTCTCGCGTTTCATCTCGCCAAGTTTAAAGACGACTTTGGAAGCACTTCATTTTCCTCGCAAAAAACTCGTTAGGTCTTTGTTCCTCATTAGTTCCTCTTCTTTTCTCCATCTCTGTCTCTGTTACTCCTCCTCTGTTGTTCCCCCCTCTCCTATATCACTCCTTTCTTTTTTCTTCGAAGTCGTCGTTACGGCTCTTACGACCGCCTGGCTTGGGCGTTTTGAAGTTTGGTATTGTGCCGTCTGATCTCGGGGCAATTACAACTGGGCCAAATCTCTTCCTTGGGAATTCATTATTTACGTTCAATTAAACAAATTCATCAGCGGTCTCCTCGGCAGAGTTCGGGGTGTGTAAGTGGTCGGCTGTAACGAAGCCGGGGCGCAGACTGGCTCAATCAGCTCTAATACAAAGACTTGTGGTGTTTCCTCCAGCCAGGCCCCCCGGCCCCCGGCACCTCAAAGGTGTTTCACAGGCTTCATTAGTCACTGGGGACTTCTAAAGTCCAACAGTACAGCCACTTCAAAGCTCATTAGTATCTATTATTAATGAATTAATATCCAATATCTTTGATAGACCACGGCTATCGTTAAAAGTTCTGGACCCAGACTTTACTTCATTGGGAGCTCGTTTGGCTGCCAGCGTCTGAACTTCCGCTCTTGCAACTCTTTGCAGATAATTTGGGCTAAACCAGGCCTCAGCAGCTCCCTCGGTTGCAGCGCTGTGAACTCTTCATCCTCTCGTGCTCGTAAAACTCATGAGGTGTCTATGAGGCGTTTAAAGCCACTCAACCACACGGCCACAGCTGGCCTATCTGATAACAACTGTGTGGTTCAGGAACAGAGGAAAAGTCAATATGGAGTGGTTAAAGAGGGTTCAGGGAAATAATGGGAGGAACAGAGCGTTCAAGAGGATTTCTTTGTAAATCACACAAGACATTAAACCCATTTACATACAAGATGTGTCGCATTATGTCAATAAATCAGATAAAGACTGTTTCTTCAATACAGCTTCATTAAAAGCCTTACATAGCTTATTTTTCTGTGCCTCCATCCTTCACAGACAATGCACAAAACACATATGCACTGGTAAAGTGCTGAACCTGTTGAATGCTGTAGATTATTTTGTGTAACACCTGTCCTAAATCTCATAAATACTACTACCACTCACTGATAAAACCTGTCTGAAGGATCTTTGCTATAAACTTGTGTCCAGCTGTTAAGGATGCCACATTCTAAAGACATATAGTAAGGACTTAAGCATGTTAGATCCCTCTAGAAACATCAGTAATGTGCCTTTTGTGACTTTCAAACAGTATAACTCATATAGAAGCTCCTTAGGAAATAATGCGTGGTTGCAAATGATTCCATGTCGGCATGAAGAACTCAACATGGCAGAACAGGAAGTGATTTCTGCATGAAAGAGTGCTATCAAAATACCCCAGTTCAGGGCCATTTACAGTTCTGCCAACCAGTCGTAACAGGTGAAAGAAAGATCTACTTTTCCTGAGTCCTGAAAGTAGTAACAAAAAAAATTAAGTTTTAAAAGCTCATGAAAAAACAGCAGCAGACATGGATTAAAAATCTCAGTCTTAAGTCTGCAGGAGCAGAGTTGAATAATGCTTGTGTATGCAGTGACCACTTCCCAAGGGGTAAGGCTACAATCATTTAGCCATTTAACTTTATATTTGTGTCTAAAATCCAAAGAAATAGATAAATGCAATATTTTAAAAAAATCTCAAGCAACCATGCTGAACCAATAACAAGATAGCTGTCCCTTAAGCCGCTTTTGATCTCTGACCCGCCCACACAAAAAAGATTTAAGCCTCAAAAATCTTGTATCTCTTCATCTGCTGAGATGTGTACTAGGTTTGCAGGCCAAAATAATTCATGACATCCTACACCTCCATGTCAGGCAAATCTGTAAATCTGTTTGAAAAAACACTTTTTAATGAACTGTAGGGACTATACCCAATATATGATGAAATTTTCTGATAATACCTGCAGCATGCAGGTCCAAGTAGAGCTTTGGAATACTATCATTCCTCCATTCCCAATGGTTTTCATCCAGTATTTACACTTTCTGCCTTTTATCAGACTTTCATGCATCATTAGGATCACATATTGGGCCCTATGAAATCCGTTGTTTTATTTTTTCCAAATTCCTTTTTATTTTCGTTTTTTTCCAAATTCCGTTTTTTCCATTTTTAATTTTTTTTCTTTTCACTAATTTTTCCATAAAAAAGAATGTTATGTTTCTGTAAATGAATAAAATGTTCACTAATTCAATGGAAATAACCTTAAATGTATTGAATGAGCTGCAGTTTGGATAATCCTGATATAAAATAATTTTAACTAGTGTAACAGTCAGATATTTCCAACATTTTAAGACATATCCACGTGAATAATCACACTGGCTCCTAACTGATGTTTATGATCTAAATGAAGAAATCCTTCTGTTCTCTCAAACACAGAGTGATAATAAATTAATAAGAAGGTGACATTGAACATAAATGGTTAAAAGTAAACCTGTTACCTAAACTTTTCTTTATTCTCACAGTCTGTAACAGTCCATGCAGTTTGATGCTGCATTGTTTTACTCCTGACTGTAACAGCTCTCTCCTCATCTCTCTCCATACATTGCTGTCTGTCCGTCTGCCTCATATCAGACGCGATGTTAATGCAGACATGTGTTGGCTAGGTGAGCAACCAAATGGAACTACAGTATCTACAGGAGGAATTATTAAACTAACTGATACTCAAAAGTGACATCATTTAGACTATGGGACTTAGTAAAATCTCGAGTCCATCCGGCTTGAGTTTGAAACCTTTGAGTAGTGAGCAGGTCTTCAAGTTGTGACTTCAGCTATGTGCTTCATGCATAGACACACGTCTCTCTCTCCATGACTCTCTGGTGTGGTGAGGTAAAATAACTCGTAGCACGGATGACTTTTCTTGAAGGTGCAACATTATGTCGCACAGTACTGCCCCGTGTTGAGCTACATGATGTTGACCGGTGTTTTGTGCAGCTGCTTTGACATGCTTTGTATTGTTTAGGAGTGGGCGGGTGTTCAAGTGTTTGTGAAGTGAGGCACAAGTTGTGCCCCGCTTTAGTGATCCCCCAGGAACATAACCCCCAGATATATGTTCCTCTTTCTAAGAAACACAGCATTTCAGTCAAATTCATCCATTTTCCACGATTTCCACGTTAAATAGTAGATTCCCTTTTTGTTGGCCAATTCTGCAATTCCGTCCGTGATTCCATTTACGCGGATATCATAGGGCCCTACACATAACAGCAAAGCCCTAAATAACATTCACCTTGTTGTCTTTAAACCATTTCCGTGTAGATTTCGCTTTATGCTTCAGGTCATTTAAAATAAATCTCTTCTCAAGCCGTAGTTCTCTTGCAGACTGAATGAGATTGTCCTCCAGGATTTTCATATATTTTTTATACATTTTACCTCCTGCCTTTACAAACCTTCCAAGGCTGGCTGCCGAGAAGCATCCCCACAGTATGATGCTGCCACCACTGTGCTTCACAGTGGGGAGGGTGTGTTTGTGGTGCAGTGTTTGGTGTCTGCCAAACAGAGTATCTTGTATGATGGCCATAAAGCACCATTTTGGTCTCATCAGACCAAAGAAATTTCTTCCACTTGGCCATGGAGTCTCCCACATGCCTTTTGGGGAACTTTAGTCAAGATTTAATGAGTTTTCTTCAACAGTGGCTTTCTCTTTGCCACTTTCCCATAAAGCTTTGACTGGTGAAGAACCCAGGCAACAGTTGTCATATGCATAGTCTCTCTTGTCTTGGTGTCTTGGTGGCTTCTCTCACAAGTCTCCTTCTTGCACATTCTCTAGGCTTGTGAGGATGGCCTGATCCAGTCAGACTTACACATGTGCCATATTCCTTACATTACTTAATGATGGATTTAACCAAACTCTAAGGGTTGTTCAGTGCCGTGGAAAAAAATTTGTACCCATCCCCTAACTTAAAACTTTTCAGTAACCCTGTTTTCTCTGAGTTGCTTGGAGTGTTCTTTTGTCTTTATGGTGTAATGGTAGCCAGGAATACTGCCTAACCAGTGACTGGACCTTCCAGACACAGGTGTCTTCATACTACAGTTACTTGAGACACATTCACTGGACTCAGGTGATCCCTATTTCCCTTATTGTGTTTTTTTTTTTTTTTTTTTAATTGGATGTAAAATTATTTGTCTAGTCTACTGTGGAATTGAGACTCATCAGATGAAAGGTGCCACTCCAGGGATAAAAGAAATGAAAGCTTTAACACAGATGTCACATGGAAAAGGAAATCTTTACCCGGAAGTAACAGGCAGCAAGTCTGTGATGGACCAAATGTTCTCAGTAAGAAAAGCAGTTCTTCTGACAGTAACTGTAATCAGGGTCACAAGAGGAGACAGAGGACAATCACAGGAAACAAACATGCACTGCACAAATGTGCTCCCTCTCTGTGTCTCATCACAAACACACATCAGCACAGGCGTTCAAGGAGATCATGAAACACAACACCGAGGGCCCTCTCTGTGCATGTTAAACAATACTCTGACTGTCAACAATCAGGCATAAATTAGCAGCTGTGGCCTCTACTGTATTTATTCTGGTAATTACCTCCCAGGAGGGCACACACTCACACATGCACACAGACACCACAGTGTGGCACGACACACTTGCACCACACCAGCCCGTCGCCTCGGAGTGGGAGGAGGGAGGGGTGTGTAGACATCCCATCAACAATGTGCACGTGTGAGCGAACATATGCGTGCGAGACGAAGAATTATTTGTCCCTTTGATTGTGTTTGAGAGCTTGAAACCTTCTAAATGAGTGAGCTGATTAAAGCTCATCATTCGCTTCCATTAGAGGACAGCAACCTTGCAGACAGATAGTGACTGATTGATTGGCAGTTCTGAAAACAGTACCGATTCGGATATCAGAGTTCAATAAAACCTGACAAAGACGAGCGAAACAGATAGCGAGGGAGAGAGAGACAGGAGGGGAGGAGGATGAGAGACACGGGAGCGAGAGAGGGAGACAGGGACACAGGCAATGACAGCCACATGAAATCTCATCTCCATTTTTGACAATGGGGGAACCATCTGAAGAGCAGAGAACAGAGGGAGGAATTTAACTGCTTTCATCTTGTCATAATTATCTCCAAGAAGCCACATGAAAGGGAAAATCTGTGTTTTTTGTTTATAAATTAGAGAACAAGGACATTTTCTGTGTCAACTTTGATGGCATTTTTCCTCTGTGCATGGTTGAGCAGTCCTGGGCTAATGATCCCTTCACTTCTTAAAGCGGAGGAAAAAAGCACTGATGAAAATTGCAATAAAAACGACACTAAACACAATTTAGCAAATGAACGGAGAGCCGAAGTGTCAAAATTCAGAGAGCATCATTATCAAAATTGCTTCAATTGTTGTGCACTCAAACATCTGTGAATTCAGAAGTGTTTCACATCAACGGTGCCGGAGAAAATAAACAGAACATGACCATCTGGAGGGAAATGGCAGCGACTCTGACCTGACTCTTAGTGAGTGAAGCAGTTATTTCTCTAAAGCTCAAACATCATTAAAAAGAGCCGAGGTCATTTCTATGATCCATGCAGTATGGGCAGATCAACAAATGGAGGCAGAAACCAACGGCAACAGCGATCAATAGTTCCCATAAAGACACACAGGAGCACTCTGGGTATCCATCAATCTCCACCCTCCGACAGGGAGTTAACCACAAATGGGGAATAATAACTGCATGGGTTAGTTGGCGCCTTGTTGCCACTACTACTCTTCTCAGTGACACTTTATTATAACTCTACAAAATGGGCATTTGTTCTGCTTCACAGGGCTGGCGTGCACTTAAAACTCACAATAAAACACACTCCACAAACCCAAATTACACTTTTCCTAGTTGGGACACTGTGAGATTGGTTTTAAATCATTTTAAATAGAAGTTCAAAAGTTTTTAACACCAAAAATAATGATTTATTCCAGTTTTAATGGTGTAGCTGCTAAAACTATCCAAGGCCCTGAAGGGGAGCGCTTTCAGAGACCCAGCAAATTTGGGGGCCCATGAGGAGGCCAGAAAAATCAAGGTTTATGTAAAGCTAATCTGTGATAATTTTACATTTATCCTGGACAATAACACATCAAAGCAACAAAAATGAATTGCATTTATTCATGCAGTAGTACAATATAAACTTTTTCAAAATATGACGCCTCTTTATAAAACAAAATCACCTTTGTTGCAATATAAACAATGTGCAGGGGCACATCGACTAAGCCACTTGGAAAGTAATGTCAGACTTCATAGCTAAGCCATGATGTGCACAAAGGTACCAGAAAATAAAGTAAAAGGAACTGAGAAAACTTCAGGAGAAAACATTAAAAAATTGCAAAAATAGGTTAAAAGTGGGAAAAAATGCAGGAAAAGATGATGGTGAAAAGAGGTTAGAAAGGGGCAAAATGTTGCAAAAATGAATTGATAAAGTAGTGAAAAAGTGTTATAGAGGGGTAGGGTGTGTTAAATGAGTCAAATGGGTCATCAAAATGGGTTGAAAGTGGCAAAAATGGGTAGAAAAAGTAGTGAAAAGGGGTTAGGGTGGCAAAAAGGAAGGAAAATTGGCAAAAATGGTAAGGATGCATGACACTGGATTTTTGCCAATGTCAGATAGGCCTATGCCTTTATTTACAGACTCACTTTAGCCAATACCGATATTTGAATATGTTTTATTTAACTAAAAATTCAGTCCTTTGAACACAATTTAAGGTTTGAGATAACAAAAGAAACTTTTTTTCTTAAAACACACTTTAAAGTTTAAGGGATGAGGATGTATAAAGAAAAAGATCTCAAATTTAGGTCTATTGGTCCATCCTCAAACTGCTAATTTATTTATATATATGGCAAAATTTTACAGTTGATATATGCTGATATTCACAGGCAAAATATTGGATGTAAACATCAGCAGAAATTCTGATATCTGCTGATGCTGATATCAGGCCAAATGGGTTTAAAGTGGATACATTTTGCAGGGTGAAAGTGGTGATAAGGAGTGAAAGAGTGGCAAAATATGGTGAAAAAGGGGTAGGAACTATCAAAAATGTGTTAAAAGTGCAAAAAATGTTGCAAAAATGGGTGAATAAAGTTGTGAAAAGCCGTTTAAAGTGGCAGAAAGGGGTGAAAGCGGTAAAAATGAGTTAAAGAGGGAAAAACAGGCAGGAAGTATCAAAAATGGGAAAAATGCTGAAAAAATGTTGTAAAAAGTTAGGATGAAGTAGTGAAAAGGGGTTAAAGATTGGCAAAAAGGGATGAAAAGTGTCAAAAATCAGCAAAAGGTGTCAGAAAGTGTCACAAATGGGTTAAAAGTGGCAACAAAAATGCAGGAAAAGTGGTGAGAAGTGGTTATAGCTTGGAAACAAATAGGTCAAAAGAGGCAAAAAAGGGGCAAGAGATATCAAAAAAGAGTTTAAAGCAGAAATATTTAGCTAAAGTGGACAGATAAAGTATTGAAAAGTGGCGCATGGCTAACAACAAGAAGTGTAATGCACATGTGCAAAGAGCCTACTCACACATGGCTACTGACATGAGCCTTTATGAACATTTGCTTTAAGTCTCCTTTTTCAGGGAAAATGTCTGTTGGCAATGTAAGTGGCAAATGAAAGAGTTCCTTTTTTTAACTTTCCTTTTTTAAGTACCCTTAATGAAGAGCCAAAATGCAACAATAAGCAACTGTTTTCAGATAAAATCATCGTAGTCATGATGTGGCCTAAAATATCAACGGAGGTAAAATTCAAAGTGATCGAGTTTTTCTAACCCTACCCTTGCTGTGGAGGATTTTGAAATGTTAGGATGGTCTCAGCATTTTCTTTCTTCTTTTCCAGTCAAATGAGACACATTCAGGCAGATCTATAACCATCTGCAAAGACAAATCAATGATCAATGATTAATGTGCACTGACAAATAAAGGCATATAGGCTTCGACCAGTTAAAGCCAACTGGCCCTGAATCAGTCCAGCCCACTTCCACAGACTTCCTCCATCAGGCTGCCAACTGCTGAGCCGTAGCAAAAAGGTTTACCAAAGAAACACTTCATAAAAATGCCTGTCATCTATCACCTCACTCACACACAAACATCCCATGTTTTTTGACGGCTCTCCAGTGCTAACTCTGTGAACTGAATGTGGACTTCTCTCACAGCTGAAGCAATCAGAGGCTGCAAGTTGAGCCTAATGTGGCCAAAAAGGATGTGAGGCGGCTCCAAAACATGCACGAGGCAGACCGAATCTAATTAATGTTTATTAAGAGTCAAAGCAAGGGAAACAGCCAGGTTAACTTCTGCTACTGCCATCTTAAATCCTGATGACTCACGCTAAACTACGCCAGCCTCTATTTTGAGCCAGTTGTGGTGCTCGTGTTTAAAGAGAGCTCACAAGGACGGCTCAAAGTGAGCCATATGTCCTCACTCTCTGCACATTAAGCTGCAAAATCTGTGGTCATCCATCACTGCCTTGTTAGGGAGGAGAGAAGCTGAGGAAGGGCAACATATTGCTGCAACATATTGGAAGAATACCAACACATAGACAGAGGGCATTGTAGATTGTGCAGATCTATGTCTCAGTCTCACTCAGCCTCTATTCTCTGCTATTGTGAGGATGTTGAATATCTGCTTTCTGTCCCTCTGTCCACTCTGCTCTGACCGGCCCTCTCTGGCCATCTGTGGCCCCTCTCACTTTTGACATTTAGCCCAGGTCAGCCCAGGTCAGGCGTCTCAGGTTTAGCTATTGTTTCAGTTAAGCAGACGGTTTCTGTCTCAAAAACTCAGACACGTTTACAGCTTTATCCCTAACTCCAAAACATGTCAAGAATTACAGAAATTCACCCTGAATAAACTTTTACAAGTTGCTCCACAAAAATAAGACAACTGCTAAAATTCTGCTCTACCCTGACCAAAATAAATATATAGAGAGCAGGAAAGGATTGCATAGAGCGGAGAGGAAGTATCCAGAGACATCATGCAATATGTAAATCACTCTACAGCAGGGAGGCCGAGGGGCCACGAAATCTGCGGGTGTTATACAACCAAACAGAAACCAAAACAACTCAGCAAAACACCACAGAAAAGTTGTCTGCGTAAATTAGACAAACAAGCAGCAATAAACCAGCCAGGGAAAACGCTCAAGGTTTTCCTCTTGACTTGGCGGTCATACACGTTTTGTTTCACCAACACCTCTTTGCCCGCTTTTTCTTTTTTAGCCTTAATTGCAGTTTACAGGGAAAGGGTAATCACTTGTGAAACAGGGCGTGTTATTTTCTTGCCCAGAGTGTGAATCCTAAGCAGGCCAATCGCCGGCTCTATCGCTCCATCTCTCCGCCGGCTGAATCCTAATGGCTGGATGGAGAGAAGGAAGGAGCGCAGGGAACGGGGAAGGAGAGCGAGAGAGAGAGAGAGAGAGAGGCTGACAGCGGGGCTTGACATGGGCATTAAATCATGCCCCGAGGAATCCTCCATCCACGGGCTCCTGACAGCCGCGCTGTCATCACGGCCAGGCCACTTCCTATGCCTCTTGACAACACTGGAGCAGAATTAGTCAGAGCATCAGATGTAAATTGGCGCTGTTCAAGGATGATAATGAGCACCAAGATACATGTCGGTGTCACTGACGGGACGCCATCATGATTGGCTGTCCCTCACACTGCGCTCCATTAGGTCTAATGGTATTCAGGCCAGGTACGGGCGGAGGACGGGAGGAAGTGAGGGAGGGGGGAGAAGGGATGGACAGGGAGAAAGTTTTCTGTTGTGATGAGTTTGTTCTATTTGTGCATGCTGGTTTCTGCAGGACACTGTGGCCGGAGTGGGGGGGCATTTGGACTTGGCCCTGACAGGAAACACAGTCAACTGCTGATTCTGTGACATGCTGTCTTCACTGACTGTACATCTCTTTTATCATCAGTTAATATAACTCAAAGATGAACATAGTTTGAATAAGAGTCCTTCCAATACCAGTACCACTACCAGTATCAGCCAATACTGATATCAGTCAAGGCTTGTCATCTACAGTTTTTTTTCCATATATATACAGCTCGGTGACCCTTTAACTACTAAAGTTGGGCACAAACTACAAGATAACATTGCCGATTTTGGGCCACATTCCATCTTTTCAACCAAAGTGAGCTACGGTCTGATTATCTGACGGTTCTAAAGATTATCTTTTCAGATTTTCTGTGGTGTGTGGTGTGTTAAGAGTAATCTTTCCCTCTCCGATTTTCTTGGAAGGCTGTCAGAGCCACTCGGATTTGAAAACATAAATATCAAATATGTTCAATATTCATGATCAGAAATCCTGTTGTGTGGGGGGAACACAGTGACAGCCAAGCACATAATATGTGGATTGTTATGTAAAACAGAGTGATAACCAACCAGGATGCAAGCTGAAGGAAGAAAGCAATAATCCCAGCCATGGTGACAACAGTAAACATGTAGCTTTGCCATTATATCTTTTTTCATTCACCTTTTCCTCTCTTTTGTAACTGAAGTTGAAATGGGATAGAATTGTCTGTATAAATAAAATGAATGGAAAAAGTCAGATGGGCATAAGAGACGGACAGCCAAATTGTTTATTTATGGCAACCCACATCAGGTCCTGTAAAACACATCACAGTCAAACTGACAAGGACAGGAGGTGGATCAAAATTCCTTCTTCGATGGATGTAGCAGCTAACAGCTTGTTTCAGCTTAAGCTTCTTTACTGTAACGTCACATTTAACAGTGCAAGATTTTGAGTTTGGAACGTGAGACTAACCTCACTTTACCTAACCTCAATACTTATATTTATTTCACTTTTTTTTCTTTTTTTTTAAAGATTTATTTTTGGGCCTTTTCATGCCTTTACTAGAGAGAAGAAGGACAGTGGATAGACTCAGAAACAGGGGAGAGAGTGGGAAGACGTGCGGTAAAGGGCCACAGGCCAGATTCGAACCCGTGCTGCCCGCATACATGGGTGGCACCTTAAACCACTCGACCATCTGCTCCACCTTTATTTCACATTTTTAATTTTATTTTACAGCTGTTTCACAAGTGAATCTCTCTGATTTACACTGATGTTGATATCAATATCAATTCTGATAAACTGACTTCTTATACACTAACCTTGCAAAGCTGATGGACTAGACAGATTCCACTGCTGTCATAAGGCGGATCCATCTAGCAAAGCTTCAGGCTTCAAGCAACACTTGTTCCCAGCTGGAAAAGGGCCGCACCAATCAGCATCACCCAAGGAGAAAGAGGTGGTGCTCCCAGGTGTAGTTTAGTTGAAGTGACTTTAAGCCTGAGAACAATGGAGACAGGGGAAGAGAAAATTAGAATTGACGCAGCTATAGGAGCAATTAAAAGAAGAGCAAATCCCAATCACTGACTGACATCAGCAAGAGTTTGATTCACATACTGGCTCCACTGATAGTGAACTGTAGTTTGTTGCACTTCTGAACTGACATCATTTTCTAATCATGGAGGTTGTTGCTTTGTTTTAATGCATCATGGTGCCACATAGAGTTGTTTCATTACTGCTACCACTACCTGGTCAGATGGAGACTACAGAAACTGATAACAGCATCAGAATCAGTCTCCAATACTGCATTAATTTCAGTTGCCTTACAAGTATGCCAGTCAAGGCATCAATATGATTTTCTTATTTTTTTATAAATATTTTTATTTTGATCCTTTTGAAATGTTGTTTTACTCTACTTTTTCAAAATGTCTCTTATTTGTTTCTCTATTTATTATTATTATTATTATTATTATTATTATTATTAATATTATTATTATTATTATTATTATTATTATTATTATTATTATTATCTAATTCTTATATTACTTATTCCAAATCTTAGTATTTCATATGTTATCTATTGTGGTGAATTTATGTATTTCCCCCTTTTTTTTTTTCTTTTTTTTTTAGTGAAGCACTTAAGGCTGCATGTTTTCATGTATGAAAAGTGCTTTTATAAAGCTTTATAAACAAAATTTTCATTTATTATTTTTATTTATGGTATGTTTTTCAAATGTTCAGATTGTGTAAAGAGTGTAAGGAGTTTTCTAAGTTTGATAAATGCATGTGTTACAGATGATGCACAATCAATAAATGATTTTTTTTTTTATAATTGTGATCTCAATATTAATCAAAATAATCATGATTTAGATTTTTTGAAACTATCAAGAAGCCATAGTTTTTTGTGTTTCTGTCATCATGGTGCCACATAAAGTTGTTCCAATCCTGATACTGCTAAATGTTTTTTCTTATTCTGCACCTAACTCTTGGAAAAGAATATAACATCTCCTTGAGGGGAATGCACCTTTACCCCTTTGACATTTTAGACACCTGAGTTAAAACCTCCCAACCATTTTTTGTGACTGTTTTACACGACTGTGTTCTATTTATGTTTAATAAAATTGCACTGAACTTTTTACTCACTTAACTGTTTTGGTGCAATTTAGTTTTTTATATTCTTGTTTTTGATAAGTAGTTGCAAAGAGTTAAAGCTAGGTGCTAGCTAAATGTCAACAATTTTGTGTTTTATTCCACCATTATTTATAGTTTTCTTTTTGCAACATTAGTGGAAGGGGGCTCAGCAACATTAAATACTCAAGGAAAGAATAGGAAGAGAAATAATAGCATCAGAACATCTCTAGTTTAAATATCAAAATGCACCAAGTCACTTACTATACACCTCATCATGTGTTGTGTTTTTATGCATCATGGTGCCATTAGCAATATGCCACCTGCCCAAGAAGTCACCAGTCTTATCCAAGTCTGAAATGGTGAAAAAAATCTACCCTCACTTCCCGAAATTTCCATCCCATTCAGTAAAACTCTCACTACTTTCACTCTCTCTCTCGGAGCAGTCTGTATGCATACAGTGTGTACAGCTTGCTAACATAATGCAGTAATAGTTGCCTGTGTGCCCATGCTGAGGATGAGCCAGCCAGTGCCTGCCCCAGATGCATACATTTCCCATAATGAGGCAGGTGGCCTCGACAGACGGCTCGGTCGTTGTGGGTGACACAGCGTACACCGCAGCTCTGGGCATCTGACTGACAGACAGTGCCAGTCCCTTTCCTCCTCTGCGCTCTCTCTCTCTCTCTCGTTCTCTCTCTCGATGCGTGTCTTACTCTTCCCTCTCCCTTGTTCAGTTTTCTGAGTTGTGCTCATGTGTGTTTATGAGTGTGTATTTCTGCTTTGTTTCACAGTGGGGTTTGAGTAAATTCCTCCGCTCCATGGCAATTTCAAATGAAGATAGCTGAAGGTCATTAATTGAACTGCCGCCGCTGTAACAGGGTAAAACTCACTGTAATTAAGAGCGAATAAATAATTGATTATGTATATTTTCTTGTAATTGGCTCCTCGTTACCCTTCTACATGCTGAATGCTAATTGATGCTGGGAGTTAATTATCATTTCACTGTGAAGTTGGCAGTATATCCAGAGAGATGTTGAAGATGAAGGTCCCATCGTGACCGTTTCTTTAGGAAACCAAGGTCAAGCCAAAAAATTACCACAAAAAAAGGAGGAGTGGTCAGGACTTTGGAGTGATACAAAATGCCCCCGCAGCCACCTAATTGAAAGTATTTAGCAAACTAGCAGAGGAAGTGGTAAATGGCAAGGATTAAGCCAGAGGCCCTAAGTAAGAAGATCTATTAACAAGGATTCCCCAAGGCCTAACTAAAGACTACAGATTAAGACTCCAATCTGAATGTAGCTCTAGCAACTGAGGCCGCCAGCTGATTAAAAAAAATCACATCTTCATCTTTAGATAAAATCACTTGCAGCAAGACACAATTACAGTAGTTATATAGATTAAAAGTCAGATTAAAGAATCTGAAAGCTAATGGTGGATAAAGAAAAGACCCCTGACGTCAATGTTAAGCAATAAAAAATACGTCTTATGTCTGTGATACAACAGAAGGCTGTGTTATCAACCACCATGGCGAGCAGATTTCACTGATGAAAAATAATCAGTAAGCATATGAAATTAAGTTCCAGAATCATGAAAAATTAAGCAGTAATCTCTGGGATACTGCTGGAGCGTTCTTTGAATGTGCCAAAGCCACGCCAACTCATGAAAAGACAAGCTTTTCCTAACTGCCAAACTCTGCCACAACCTGACTGGAGAGTTGAGACCTGTCCGGTCCAGCCCTACATGTGTGAGCCACCAAAACCCCCAAACTAAGGACACTGACCTCCCCATCCTGAGACCACAGATATACTTACTGTTACTGGCATATACACATGATGGTGGTCATGAGTGTGCATGTCCTCAAAAATAACCACCACGCAGATGAAAGATGAAGTTTGCACATAAACTAGGGAAAGTATAGAGACAGCAGGGTTGTGGATAAGACATAGTAAAAGCAGGAACAACAATGGCTGACTGTTAAGAAGACCTGAAACACCATAGTGTAATAGAAGGGATATAACCATCCTGAACTGTTATGGTCCGGGGTCACAATTTGGTGCACAGTGTCCCACAACAAAGTTGGAAGGAAATCCCTGAAAGGATTCTGGAGATATCTTGCTCACAAGCACAGAATGAACTTAAGGCCCAATGACCATGACCTCTGACCTTCAAAATCTAATCAGGTCATCCTTGATTTAGGGTAAACATTGTGCAAAATTTAAAGAAAAATTGTCAAAGCATGACCTTGCAGAGCTGATGGATAGGCCAGATCCTATGTTTATCATCAGGCTGATACATATTGCAAAGCTCTAACCTGAAATGCGCCCGGTGGTGCCCCATTTTAATTCTGTCCTAAATGCTGAGCTGAAATGTGAAATGTCTTCACTTTTTGTGCACTGACACAAAACCTAAAATGGTTCAGTGACAATTGTGTATATTTCTACATCTTTCAAAAAGAAGGCTTGGACATATTTGTGAAAGCTGTGTCTAACATTGGTGTCCTTGGTTGAGCTTTTCATGGCAGTTGTTGACATTTAGGGGCCAGTGTTGGAGGCGACACGCTGTCAACTCTCAGGATGTGCTACTGTCTGGAGCATGTCAAAGCCTTGTGAAGCTAAACATTGATACCAGATATTTTTCACTGCGTTACCAAGCTAAAGCTACACTATTTGACATGTGTTTCTTTAGCACATTTAACAGGTTGGCGGTGAGCTGGCAAGCAAGGATAAATGACACATTAGCTCTGTAACACATGAAGTATCCAGTTGAGACTGTGAGGTGAATTTTAGTAAACACTTGGACAAGCTGCTTTTCTTTTCAAAGTCAAAAAATAGAGGGTTTTACCTGCAGAGTTCAAACTGAAATATTATCAACTCAAACTAGAAATCATTTTAAGTAGGGACTACCGTATAATGAGCAGGTTGCTGTAGAAGAGTTGAGTAAATCATAGCAGAAAAAAAGTAGTAAAGAAGTTTTTTACTTGAGATAACAAACTGGTATGTAAGTGGTTAACTAGCAGTAGATAAGTAGAGAGAAGTGGTAAATAAATGATTAACAAGCAAACAAGTGGTCAGCAAGTGGTAATACTTCAATCAATAAGTGATAAAAAAAAAGTGGTTTAGAGAGGGGTAGGTCAGAGGTCACCTAGGGGTAAATATTGGTAAATAAACGGTCAATTAGTGGGGAAATAGTGGTCAACTAGTGGTGAGAAAGTGGTAAACAAGTGGTACGTAAGTGGCTAGCACTAAATAAATAGTAAACAAGTGGTAAATAAGTGGTCCAAATGGGTAAATGAATATTCAGCTACTTGAAATAAAGGGCATCGGTTTAGCTCAGTTGGTAAAGCAAGTACCCATATAGAGGATGGAGTCCTTTGTACACTGGTCATGGACTGAAAGTCTACTCAAGGGATGTATAAATAAATAAATAAGTAACACAATAAAACTCTAGGGTAATATAAAAAGAACAGGACATGAGGAATAAAAAATAGTAAGACCAACAGGAGGATGGTAAAAAGCTACAACTTAAGCAGAGCCAAAAGCCAAAGGAATGAAAGTGGCATTAATGGTCAGTTTTTGCATACTAGAAGTATACAAGTGGTCAGCAAGTGGTAAATTAGTCATAAGCTATGGGTTATTTCCTGGCATAAATGGTCAGTCTGTGGTAAGTTGGAATAAGTAGTCAACAAGTGGTAAATAAGAATGGGATGTCACTGAAGTTCATATGTGAGTCAAGGCAGGTGAGTGAATACTTTTGGCAATATAGTGTAAGTGGTAAAAGTGCAAAATATACGTAGTAAATGCATTGGTCAGTTGTTGGTAAATTAATAGTCAGCAAGTGGTCCTTAAGTAGTAAATATGTTGTTAACTAATAGTCAGTATGTGGTACATAAATGATTAAATGGTGATAAATCAGTGGGTTTCTAGTGGTAAATGATTGGTCTACTAAATACGTGGCAAAACAAGTTAAACGTGTGGTGAATAAATGTTAAACAAGTGGCTAGTCAATGGCAAACTAGTGGAATATAAGTGGTAAATTAATTGTCAATTAGTGCTTAATATACAATTAACTTCTGGTAAATATATTGTGAATAAGAGGAAGGCTAGAGGTTAGTAAGTGTTCAACAAGTGACAGCATAACAGATTACCTTCCACAATAAGAGCCGCAGCATCTAGCAGTTGGTACCTTGCTCCAGACTTAGAAGACAGAATTTAACGTTAAATTTAAAAAGTCTTAAAGGTAGTTAGCTTGTTAATGTCATTTATTTTGTGGTTTTCAATGAAATATACATGTTTTTTTAGAGCAAAATTGTAATGAGCTGGTCTCATCTTTTAGGAGGATCTTAAATGACTTGGAGGCAGACACATCTGGCTAATGCTTTGTATGGTGTATCTTTATTGTAGTTGACTGTATTAAATATACTTTTGGACTTACTTCTAGTCTGTCAGTGTACTCTTGTGTTAAACATTTTATTTCTTTGTATGGCTGCTCATTGTTTGTCTTAAACTTTGTTATGTATGCTGCTGCCTGTCTTGGCCTGGACTCTCTTGAAACAGTCATTTTGATCTCCATTTTTTTCTCCTTATTAAATAGGATTTAAACATTATAGTTCAGCTCACACTGCTGTGTGAGAAAGAAGAGAAAGAGAGCATAAGTCTTCAGCTAAGTTGCTTGCTTAGTCAGAAACAGAGACGGCCGTGGCCTTTTGCACCAGGCTTCCTCAATGGAGTAATAACGTGTCCAGCAGGGAACAAAGACCGCAGACTCGTCTTCACACTGCCTGCCTCACAAGACCCCTCCTCTCTCTCTCTCTCTCTCTCTCTGTCTGTCTGTCTGTCTGTCTCACTGACTGAGGTGTCCTCTGACTTGCCTGGATTAATTTTATACAACAGGCTAGGCCTAGGGCAGCTGTGTCAGCATTTCATGAGCGTGGTGAGGGCTGCGGTTTTTTAGCACGTCTTGTCTGCAGACGCTGATAGTAAGCTGACAGTCCTGTCAGAAGACCAGAGGGCAGAGATGCTGCTCAGCTCCTCTTACAAACCCTTGTGTGATCAGCTGCTTCTGTTGAGGAGCTTTTAGAGAATGGAAGAACGAGAAAATGCTCTCTTGGCAGTGTCAAACATTGCGTATTACAGAGATATAAAAACAGATTTGCACAGGCAGCTAGAATAAGTTAGAATTTCCAACACAATGTAAATTCTACCTAAAAAGCACTTATTTGGACAAATTTTTCACTGTTATCTTGAAATTACAGTATTGTATCTGTTCCTGGAAAGACCAAGATTCAACATGGGTGCTTCTTTGCAGCACCTGACAGCTGCGTCGTATTGTACTGAAGCAAGCAACATATTTTTCTTTTTTTTTTTTTTTTTTGTTTTTGGATGCGTTGTTTTTGTCTTTGAACGCTCCTTCCCTAGTGTCCTCCCGCTGCTTTCTGCATGTTTAATGTATCAGTCATTCAGGTGGGGAGTGACTGGTATGGCATTGTCTTTTAGAAGCTGAGAACTCTGTGTTTTCCAACTGCTGCGCCAGGTGTAACTGAAATTGACACGTCTTTCGATACATGCTGGAAATATGTTATTGGATGAGACATCTTTTATTCTCCAGAACTTTACATCACACGCTATCTTGGCCGAGCGCTCTGATCTGGATCCCTCTGTGGATAAAGGGGAGGGGAGGGCTGCACATGTATGTGTGCGAGTGCGTGTATTAAATAAATAAGTCCAAAGGCAAATCGATTAACTTGGAAGAAGTTTTCAGGGGGAAACTAGACGAGGAAAAAGAAAAGTTCTATAGAAGTACCACAACAGAAAAACTGCATTATATGTAGGATTATGATTGTACATACTGCTGCGTTATGCATCAAATACACTGAGTTCAAAGTTCAGGCTGTAGGAGGAGGTGAGCTTTGTATAATTTAACATTTTCTTAAATTTTTTTGCAGAAACAAAGCATACAAGCAAAGACTGGGGAGAAAAGCCAGGCATGAACAGAATAAAGTGAGCGATAGATTGAGGACAAAAGCTACGAAGAGTCAAAGGGCAGCAGAAGAGAGTGCCATGGAATTATTAGCAATGCCGGAAAGTTTCTCAGTTTCTCGTATATTTTTTTTCAAAATGTATACTGCTTTTGTCAAAATCAATAACTATATTCAGAGTGGATGCTATCAAAGCAGCGAAGCAGCCCTAAGGCAACTTTCTGGCCTCATTCTCTGGACTCTGATAGCATTAGCGCCCTGGGCTTTTGGATAGCACCCGGCTAACACCTGGAGAGGGACCTGAGCTGCTGTGGGGCGGGCAGGTGAAGCAGGCAGAGAATGAGAGGATGTTAATCCTGGAAAGGAGATGCCACTTGGAAGCATAGGCATGTTTTCTGCCCAGGATGTTTGAACATAATGTAATTCACGTCGATGCTGGGGCATGGCGGAGCTCTTCCGGATGTTTCCTGGCCCTGATTGCCTTGCTTAGATGTGTTCTTTCTGGCCTGGTGAGTGTGAATTTATCTTGGACCGGCTTGATACAATTGAACGTTAGATGAGGTGTTTGAACTTGGGTGTTTGGCTCCATGTATCCAAGGCCTCGGCTCACTGTCACACAAACACAGACACGTTTTCACTCTCCTGGTCTTTTCTCTCGCTCCCTCACGGCCCTTCCTTCATCCCTTTGTCGTGCGCATAACCGTTGAGGGAGTGCCAAAGCGGGCTGAGATGCTGATACAGGAGAAACCTGCGCTTTCCCTTTAATGAGTATACACACACACACACACTTTCCACTGCTTGGTTATTAGGCACCAAGAACAGGAGGAAAACTATTTGAAAGTGAATTTTAGATTTCCGGTCGTGGAGCTTTGCCTAGGAGTGGCAGCCTGAGCAGAGGTGCGAGCATCACGCACACATACACACATACACCTCGCTGCTTCGGCTCCAGTTGCTCCTCGCACACAGCATGGATGATCAAAAGAGGCCAACGGCTGCCGACCATTATGCCAATGACACTTTGAGTAAGAGTCCAGAGAGCGCAGCGACATGACAGCCATTAGGGATTGAAAGTGGGACTTTAAAGGAGGGATGAAGGACAACTGTCAGAGCAGAATCAAAGGCAGAAAGTGAAATCTTCATAATGTATTGCGCTGGAAAAAAAAATTCCTACACTTGCTGTCTCTCTCAAGCGCTCACTCAGAAGTATCCCATACCCAGCTATGGCATAACCCCCCCCCAAAAAAAAAAAACATGAAACGTCCAGGAACAAAGGGCTGATGAGGGTAGTTCAGAGACTGGCACTCTGTAAATGAAAGCGAGCAGCGGTGTGGGCCATTGTGCGGGTGGTAGACAGATAGATCATTAAGGACTGGACTGTGTTACAGTCGGAGACGAGCTAGCAACTCCGACACTGCACCTCTGTTTCCCCCTAGCTTAGATCCAGCTGACAAATGTGAGTGAAGCAGTATGGCTGCACAATTACAGCTAATGGATCGCACTCTGTCACAGTTGCAAAGAGGGCTCAAACTTTTTCAAACACAGAAGAGGCTGTTTTTCCTGCTAATATAGTGTTTAAAATGGCCTCAATACTTGAAAATCAATAATCTGGGATGAGCATCCACCCTGTCTTCCAACTTTAATTTGTCCACTTGTGGTTAAAATTGACAAAACAGAGGGAGTTGTGTGTTATTTAGCTCTTTTCACTGGTGAAATCAAGGCCTGCTGCTGGCACCGGCCAAACGCTCTGCTGCTCTCTCAGCTTGGCAGAAAACTGCCTCTAATGTGTCTCTCTGTCGCATAATCAAGGATTTCACACTCTAAATCTTTGATCTGGGAGAACCCGCTCTGATGGGAGAACCCTCCAACGGCTACCACACACACACCCATCTAGGATCTCTGATCTCCCTCCAATTAATGATGTCAAATGAGTGTGTTTACAGGCTCATTAGATTACTGCTGCAGAAGTAGAGCACCGCCCTGCGTCGCCCAACACACATACACAGGCATGCATCCACACCCGGATCAAGACTCTCTCTCTCCATCTTGACACAGCCCCTTGGAGGGAAGCCTGATGGCAAAGCACCAAAGTACTACTGCCACCACAGTCATAGCTGCGGCTCTGTGTGCTAACTGAGCCATGATGGCACAAGCCTCCAAACACACATACAGTCACTCACTAACCCAGCTGGGCCAGTTTGGAGGCTGTTCAGGGCCAGTTAGGCTGCAGCCAAGCAAATCCCCTGAAGAGCTCCCAAAGCCTGGAGACACAGGCGGAGGCCAAGGCCTGGGGACACACTGACAGGTGTGCGGAGTCAAAAAATGAAGAAAAAGGAGGTTGATAGAGGGGAAAGAAAATTTGAGAAAAGGCAGTGTCAATTCCATCCAGAAATTCTTCATGTTTCATTAATCTACCAATCCCTTCACAACAGCTTGTTACCATGCAAAGCAGCATGTTCGGTAGCCTTAAAAAGACCTCATGCACAGATCTGCAGACGCCATGCAGGCTGGGTTCAGTACATCTCCACTGCCCCCTACTGGGTTGGAGGTCAGCCTCAATCCCCCCCCACTGAGAGCGCCACGGGCCCGCACTCTCACCTTAGCGCTCGCCGAGGGGCTTGCTCAGGCCCGCACTTTCCAACCGGCGGTAATTATGACACTAATGAGAAGAGTGGGAATCAGAGGGTTACACGCGGACAGGAAGACGGCTTTGACACGCTGCTTCAATTACAGAGCAGTCTGTCTTTGTACAGCCCAAAGACGAAAGGGTTTGAGAGGAGTTAAGGGGATGAGAGAGTGAGGGGAGGGGGGATGATACGGCCTCTGTAATTCATATTTAATATCTGCACCTGTGTTTCACAGCACCTAGCAGGCCACCTGTGACGTAATCACCTCTTTAATTGGGTCGTTATGGTTGTTAATGCATGAATGGTGCAGCTACATTTCTCGTTGAAAAAAGCAAGAGTAAACATAACAGTGGCCATACTAAATGAGAAATATTAACTCAAAAAAAATGTATGTACTGTTAAAAGAGTATTGGGGAAAAACCCTATATCATTGTATCTAAACACTGATAATGAGTTTTATTTTTTAATTATAAATTAAAGTCATATCATTCTGAAGAATGAAGTTTTGAATTAATGAAATTAGTACAATTATCCATTTACTAATGGAAAGCTGCTTTGCAAAAAATGGGTTGCAACATGTTGGAAAAGAGTTGACTGTGACTCTATATTTTGATTTCTTTGGGTTTAAACATTTACCAACATGAGACTTACGCTTCCTAAGTTTATCAGTGCCATTAGGCTTTAAGTATAAGTACAGTTGAATGTCATCAGCATAGAAGTGTTACAACACTGACTCAGATGATGACCAGCTCATCACACATGAAACCCTAACCTCCAATTTCCACATAAAGCAACCGCGCCACTTCACTCGTTTGTTCACACTTGTTTGAGATACGCTGCAGGTCTATTTTCAGCGGCAGCCACTACCAAATTGGGTCAATACCTGTCAATCAGAAAGCACCAAAAAGGAAGTCACAAACATAAAATATCCGGTTCTTTCAAAATACAACACAGTGCACGGACTCCCGGTCGCAAATCATCACTATATCAACATTATGTCTCATCCTGCAGCTAGAGCAAAGGGTCACCGAGGTCAGTGGGTCATAGAGCTACAACGGCGCCATTGACAAGGAAAAGTTAACTTTTGAGGACATTTAGCCAAAACACTTTACATAAAACCACAGATCCTTTCAGCAAACATTAACCTTTTAACTGTACACAGCCATTGGCGGAAGCAATAATATCAGTGACTTATACCAGAAAGGATGATAAATTAACCCAAAAGGTAAAATAGTCCACTGTTGACATACAATTCCTGCGTGAACTCGCAGTTCTCCCGTGATCTCTGCCCACTGGTCGGGCTGCGCGCCGAGGCGCAGTGCTCTAGACTCACCTCCAGTGGGCGAGGTCACTCTCCTTCGGTCGGAGTAAACCCACGGCACTTCAGTACACGACACAGTCGTCCTATGTGGAAATTGCGGGTAAGACCTAGAACAGCATGGGTTATAGGCCTGTGTTAAAAAATATGCATATCTTATTGATATGTGTATTGATAAAGGTCTTATAGAATCAATGTGGCCATAAATGCTGTGACAGTTTTAACATATACATCCCCCATGGTGAAGTTGACTAAAAAGCCAGCAGATAGCAGCACTCGTAAAACTGCATGATGCAGCACATGCCTCACTCGACCAAAACAAGGTGGTACTCAAACTGGTACCACAAATCATAGTGTTTATCTATGGCTAGAAGAAAAGAAGAGATACAGGGTTATTTGAGGTTTCTTCAGAAACCAGAAAGTCAGGACTCTGACATGAGTCATGCAAGGTGTAAGAAGGTAAAGCACTGCAGTAACACCAGTCTTAATTGACACACATCAGGATTATTAGCAGTTAGCAAAAACAGCTCACTGGCCTAATCTGTGTTGTCCCAACCAGCACTGAATGACACTTTGAATTCAAAGTTTCCCTCAACTTCTGATCAGGGGATCATAAATAGCATTTCATGTTTTATTTGTAAAGACTTGAGCCGTAAAGCAGGGTTGATAACAGCTTTAGGCGGCTGCTTCAGGAGAGTGACTGGCTATAAAGCCAAAAACACACCTGCGTCAGACTAGCGCATTGCGTTACTTGAGCTGCGCTTGAATTGTTGTCCTTCACACCTTAACACACACTGACAGCAGTGCATCAACAGTTAACGTTGCTTGTTACCAGAGCTGAAAAGCCAGCTAGCAGATTGCCTCACCAGATACGTGAAAAAGCATTAGGAGCAGTGGTATTTCACCAGCAGCTGAGGGCTCCTGTCCATTCCACACCTTAAACAAAAGATGAAGCTAAATATCTTTTTCTGTGCTCTCAAACCGCTTCATACAGAGCTGCTCCTATGGCAGCCGAGATGGACAAAACTGCTGTTCTCTCAGGGAAACATTTTGCCAGTCATGGCCGGCGACGTTAGCAATAGAGCAGTAGCCTAAGTGTCACAGCGCTGCCCATCCAAGGCATCTTGTCGCCAGTGTGGGTTTTCTCATTAAAATAATGAGGGAGATTGTTTTGACATGTTTCGGATGGCGCTGCTGTGTTTTGGGCTTAACACTGTTTGATCCGTTAATTACAGAAAATTTGGTGTTGTTTTATGCATAAGTGGAGCAAAAAGTCATACAAATTCAAGTAGGCTCAAAGTGAAGTGGAACTAAAACATTATTTGAAAAGTCTGACAAAGAGAGGCAAAAGAGAAGGTTTTCTAAATTTACAAAATTAAATATTTCTGTATTTGTATTTCTTAAAAAGCTAGTGATTGTAAATAGACAATTTGAATGTACTTGGATCTCTGAAAATCTTCATTTTAAATGTTCTAAAGTCCAAGAACCTTTACACCAGACCTCTTCTGTTGTCCCTGACAATAAAGACAAGCTGCTATTTTGAATTCAGTATAGCACGTTTATTACGTTATGCTTACTCACCCAAATCAACGTGTAACGTGATACGTATTGTATTGTGACCTCTGTATTGTGATAGTAAAAACAACTGCCATTGGTGGTTAGTCACTAGTACACTCCCCTCCCTTCCATTATCTTTGCTGTAGACTGAAAACATTTGGGTTTGACTAAAAAAGAAAATTATGAGACAAAAGATCAAAATTTCAGCTTTTATTCCAGGTATTTACATCCAGATTTGATACACAACTTAGGAGATATCTTTATTTGATTTGGAACACCAAATTTTCAGGTGAGCAAAACTATTAGAACAGATAGACTTAACACAGATTAAAGAGAATAAGACTTCATATTTAGTTGCAAACCCGTTGCTTGCAATAACTGCATCAAGCCTGTGACCCACTGACATCACCAAACCTCTTTCATTCTTCTTTTGTGATGCTGTTCCAGGCTTTCACCGCAGCCTCTTTCAGTTGTTGTTTGTTTTGGGGGGTTTTGGGGGGTTACCCTAAAGAGTAGACCTTCAGTCTACTCTTTAGCAGGTAAAGAGCATGCTCTATAGGGTTTAGGTCTGGAGACTGACTTGGCCAGTCTAAAACCTTCCACTTCTTGCCACCGATGAACTCCTTTGTTGTTTTGGCAGTGTGTTTTGGGTCACTATCTTGCTACATGATGAAGGATCTCCCAATCAGTTTGTTAGCTTTTCTTTAAATGGGCAGACAAAATGTTTCTGTAGACTTCTGAATTCATTTTGCTGCTGCCATGATGGGTTACACCATCAATGAAGGTTAATGAGCCCGTCCCTGAAGAAGCCATGGAGGCCCAAGCCATGACATTACCTCCACTGTGTTTCACAGATGAGCTTGTATGTTTGGGATCATGAGCAGATCCTTTCTTTTCCAAACTTAAGCTTTTCTGTCACTTAGGTAAAGGTCCATCTTTGTCTCATCAGTCCATAAAACTTTGTCCCTGGATTTATGAGGCTCGTCTCTGTACTTTTTGGCCTTCTTCTTGCTAATGAGTGATTTGCATCTTCTGGGAAGCCTCTGTACTTTTGTTCATGAAGTCTTCTGTGAACAGTAGATGGTGATACCTTCACTCCTGACCTTTGAAGGTTGTTGCAGTCGTCACTAACAGTTGTTTTAGGGTCTTTCTTTACAGCTCTCACAATGTTTCTAACGTCAACTGACGATGTTTTCCTTGTACCCCTTTCCCACTGGCCGAAAAACCTGTTTAAACACATTAACAATCTGCTCCTGTCGGCAGTGGGAAAGGCTCTAATCAGCATTTTGTTGTCTCCGTCTGTAACTTCTGCGACTCTTTGCCATCAGCAACAAATTCCATCCACCTTCATATCATCAGCCCTCAAATGTCGTTCAGTCTGCGCTGAGTTTGTATATTTTGAAAGAGGGACAAAAGTATAAAGTACAGAAAACAGTTGACCACTGTGTCCATGGCTTCCATGCTCCTGGAATACCTGGAAATAAAAGTTGAAATATTGATCTCTTATCTCATATTCATCTTTTTTAGTCAAACCCAAATATTTTTAGTCTACAGTGAAAATAAAGGAATTGGCCTCACTGTTCCAATACTTTTGGAGGGGAGTGTATATAAGATTATGTAAGTATATAAGCCACAGCAAACTTTTAAGATGAAAATTTAAATGAGGTTTATACACCTGATTTTACAGTAAATTGCCAGTATTTTATATCCTGACTAAGGTGTCACATTATTGTCATGCCTCTTGCAATTCCCACCCCTATTAAACAACGACTGGTAGTGCATTTTATGTAATGGACACTTTCCTTTAAGCTCCATAAGTCTGGTAGTCTTCTACTTCAGGATTTCCGCTAAAGAAAGCATTTTCTGTCAGTGCGTGTGACACCGTGACCTCAGCTGGAGTGACATAACCTGTAACGGAGAGCGCTGGCTCAGCACACGCGGCTGTAAATAGTCACTCAAAACATCACAACACTCACACGCCCTGAAGGAAAACACTCAACTGCACACGCAGACACACATTCAGGAGGCAAGAAATGACAGTGACAGTGACAAATACCTCTTTTCAGGGTTCACACTCAGTCAACCTGCACATACACACCAGGAGGAAGTACACAAACTGGGGGAAGTGGCACACATGCATTACTATTCTATTGAGGTTTATAGCACTACCTTCTCCTCCCACTGGGAATTCAATAAACAGGACAACCACTGCATTTTTCACTCACATATCCATGGTTCTCCTCTTCTTCTATCTTCCACATTGTAGTCCTTATTTTCCTGTCTTATTAGGGAAAATTACAGCAACAAGATTCCTCATAGGCTTCATCATATTAGAGCCATTACAGCTCAGGGTTTTTTTTTTCTGGCCTGTATGTTTTAGCCTGGGCATCTTTTCTCTATCCTCTGGTCCTCTCTTATCTCGTTACACACTCTTCAGGCTTTGTGTTTAAATTATGTATTAAGGTCAATGTCAAAACACGGAAGATGTGTAATCTGCAGGGAGTTTCCTTTTATTCATTATTACAGTGAAGGCTGAGCACAACTGTCAGCCAGCCACGGTTGTGCTCAGCGTGGAGGCTTTATGTGCTCAGCGGGGCCTCTCTCCCTCGCTTTCCTCTCCCCCTTCTCCACCTATCCCTTGGTTCTCCCCCATCTCCCCTCCCACACACACCCTCTTCATCCTCCTCCTCCTCCAGATCGGACCCCTGATAGATTTACCCAGCTAACCCAACTCACTTTGGGATCTCCCTCCTCTGCAGCGCCAATCTGAGAGCTGTCAAGTGCACCTATATGCCCGTGTCATAAATCTGAAGGAGAGGAATGTGCACACCGGAGACCAAGGGGAGAGAGGAGGGGAATTAGGGAAAGAAAAAAGGAGGGGGGAGAGGAGGGTGTCATGCCATCAGCTTGTAGTTTAGGGAATTTGTCTAATCTGGAATCATGTCAGGATACAGGGAGGTGATGCAAGGCACTCCTCTCCCCTCCCATAAGTGAATGAGAAAAAGAAAATCAAGAGGGTAGAAAGATAAGCATTGAGGGAGAGGTTGGCTTTTTACCTTTTATGTGTATCAATTCAAGGTAAACTGATGTAATATGTTGACAGGACAATCATGTTCTTGCATTTCTCTCTCCTCCACAGAGATTTGGATCTAAGGAGTTCACAGTAAGGTTGTCACCATACCTGAATTTAGACTTTGAATGTGGTAGCAGTGAAAATCAATCCATAACCATATCTGATTGAATACCACCGTAAAAAAAAAACAGAAGTGCTTGGCACACAATATCAGACAATTTCTTGTTTTTACAAGGGATGCACAATGTTGGATTTTTGCCAATATTAACAAATAAGTTTTAGCTGATACCGATATAGATACCAATATTTAAATGCAGTCCAACCTAAAACTTTAGACATTGAAACACAATCCAAATTTAGAGGAAAAGTTCATTCACAAATTTCAGTTGTTAAAAACACATTTTAAAGTGTAAGGAATGATGATGACTATGAGAACGATTTCAGCTAGCAGAAGTCTGTTTTCAAGTCTTAAACTACACAAACTTATTTGTTTGTACAGCCAATATTTAGAGCAGATATAGGCAGATTTTCATTACCAAAATATTGGTTGTGAATATCAGCAGAAATTCAATTGGTCCTGTACTGCTCTGGCCTCCTGATGGCCATCCTCCAAGCCTGCTCCAGGCCCATGCCCAGTGTTTCCAGGTATCCTCCCAGCTGACCCCTCCAGACTCAGGCAGTCGCCCCATAAGTCTGGACTAGCCCATCGGGTCCTTGACACACAGTATGTCCAGGATCCTGCAGAGTCAGGTCCCTGGGAGATGAGGCCAGAGCCCTCCCTCTTGAACATACGTTTGGAACAGGCTAGCGAGTGTGCGTGATTACATCATATGAAGGGCTGCGCCCATGTACACGGCAGTGGCAGAAATCAAAATGGGGGGGGGGGCACTAACAACAACTTGTACAACTTTTACCCAGTGCCATCTGATATGCTGTTATATCATCATGTAATCATAATCATATAATAATAATATAATCATTATCATATAACTGAATCATATTCTATGGTTCTATTTTTACCTGTCCAACTTTACTTCGATGCCATAAAATAATAATAATAATAATATATTTACAGGGGGAACAGGACATAAAAAAATGTATTGCATGCTAAAGGACATGGTTCCCCTCTGATATTGCGCTAATTATTATTATAATTTTTTTTAGAGAAGGAAAACAGTGCACATTGGATTGTGGGTAATTCCTTTTTGAAGGACTCGGTCCTTGGAAAAGTTCTGAGGATCCTCGACATTGGCACAGTCCTCCAGCAGCAGTCAATGATGTAGTATCCTCCAAAAACGTCTGTCTGAGGATCCTTCCTTGGCTTTGAGGAGAAACAGCCAAAAACACAGATTTGATGGCAGCATCCAAGGCATCCCCAAATGTCTTTGTTTTGGCCCAGGAGATGGATATTTCAAACGCTTCAGCCTGTTCACTCAGCAAGTTAAGAGCCCCAATAAGGCCGTCTACAGTTTCTGCAAGAATCACAGCATCATCAGCAAAGTCCAGATCAGGGATGTGGACATCATTAAATGACACTCCACTGTTACCCGCCCATTATCCAGTCCATACAGGTACTGAAAACAAGGGGCCAAGACACACCCCTGTTTCTTGTGGATATCAAGATATCGTAATTTTGCACATCCTTAGTTTTTACTTGCCCAAATGTAAAGCAAACTCCTTTAAATGTCTAAATTGGACACATATACACTGTTAATGTCTGCACCAAAATGTTTCCAATGTTTTTGTGCAATTTTAAAAGGAAAAATAAGGAAGAACCATTTTAAAATATTCCATCTCCCATTAGTCTGGCCATTCTCTAACTGGGAAAGTGTAGCTTGAAGCTTTGCAAGATCTAAAAAACACTGAAGATCCATAGTTTGTTTCCTATTGACAAGCAAAATATTTGAGCTTGAAATTGTCTGGTTTAAAACTAAGGTGTTGAAAAGGATTTAAAACTTTGACAACCTTAGCTAACATATCTCTCTGACTCACAACTAGGGTAGGAATCACAGGTTAACCTACATTATAAAACGAATGAACAGGATATGATGCAACTTGTTATGATATGATACTGTACTGTGAAGTACAATAGGATACACTGATACAATGCTACAAAACATTACAAACTAGAAAAGCACTCAGAGGGCGCAGACCTCCGCCATCAGCCCTATCTCCTAATAGTACAAAATCCTTTAAAAAAATTCCTGGATCCAGACGGTGATCTGGATCAGTCCCAAAATCTAATCAGTTTTTCCTTATGCCATTTCTGACATTTCCTGAAAATTTCATGAAAATCTGTCCATGACTTTTTGAGTTATGTTGCTAACAAACAAATGAACGAACAAGCAAACAAACAAACAAACAAACAAACCAACAAACCAACCCGATCACATAACCTCCTTTGCGGAGGTAAAAATTCAGTACACTACAAAATTATAATATCAGATGTGATACAATATGATATATACTATATATATATGATACAATAAGAAATAAGATACTATACAATACTATATGATACAATACTATACAATACCATACCATAAAATGAGGTACAATATTATACTATATGATGCAATACTTTAAGATTCTATACTATACAATATGATACTATACGATACAATTGGATGCCATAGGATACTGTACAATAGGAGTATTAAAGACCCCTAAAAAAGTGCCACATAAAAGAATTAGTTTCCTGCAGAAGGATGTCTACTTAACATGTTATTCTTATTCATTAAACATTTTTCATTGCTGTCTGATATCTTCAGCTATCTTCTTCTTTTATCCAACTGTCAGCTTACCCCTATTTGTGTCATAAAGGCCAACATGAGGAGTCAAAGAGTGGTGACAAGGTCTCAATTTGTCTGGAAAACTTGTATATCTAAATATATTTATATAAAGTAATGATATTTGTGAGATAAATACATGTTTATATTGCTCTTTTCTATTTCGATCCAAAGCTTAATTACTGCCCCCTTGTTTGCTTAATTGCTGTCAATCAATGTCAGCCCTTTTGCTTCATTAGATATGTACTGACAGCTAAGGCACAGACAGCTTTGAGGTGCACCAGATGCCTTTAACCTTACCAGGCTTAAGGAGAATCACCTCCTTTACTCACTCATGAGAAGCACTTTGATAAATCTGGTCCAGCTTTGTTCCAGCCAGTGTAATTATCTTCCGATTAGATTAATTCGGTTAGGCCTCGGTCGCATTTACAACACTAACCACATCCCTCGAAGGCGACCACTCTGTCATGTTAACCATTACACAATTACGTCTGTAAGTGATAATAACTGCTGTTATTATCAAGCATGCAACATGCAAACAGCCATAAATAAACACTTGCAACAAAGGAAGACACATTAGCATGAAACAAACAAGCATATGTATGCAAAAAGGAGAGGAAAGAAGGGGAAAACAAGGGTAATTTTGACAAAAAAGCTTCAAAGAGGAGTGGTGGAAAGAGAATGAAGAAAAGGGCACGAGACAAACAAAGCAGACGATCAAGGTTATTGAATTTTTCCATGAAGGAGCGAGTGATAGAGCAAGGTTAAGATAGTCAGCGTCACCTAAGGAGGCCAGGGTTTGCTCTCTTTTTTTAAAAAAAACTCACCCTCCCTTCTCCCTTCTCCCATCCTCCCTCTGCAGCCCCTCTCCTGGTGTTTGCATCTTCTCCCTCTCAACCTCACGTGTTGTGCTTAGGAAAATGCCTCCTGACTGGTGGGCCTAATTACTGGCTCTTCGCTGACCCGCGCCGGGCCGGGGCCTCGTCAAAACACTGATTCGACATGAGCCCCGCACCGGCCAACACCTCACACTAATGAATACTAATGAATAATTATCAGTGCCTGGCTGGCGCGTCGGCCCACTGCAGGGACACATGTTAACACACCCACTTGTAGAGCAGTAGGAGAAGAGGAGAAGCTCTTACTCAGGAAGCAGAAGGCTGTGCAGGAATATGCAGCAAATGTCCCTGAAGGGATGCAGAGGAAACAGAGAAGCCCTCAAGGTTAAACAGAAGTAACACTGAGCGGACTGGAGAGCTCTGACCCCTGTGTGGACTGTTATGATTGTCATGACCCGTATAAGGCTTAATGTATATCTGGGCTTACTGTGCTAGGTGATAAAGGTCAACCAGCTGCCCAGAGACTGTAAGCAGCAGCTTGTTTAGTGATATGATGAAACATGTCAGCTCAAGTGAAGTGTCAGTAATCCATGAAATCTATACCCATACTCTGCTTCTTCCTGCGTACCTGTCAAAAAAATACTCCGCTATGAGAGTGTGCAAGACTGATTATGGCATTAAATCTAGTGACAAAGTGGTGAACAAAAAAGTTAGACACCTAAGACCTCAAGTCATTTATTTCCATGAACACTGATAGCTTGTTTGTGGAAAATCACTACTGATATTTCTTGCATCACTTGCATGAAATGATTATCAAAGCAACTAATAAATATGTACAAGAATGTCAATGGCATTGATCTTTAGAGAACAGTGGGAATTTTTCATTGATTGTTTTTCAAAACAGATTAAATGAACATCCAGATGGTTTTCTGATTGCTATAGTGCAAAAGTGGAAGGGTTCAAATCTCATCTACTTAATGCTGTATTACAGTAGGGTTGCATGGTGGTCCAATGGTTACTGCTGTCACCTCACAGGAAGAAGATTCCTGGTTTAAATCCTTGTCAGACAGGGCCTTTCTGTGTGGACTTTGCATGGTGTCCCTTTGAATGTGTTTGGTCTTTCCAGGTACTCCGACTTCCTCCCACAGCCCTAAGACTCATAAGATTAACTGGTGACTAAATTGTTGGCAGGTGTGAGTGTGGGAAGGAATGTTAGGGTTGTTGCACATTGACTCAGTTTTTTATGCATTGTTCAGAGCTGCAATCCAATAATTCAAAAAAAGTGAAGCACCCAAACCTTAAACACTGGTTCAGATTAAGGATGAGTATGGAAATCCAAAATGACTTAATACCGGCGCCAACACTCCCGATACCTACCTTGCTGAATTACAAGCAAAATTTCAGTGCTTCATTTTGGTTCCTCACCACCCCAACACAGTTCCACAGGAAAGGCATGACATTTGTTACACATCTTTTCTTTACTTTCATCAGGGGTTTCCAAACTTTTTCCACTGAGGGCTGCTTACGGAGAAATTGAAGGCTCGCCAGGCCACGTTGAGAAAGCTCACTTATAATGTGTTAAAGATAGTGAATCCAACATTAAAATGTTTAAAATATTTATAGAAAAATACCCTACATCACAGCTCTCCATTAATGGCTTTTTAAAATAAAAAGCTTATAACTGTTAAGGATTTTGGGATTGCCAATCAGAATTCAGGGGGCCTTCCCCTCTAGATCCGCCCCTGCTTAGGATGGAAAGAGGTGACAGCTCATCTCCACATTCAGACCCAAAACAAGAGCAAACTGCAGGAAGCTGTGTAACCTTTTACTAGTGATGGTACTTGAAGATGACCAGAGCATCTGCTTTCTAAACTGGACCAAAAGACAGAGCAGGAAAAGGAACAAATGAGCATAATTAGCGCTATCTTCTGCTGTAATCTGTTGTCTTTATTCACCAGGGTGCTATGAATCGAGTTTTTATTTTGGTAGTTAATCTTTCACTATTCACGTTTCTAAACATAGTGATGTAAAAAATAAACATGTCAACAATTTCTTCTCGGTAAATGTTAGTTTACAAATTAACCCTGAGCCTATACAAACTAGAAAAACACTCGAAAAGCGCAGACCTCCGCCATCAGCACTAACTACAAATAGTGAAGAATCCTTTAAAAACATTCCTGGATCCATTCCTGTGTGCCCCCCACCATGGCATTTGCCAATTACTCCATCCCCGGTGGGGTGGAAACACGCTGAGGCAAAGCATTGGCTTTGCTACGGGTGCCAACAGAAGCACCCATGGTCTCACCGGACAACTGGAAGTCATGGCAGAGGGTGAATATTCCTCTATTCCTCCCAGCATTGTGAGTATTCTTGCTACACTTTGCTGTCTTTCTCTCTGTTACGCTCTGACTCGTCTCCTCAACCGGGCGTGCATCTTTCAAACTCTATAAACTCCAAAACTTTGAATAGAAACACACTCAAAAACTGCTGCTGGGATTGAAGTTATTCATGTCCGCCATATCCTGGTGTAAAGTGGTAACAGTGCAGACCTCCACCATTAGCCCTATCTCCCGATAGTACAGTATCCTTAAAAAAAATTCCTGGAGCCAGATGGGGATCTGGATCACTCCCAAAATCTAATTTGTTCTTCCTTATGCCGTTTCTGACATTTCCTGAAAATTTCATAAAAATCGTTGCTAACGATTACGTTGCTAACAAACTAACAAACACACAAACAAACCCACCCAATCACATAACCTTGGCGGAGCTTATAACATAGTTAGGAAGGATTATATACATTTAGAATATGCTACTTTCTTTTTTTTAGCTTATTGTCAAATTTGCTTTATTAAGACTGATGCTTGGTTTCATAGTGTCCTCCAAAGTTAAAATCTTTCAGCACTGCAACGGTTTCATTACAGATTAAATAGACAGACTTACCCTTGACTTCAGTGAAGAAATATTCGTTTTCCCACTGCACCTGAAACTTTCTGCACTCACTTTCTATCTTGTTTCTTTGCTTCTGCCATGTTTCATCACCCATCAACTCTTCTTGGAGTGATGGCACCTGTCTTTTGACATGGATAAGCTGCCTCTTCAACAAAGCTGCACCACTATAGTGTCGAAACTAAGAAGTAAAATACAGTCAAGCACAAGCTTCATGATCTCATTTGGGCCATATTTTGTTTTATTTTTAGAATGTGCCGTGGGCCAATAAAAAATGGGCTGCAGGCCACAGTTGGCCCGCGGGCTGTAGTTTGGACCCCCCTGACTTATATGTTCTATTTGTATCTTATTTCTGAATCATCTAAAATACTGAGACAACTTTTATTTAGCTGCCAACTTTTAAAAACACTTGTTTCTCTTAAAAGTATCTTTTCAGGCACTGTTAAGGCATTGGCACCTTTTAAAGAGTATTAATTTAGCACCGGTATTAGAAAAGAAAAAATCAAACAATACCCAACCCTAGTTCTGATACATTTCATTGCAAAGTTTGCCTTATGAAGTAAAACCATCTCATGCAATGAAAAAAATAAATATGTCTTTGTGGTTCTTATGCCTTGGAAAAAAGAGAACACTCAGTCCATAGCCTGGCTAAGTGCACAAAGGCCTTTAGTTTGTCTCTACATGTCAGCCCTGAGACTGACTGGCAACCAGTTCAGGGTGTACACTGCCTCTGGCCCAATGACAGCTGGGATCAGCTCCAGCTCCCCTGCAATCCTAAACAGGACAAGCGGTTCAAATAATAGATGGACGGATGGAGGCACCACAGCAGTGAGTCTGAGGTATTTGCACATACAGGAGGATTAAAATGCTGGTGCAATTTTAAACTTGCACTGCCTCATTAGAGGAAAAATGTACATTTCCTTGATAGCACTGAAGCAATACACCTGGTTACTTTAAACAGTTTCTAAGATTCAGATCTTACATGCAACATGAAGATAAGACAAATACGCATTTTTATAGATTCATATACCAAGAAAAGCTGCAGGATATGGTTAATTAAATAACATTACTACCAATGTGTGTACAAAATGAACAATTGTAATAATCTTTCAAGCTACATGTAAAATAATTGTGTGTTCAACTTAAATGCACATTTTGGCTTTTTACAAAAAAAAAAAAAAAAACCTTGCTAAACCCAGTCTAAGTTTTAGGTAGCCTATACCCAAGCAATTAAAAAGGAAGCAGCCACAGAAATCCACTGCAACAATCTTAGCAGCAATAAAAATCATGTCACTGCGATAAAGTCTCCCTAGCATGGAAAAACAGTTATCTTAACTCCTTTATTTACACTGCCAAAACATCTTAAATCAACAAATAGATCTCCATACGATTACTACTGAGATTGCATAAATACAAGGTCAAATTTTCACACAAAAGTATTTAAGTGTTTTCTGACTTATCTTGTCTTGCTCTTGTATGAGCTATTTTTACTTTGAAATGCATCCTTTTTGTGTCCACTTTCTGAGTTTGGTTTCGTATTGTATGTTGAGCCACGCCTAAGAAAATATTGATCACAGTAGACCGCAAAGTATTCTGAATCTAAATTTGTTGAGATTGAACATCTATTTTACAAGAGATCTGGCCAAGGTTGCAACTATCCAGATTGAACTAAACAATGCAACCTGAAATCACTAAAATTTAAAACTGCTTAAAACAGAAAAAAACTGAAGGCTTCTGTCACCACAGTGTTTATGAACGCTAGGTTTGCTCAGTGATATCAATGAGGCTAATTTCATCTCATTTTTAAGATTATTCCATGCCTAAGATGTATCACAGAAAAAGGCCATTTTCCCCAGATCTGTTCTAACTCCGGGTAAAATGAAAGGCATTAAATTTGAGGGTTAGAGTTCCCACCTACCTAGCAGGTACAAGTCAACCCATACACAACGTAATTTTTTCTGAGCTCAGTCAGTCAAATCTGATTGTTAAGATGTGCAGTCCAGCTAAAACAGTAAACTCTTAAACAGTTATAAACAATGATCAATCAATAATAGAATAGCTCAGATGTACCTGCAGGGATTTGGCACTAAAAGTGTTTTATAATTATGGTTTGAGCATGTCTAACCCAAATATTGCTCTAGTTTTGTCTTTAAAGAAAAAAAAGAAGATATCAAAATTGGCTCACAGGCCAACCGTCTTATGCACCAGCCTCACTCAAAATAATAACAGAAGTCCCTGCAAAACTTATCTCATACAGTACACTTAGTTTTCAGGGGTATAATCTTTCAAGTCAAGAGCTGATGCTAGCATGTAGCCTGTTCTTAATATTACAATCCATAAACAACCGCCACTATTTGAAATTATCCTTGACATACGTCCCCCATTCAGATGGCATTGCAATCTGTTGAGGGAAACTGCGATAAGTCTGTTAAGAAAACGTTTAAAAAGGTTCACTGGGCAGCTAACATTTCCCATGACATTTTGCTTTTTCTCTCATTTTCCATGTGTTTCCCATGACTAGGAAATTGGTCAATGGTCTTCCTAGTTCTCGAGGATGACCACAAACTTTGAGCATCATTAATGAAGAGTCTTTGAGTTTTTTGCTCTTAGTTTGACAAAAGGAGTAATTTAAAGGCAAAACTTTAGGCTCTTGGAAATTGCAATGAGTATAATTTTTGTTTCCATCTTTCAACTGAAAAATCTAGCCTAATCCCTGATTGGCAAAATAACCTGATTATTAGATTATGATGATACTAATTTAAAGCCCTAATGCAGATCAGGAGCTGGAATGGTTCGCATCTCAGAACAATAAATGATGTAAGGGTTAAAAGTACAGGTGCAGAACAGTTGCAGAAAGTGTGTGAAGAGTGCTTAACATATAAATGCACTATTTGTTAGGCCTCTGTAGCCAAGTGGTTATGTCTGTATGCACCATGTGCAGAGGCTGTTGTGCTGGAAGCAGACAGTCAGGGTTTGGATCAGGCCTGTGGCTCCTTTCTTTCTCTTTCCCTCTATCTCTCCCTCCAGTTCCGGACTCTATCCACTGTCTTATCTAAATATGGCACAAAAGGCAAGGAAAAAAAATCTTTCAAAAGTACTGTTTATTGGTGAAATTGCAAAACCTCCTGCCATTAAAAAAGTAGTAAAACAGGTAAACTGGTCATTCTGCAGACTTTATTTTGTGGTCATAATGGGGGTTCTACGTGGACTAAATCAAACTAAACAACTTCACACTAAGTCTGAGTCTGTAAGCTGTGCGCATGTGCTCCTGTGAGCCTGTGTGTGAACGTGGGCGAGCCATCGTGCACATGCTGCTTTTCCCCCATGTGCGGAAATGTAAAACTTCTTGGTGTGTTATTTTTCTCCCCACCGTTTGTTCTTTTGATCTGTGTGTACATTATCTCCAGCTCTTTGAATTTCAATTTCACTGTCATGTTAGCTCTTTTCATCACAGCCGACGGTTGCAGCTCTAATAATATTCAACTTTTAGGTCACAGTGGAATGCTAATTAGATTGCTATTTTAATTAATATGTCCCTGCAGGTTTCCATATCAAATCAGTTTTAACACTGTATCATGCACTTTGAGCCAATAAATTACAATGAAAACCCAAAATAAAACCACTTCAAAAAAGGAGGATTTTTTTAAGGTGTACAGGAGCAGCACTCGTTTGAACTGTGTTTACATAAACTGCTTATTGTTGCTTAATAAACCGCATAATATTAACCACACTGGGGTATGTTTGAAACTGTTTCAATAAGCCATAATGGGTGTTTCTATTTTCTACTAATAAATCCATACATGAACCTGCTCACAAGATAAAAGCCTCAGCTTAGCTGGTTATTTTCAAGGGCAGTACAGAGTTAAATGTGCTTTAAACAGGAGGAGATGAGTGGAGGTGTTTCAATATCACAGCCCATGTGTGAGTGTGTGCTGCTGGTGGCATTTAAGGACTTAAAAGTGCTTCACTTTCCATCAGTGTGTCATTTGTCTGTCAGCATTTCTTTGTGCGTGCACGTGCAAGCTACAGTGTGTGTGATTCTGAGTGTGTGTGTCACCCCTCGCCCACCACTGGTTGTTTTGTCCTGCAGCTCTGAGTGTCCCATTCATCATGTTGAGAGGGAACAGAGAGGCCTGGGATATGAGCACCGCTGTATTCCTCTCATAATCAAAGGTCAAACTGGGGCCCACTGTTCAAATTGCTTTACTTCACTGTACAGTGGATTCTTTCAGAGACACAGCGGGACACACAACACACATAAATTAGTTATCATGACAAAATTATGCAATGAGACATAGAGCTGGGCAATATGGACCAAAAATTATCACACTGCACTTTTAAGTTGAATGGGGTTACAAGCTATACATCTACTTTTTTGTGTAAAGAAATAACAAATGGTTTTCACAATACCAGAATGATTAACTTTAACATGATTCTATTAAAAATCTAACAATACCTTTCAAAGTCCCTGTAAAATGATAAAAAAAAAAAAGGCTTTGTTTTAAGGGGCCCATTATTTTCTGATATGTTTTTTCGGATCCGTACTCCGAAAAAAACGTCACTTACTCGGACCTTGCACACTGGGTCCGATGCATTTTTATTTGCCTTCAATGTGAAAATTCGTAGCATGACAGAAATAGTTTCGTACTGCGAGCCTGTGTCTGTCACACCTTTAAAATCCTGCTGGATCCATCCTGACAGAGAGCTTCGTACAGCACACACTCATGCATCATAGCGCTGAGACTAGTTGGAGAGATGGAGAGTAACTTAAATTCAGCCTATGACCTGTGAGTAGGCTACAAACTTCTGCCTTTATCTGGTGCAAACATGATTATAACAACATGAGCTTGATTTTATTTTTTAACACGCGAAAAATTCAGACAAAATAAACAGACTCAGTGTGAAAAGGCCTTTAGGGTTGTTGTATGACAGTCCACTGTGTTATGAACCACCAGGCCAAATTTCAGTCATGAAAAACATCTTTAAGTTTAGAAAATTTAGCTTCCACACCATGAAAAATGAGGCAGTAAAATCTGATCTCAGATGGCTGTGTCAGTTGAATGAGCTGAAGCCACGCCCACTCATGAGAAATATGATCCTCTCAAATTTAACAAAATGCTTCTGATCAGAGCACAGCTGCCTGTGCCAGAGCAGAGAGACAGAAGTTGGGGATTCAATTTACTTTTTCTGGTATAAATCTCTCTGTTATGATACTTTTAATGACCTGAAGGCCACCATAGCTGATAGATTTGGGAAATACACCTCACAATGAACAAAAACACAACATGTCACTGGCTGTTAATGTTCAATGAAGGCAGTGACATCAGCTAACAACAGACTGTACTGAGATAAAATGCTCAGTGATTTTATATCATTCTAGCTTTGGTGGGACGGGGCAATTCTCCATCAAGACCAGTGATGTAATGGGTTCAGATAATTACCCTGCTCAAACAAGCAAGGAAAGAGAACAACTTTCTAAAAGTCTAAATCCAAAATTCAGTCACACCTAGATCTCAGGGTTTTCACATTTACAGCAAACTTATTCCAACATATCTAGTGTGTTGAGACACAAAAGTTTGATTTTACTTTACAATGACTTTAAGGATAGACCAAAAAACTAACATCGGTCTGTTAAACACACTTAAATTCAAGGAAAGGGAAATGAACAAGGTTCCAAAATGTTGCCAATTTTATTCTACCTATGATCTGCCACAGAAAAGAAAATTAAACTAGTATTTTGACAAACATTTCAGATGAAAAAAATACTGCATCTTCTGCAATTTGAAAATTGCTGCAGACCATATTGCAATTTCATCAAAATTTTGATTAATTGCCCACCCCTAGTTGCAGGTTTAGCTTAGCTGGTATAGCAGGCACCCATACACCGATGCTCAGTTTACTGGTCACAGGATCAAATCCTGATACTGGTGCATGTTTGGCACCTGTCTTCCTCCTTCCTCTCCCTAGATTTCCTGTCTCAATTTAGCCAACCTGTCCATTATAGGCAAAAGGTCTCCCACAAAAACTTTTAGAAATGCTCCTTAATAAAACAACATAAAACAAATAAAATAATAGTTCCCCATTTAGACTAAAAATTCCAAACAGATTATCTTGTAGTCAAAGGGAGAAGTACTGTCTTACTGTAAAGCATGGCTTGGCACCTTCTTTTTAAAATCAACATCAACTTAAACCACTGCATATACTGCTTTCAAAATCTAAGACTATATTTTTAAAAATCTTGATACACCACCCAGCCCCAATGCCGCATCCATTCACACCTGCCTTATTAGTTTTATTTTGTCTTTAAACAGTACCTGTATTCCCCATAACAACCCACCTGAACACCTGTTCCAGAAATAGCAAACACAGCACCTTTCATTGACCTCTTTGGATTTATTTATCTTTAATTTTCCAACTTTATGTCCTTTTGTTTAAAGTTAAGCTTTAAGATATATTAGTACTCCCCAGTCGTGCTCTTACTGTATCTTAATAACTGGATCACTTCACAACCTGCTACTTTCTGCAGAAAAAGGCGAACCCAGCTTTTGCACACTAACAAAAATTGGTATTCATGGATGGGGAGGGAGGGGGTACTATTTGGATGTTTATTATACTTTAAAATGAAGTGATCCGCATTTCGCTGCCTGCGAGGTAATTAATGTAGGGAAATCTTGAATTAAAGATGTAAATCCTGACACTTTGGCAGGGGGGCCGGTAAGGGACAGTGGTCTCCAAGGTCTAGATTATTCTTAGCGTATACCAATTAACACCATGTATCTTCTTTTATGTTCACTTCAATTAAGAGCCTTTACAATTTTTAAGTTCTTTTCTTCTCAGTAGTTAGAGAATGTCAGAGAGACTGATCAAAGGCATTAGCTGCCGTCCGCGCACCATAGGTAATGCTGCTTTGCATAAAGAAATCTGCATATTGCTAAGAAGGTTTTTTTTTATTTCATTTTGCATGAATTACAGAGCTGGAGATGCAGTAGTAGATCGAGATGTGGAGGTGTGTAAGCACACGTGTGAATAAACAAACCAGACAAAGCATCCAGCGATGAATCATAAAAACTTCTATAAATCTAAGACATTTTATTTTATTCTAATATTGCTTCAGCAAGATGAAACAAGCTATGACCATTAGAGTCAGTGAAATTTTTTTTTTTTTGGTTTCCTGTTTTTCCAGCTGTTGGGTTGTTAGGTTTCACAAGGCTTCTGTTACAAGCTGTCGCTCACTATTAAGAGTGTTAATAATGTTAAAGAGTGAGCGCAGCAGAGTTAGCACCCAATAACTGCAGCTCCTGAAGTAATCACACCCTGATTTATGTGGGTGATTTTGGTACAAGTGTCTCACAAAGCTTTGCTTGTTTTCTACATCACCATCTCCAAATGGGCCTGCAAATCAGACAGCGCTCTAATAGCTTTCTCCTAAACACCACTGCTTTTCTCATTTGTTTTCTGCTCTTTTCTTTTATTACCTATTCTTTAGCCTCGGGAGGAGCGGAGGCTCAACGAGAAATCACATAGCATACTTAGAACTTTGGGAACTATCTTATTTTGTTCGAATAATCTGTTAAGATTTGTTAAAGGTGTTTAAAAATTCTCAGATTTGAATGCATGTGATTGTTATTTGTCAACTTCTGCAAAGCCAGAGTTGAAACTGTATATATCACAGCAGACAGATGCAGGAAAAACAAACAACCTGTTTGTTTGTGATAATCACTGCTACTTAATTCCATTACACTGTCAGCTACCAATAAATCAATGAGCAAATGAACTGACCGCCTATGAGCAATAGCCATCCACTGTGAGTGTGCGTCTGTATTATTCTATTGATGTTCCACCAACCGTCGTCCTGGAGATATTGAATGCTCTTTAAGCGAAGTGCTGACATCATAATAAAAGGCCACCACGAACCGGCCGGCTGTGCGGTTTGGGAGCTCCAGGCTAAAGAGACGGACGGCCTCTGAAGAAGAAGAAGAAAGGCAATCTTCAAAGTCGATACTGCAACCAAGTGCTCTATGTGGTCGCATTTACTGCACATAATGAAACTACAAATAGCCTCTTACACAAAACACACACATGGAGGATGCACTAATAGAAAAGCCAAGTGCTGTAGTTGGGATAATTATATGATAATGATAAATAATGTGTTCAGTGGTTTCTTTTGACACTAATACTACCTTTGACTTGTTTTGAAACCTGTCAGTGTAATTGAAGCTTTCCTGACATGCAAACAAAAAAATCTGGATTTTTTTTAGATATATATCAAAATTGACATTGCATAGAGTTTATTTTTAAATCTACTCACATGCACTTTCACCTCAGTGAGAGCGCATCTGTACCCGACTTTTGTGATGACAGTATATTTAATCCCTTGTTCATGACTTCTTTAAAAAATGAAGGCTTGGCAAATTCAAACATCAAAACATGAAGTTGTGTGCTATGTCTGTGTAGCTGTGTGTTTTCATAACCCAAGTGTCTCAAAGCATTATTAACAAAAATCTTTTGCTCAGCCTTGCATTTCCAGGGCCAATGAAAGCAGCATGAAGAGACTGCACGGGTGCCGCTACAAAGCATACACAGCACACACAGCCATCTAGTGTTGGGAAGGAGCACATGCATGCATCTATGAAAAGGAAAAAGGCACTTCACAGAAGACTAAACATGTTTATACCTTCATTTGGTTTTAAGGGCTACAAATACAGCAGAAAAACAGACAAAAAACATTAAAATAAAGTAACAAAGCCTGGATTAAGCACTGAGTTATCTGTTGTGTGTCATCATTACACCCACAGATTGGGAGAAAAACTCTCATGTGCTTTTGTAGTCCAGGCACAGGAGGTACGCTAATGGTCAGAACTTGTGTTTTCAACCCACACAGAACAGCGCAGCCTGGTTTAGCTTAATAGCTAGCCTGCTGAAAGAGCTTATAACCTCTCCCAGGGATACTACTGAAATAATAAGGCATCCGCTCCTGGAGTCTGCGTCCATCTCTTTTTACGTGCATCCTTTCTTTGCTATTAGCATTCACCCCTGTTTGCATTACAAGCACAATAAAAAAATAGACTTTCTGTTAATGTATGCAACCCAAATAAACAGAGATTATAAACAAATGTGAGCTATTGTGTGTGCATGAATATGTATTTGCTGAGCATTGAAACAAAGACACAAAGGGAGGCCCAACCTGTTGTCTGCTCAGCCCCTTTTCTCCCCGCTGTGAGAAACCTTGCTCCCTTAATAATCGCACATCGTTGTGACAATAGATGTTAGGCAAAACACATAAGCAAATCACACGAGGAGACAGACGCACAGGCAAGACGCATAAATACTGAACAGCATGCATATCACGCAGCTTCATAGATTCTTTCACCTCATGTGTGAAGATCTAATCCCAGCTTGTTTAGGATCTAAAAAATATCTGACACATTTTCACACTTTATACCCTCGCTCTCCTCTCTCTCGTAAAGGTCTCGGCCTCTGTAGTGGAGCGCTGCTGCCAGAGACTTATCATCTAATTGCTTTTCATTGATCCTGTCCGATCAGGTGCCTCATGTTCATCTTTTTCCAGCGCTGTCTCCCGAGCACTTCTGTCTTTTCCAATCTGGGAAGAGCTTTTCTTGTTCTTATACAACAGCCAGACACAAAAACAGAAAGACTATTGTTTCTGTAAAAAGGTTCCATAGGAAAAAAAAAAATCTCTATAAGAGGAAAATTTGCTCATGTATTTATGTGCATGAAACCGGATATCTCCTGGCCTGTTGTCAGTTCCCATGCAGACCAGATGAGGACACTTTGTAGCTTGAAATATATTAAATGCATCGCGGACAGACTGTAACAGAGAGACGTTTCATTACCCAAAGACAGGAAGACAGTCTGTGAGTCTTGGAGAAGAGTGAGTACAATAATGAGAGTGTTTGTTTTGGAAGCTGGACATGAGGCTCATCCTGTAAGGTGAACCAGATCAAGGATTTGGGACAGAAACCCAAGCTCCTCCTAAAGATTAAATGATGTCAGCATCAGAAGTGCAGGCCAATGTGTTTTGGCAGGCGCTGAGCTGGACTTCTGAGGGATATTACAGTTTGTATGACTATCAATGGACAGCACATAACTCTGAATACATTTTCCTTGGAGTTTTTTTTTAATACCCTTAACCTGGACGACAGCCATGAGCCTACACTCACTCGTAGAATCCGCCCGCCTCTGAGGAGCTGTATCGCAGCACCAGTTTAATATGCAGGCCAGTTCTTGGTGGTATCAGATCAATGAAGGTTTTCAAATCAGACACAGCCGCTGAGACAGACAGAGGAGACCATCTTTGGCGCACATTAAGAGAACACTTTCCTCCTCCTTAAGATCACAGTTATTTCTTTTTTTGATGGAGCCATTGAGCAAGACTCGACTGTCTTGTGATGCTTGTTAAAAATATTAACTTTAAATGTGGAGAGGGATCTTTCCATATAGCTTCAAATTGTTGAATTGGGTTACTTTGAAAATAATGGCCTAATTACAGCAACTTAAAGCATTATTATGCTAAGGCATCTCTGGAAAGATGTAAAATGGTAACCTTGAATCTGATCTCTGTGCAGGTTATTACAGACAAAAGACAAAATCTGCCAAATTCTTTATATCAGCTGTTGAGACATTAATACAGCACTTTCTTCTCACTTTCCTACGGATTAATGAAGGTTTTTATTGTCAGCCATATGAATCCAAGCTTTCAAGATGCATTCATTCATTTTTAATGTTTTACCTTCTCAATCAAGGCAGTGCTAACCAATATTTTTGTCTAAAAACAACTCTACAGCATCCTACTTGCTTTATTTGATCAAACCATTGAATGATTCAACTATCTTGTGATTCTCTTCAACAATTTTAACTTTAAACGTGGAGGGGTTTTCTTTCTTTTCTTATTGCTACAAAACTGTTGGACTGGGTTACTTTGAAAGTAATGGCCTAATTACAGCAACTTAATATATTATTACACTAAGGCATCTCTGGTAAGATGTAAAATTGTAGCCTTGAAAGCAGTGAATCCAATCATTATGCAGCTTTTTTACAAAAAGAAAACCTGCTTTAATACTTTCCAAATTACTTCAATAACAACTGCACTAAAGATGCATAGAATGACACACTTTGCTTACATTTTCTTCACTTTATCTTCTTGATCTATGGATAATTTAAAGGTAGATTTTAAAAAAGGGTGATGTAAGTGCTTTAATCAAAGCTTTAACAGCTGTATTCTGGAATTTCAATGTTTTTACCCCCTCAATCAAGGTACTGATACTGCTCAGTTGCATCTAAAAACAGCTCCTTTACTTCTTTATGAATAAAATTCATGAGAATTCCCAGAAGCTTTAATAGAAAGATGCATGTGCAAACATGATCTGACAAATTTTTTCATCCCAACTTTATCCTGCTCCTGCTCCTGGTATAATTCCCAACCTATGTTGGAAAAGATGTTTAAACGCAACAGGAAATAATCAGGAAATTCTTCACATGGAAGTAGGTGGGGCTGATGACTACAATATTTTGCAACCAGTGCCAGTTAAAGCAGTTTCATACTGTTTCCAGTCTACTCTTTTCTTCACATGGGGCAGGGTGCCCTTAGATTCCCCAGAAATTTTTAGGAATGCATGTGTGAAATCAGCACTTATTGTCTTTTTGATGGGCCTTTAAATAAAACTCAGCTTCCTGCGATGCTCTTTAAAAGCAGCTTTAAATTGTCTCTCATCCATGTCTTTATGGACCTTGCATTGTGCACTGGTGCACAGTCATGTTGGAACAGGAAGGGGCAATCCCCAAACTGTTCCTACAAAGTTGGGAGCATGGAATTGTCCAAAATTTCTTGGTATGCTGAAGAATTCAGAGTTTCTTTCACCGGAACTAAGGGGCCAAACCCAGCTCCTGAAAAAGAACCCCACACCATAATCCCCCCACCGCCAAACTTTTCACTTGGCACAATGCAGTCAGACAAGTACTGTTATCCTGGCAACTGCCTAACCCAGACTCTTCCATCAGATTGCCAGATGGAGAAGCGCAATTCATCACTCCAGGGAATGTGTCTCCACTGCTCTAGAGTCCAGTGGTGGTGTGCTTTACACCACTGCATCCAGGGCTTTGCATTGCACTTGGTGATGTATGGCTTGGATGCAGCTGCTCGGCTATGGAAACCCATTCCATGAAGCTCTCCACGCACTGTTCTTGAGCTAATCTAAAGGCCACATGAAGTTTGGAGGTCTGTAGCGATTGAATCTGTAGAAAGTTGGCAACCTCTGCGCACTATGCGCCTCAGCATCCGCTGATCCCACTCCGTCATTTTACGTGACCTACCACTTCGTGGCTGAGTTGCTGTCATTCCCAGTTGCTTCCACTTTGTTATAATACCACTGTCAGTTGACTGTAGAATATTTAGGAGAGAGGAAATTTCACAACTGGACTTGTTGCACAGGTGACATCCTATCACAGTACCACGCTGGAATTCACTGAGCTCCTGAGAGCGACCCATTCTTTCACAAATGTTTGTAGAAACAGTCTGCATGCCTAGGTGCTTGATTTTATACACCTGTGGCCATGGAAATGATTGGAACACCTGATTTCAATTATTTGAATTGGTGAGTGAATACTTTTGGCAATATTGTGTAACTGACCAGATAACAGTAACTTAACTGATTATATTGCATAGGATGTACATACCTGGTAACCTTCAGCGCTTTGTGCCTTGACCCCATGCCTTTTTTATTTTCGTTATTTAAAAAAATGAAAAACCCCTGTTAATACTTTAAATTCTCCAAGAACAAGCCAAATGTCATCATTATCTTCTCACATTGTGTTCAATTATTTCTTGATCCGAGACCTTTATTGTGTGATAGAACTGCAGACATTAAAAATTTGCAGCTCAGTTCATTCATTTAAATGTGTTTTACCTTTACCTTTGGTTGGCGTCATTGATTGAGATTCAACTGCCCTGTGATATTCTATAAATACATCAACTTCAAATCTGGAAAGAATTGACTTAATGGATTATTATGCTAATTGTAAAATGGTAACCTCATTTCTTTGTTTTCAATTCCAATGCAGGACTTTAAAAAGTGAATTCTGCTGTGATTTTTATATTCTTCAAAGACTAAGGCTGTAGAGGTGAATGAAAATGCACACTACATGTGACGACACTGTACAACTATACTATTACTGATCTTTATTTTGTTATCAACTGTCTGTATGAACAGGCTGTTGATGTTGTGAGTGCCTGCCTTTGTTTTGGCCATCAAATCACTTTGTAAACTTCTGTTTTTGTTTTTTTTTTAAATGAGATACAGTATTATTATTACTATTTTCCTCTGTGAACCGATGCATTAGTTTCACATCGGTATCGCTGATATCAGATGAACACTGGCCATTGGCAAATGGATTCATATTAAGAGAAATATCTGTTGTGTCCAATCTATTTGATGCTGGCACCTGAAGCACCTGACTGCTTATTTGAAGTCGAGCTTATTCATTTGGAAGAAGTGACATGTTGGAAAACTTGTTTTCATGGTCAAAAATGAGAAAATGTTGGCATAGTGGTAGTCTAATGCCTAAAGTAGTGTTCAAAAAATGTGTATCTGCATGAGTGTTAGCTGTTATTTTGAACGTCGGTATTACAGGTGCCCTAGTATTTAGAATCCGTGTATCTCTACTACGCTCGCATTTTGTACACAATTTCTTCTTGATTCAATAATACTTCGTTTAAGGTGAAATTCAAAATCAGTAATCAAAGCTTTACAGCTCTATTCATTCATTTCAACATGTTTAAGTTTTGTTTCCTTATGGGGCGGAGGCTTTTATCTTTCTGTTTGGAGAGGAAAGGACTGTGGATAGCTCAGGAAATCAGGGAGAAAGAGTGGGGAATAACATGCAAGAGAGGAGCTACAGGTCAGAATCCATGTGTCATTCATTCAGTTGATATTTGATTTGTAATTGAACAACAAATAATTGAAAAAGACCGGTGTTTCATTTATGTGTTATTCAATTATCAATCAAATATCAACTGAATGAATTACACACTGATTGGTCAGACCTGGGACGCCCCTCCTTTCACTGACTCAATAAAGGCACTGTTGCTGTAAGGTTATGTCTGAAACAGCTCACCTATATCCTTCCTATTTGTTTGGTTGGAGCCAAAAAGTACGACGGAACTGTCCTGTGTTCCTCTTTCAGAATGAGGGGTGGGGTTTTCTTTACTATCACTCCAAATCGTGGTAGTAAAAAAATGCTGAAAAAATATAAACAGTACACTTGAGCAATGTCTTTCTGATATCTCTTAATTCTTTCCAAATCCCTTCAATAGGAACTCTTCATACCTCCTAGTGAGGCACAAAAAAAATTAAACAATGGAGCTCACATTTTGTTCCAACTATCTTATGATCTGCAAACAGTTTTGTTTTTGCAGATCCTGGCGAGAAATTAAAGCTTTTATGTCCCATTCACTCATTTCAATCCAGCAGCCGCAGCCTAAAACAGCACACCTATATTCTAGTTGTAATCTTGTGGTGCAAAATCAGAGAAATGCTATGATCTATTTCTCTCACTTCATGTATACTCAAACTGTTTCATATACGTGTTGTAAGGAGGCAATCATGTGCGCTGTTGCCGTCTCCCTTGCAGCCTTCCCTGCCTTTTCCCGTGCATTATTCAGTCTTTTCCTGAAGTAACAGCCGCCCCTCTACATGCAGGCACGCCGACCACTAACACACTAATGTTATGTAAAAATGAATGATGAAATTCAAGGAGGCCAAATGAAAGAGAAACCGGTGAGTGTATGTGTGTGCAAATGCTGGCCCTGGTGTGAGCTTGTGTGCGCGTTCAAAGGTGAGGCCTTGGGTGATGGAGAACAGGATTCCCTTACCTCCTATAAGTACAGAGGAGGATAAAAGGCAGCTGTAATGACCTTGGTATAATGAAGGCCTTGCTGATTTCCATGATTTTCTTGCTTTCATGCCACAGATCTGCTGTTCCATAGGAGGGGCAAGAGGCAGAAAAAGAAGGAGCTTTGTCTGGCCAAACATTAGCAGACAACAACATTTGCTCAGAATCGAACACAAACTCTTGCTCCCATGTTAGAGTCATTATGTAAATGATTGTTATCTTGAGGCAAATTAATACATGAAACACAGTTTTCTTAATAGCTGGACCTTTTTTTCTTTCTCTTTTAGGTGACCAATTTACGTGTAATTTCCTTAATTCATGAATTTATTTAGAAAGTGATGTAATGCTTGTTCCTTTTTATCTTGAAAGCAAAGGCAGCGTGTTGTTGAGGGCTGCTCGGTGCAGCTAATATGGCACAACAAAATGAAAGGCTTCAAACGAGCTTTTCCACTTGGAGCTGATGTAGTGCTGTGGCTGACCTCCAAATATGATTAGACTGCGGTAAACACAACAATAGCAAACAATAAACAACTGGTAATTGGTGTGATCCTCTGTTCCAACAAGATCTCTCTTGATTTGCTATGAATTATGAGCGTTAATGTTTGCGAGCGCCGTGCCCCTCTGAGGATATCAAAAAGCTCCCGCGCCGTCTTGATGGGCCTGTCTCATTAAAGGAGAAATGGAGGCCAATGTGGGGAAGTGATGTTCAGTGCATTCATCAGAATAACTGGCATGAACTCACCTCTAATTCATTCTGTCTCTGAGTCTGATATAAGATGATTATACTCTGATGAATATTGTTTATGTGTGTGGAGAGAGGGAGGGAGAGATTTGGAAAGGTGTAGCCCTGAAGCATCCCAGGTGAAGTCTGCCCTCTACAGGCAGCTCTTAAATCCATGCTCTGTATTCTTGTGTACCTACAAAACATGCATCAGTGCTGGTGTGAAGAAAATGTGCAGGTTTCACAAAGTTAAAGCCAAAATTTCTTGAGGAAAAACATACAAAGCATGAAATATGCACAACATAGTCTGTCATACATCTGTGCACATAAAGACAGCTCTCCTTGGCACGCTCACTACCAGGTTTTCCTGCTTAAGCTCTCCAACTCCATACATGCCACCTCTTTCATTAATACGTGATGAGAGAGAAAATCTCCAAAGACCCCAATAGGCAGAGGCATTGTTTCTCTTTTAAAGTCATCTCAGATGGAAGGAGCAAACTTCAGAGCCTCAGTGAAGTGTCTAATGAAAGAAGTCTCCTCCTCTGCGGCTCCATTTCGCACAGCGTATTAGGAATCTAAATGTTGACTGAAGACAGTTTGATTCTCTGTCTGTGATTTTCTTAAGGAATAAAAACAGTGTGGCGTGTTTACACTGTAAGCCATGAAAGAGCTATGAGAAGGCTCATCACTACCCGATGCCATTTTGGGAGGCGGAAAGTGAGGTTCATACCACGGTTCATTTGAACGCCATATCAAACAGAGAATGTTTAAGACCAAGATCAAAGACGTTTCTGGGCAAAAATATCACTAGACCAGATGCATTCTTGTAAAATTGGTACTTTACGCTAGCAGTTATTTCAACAATGTCTGGCTATTATTGGAAATCAGACAAAAAGAGAAATATCTACAAATCTCTCCTGCCTTCGGAGCTGTGGAGGAAAATGTGCACATTGTGTAAAGGCAAGTAACCAAAAGTGGCATTTCAGGACCACTGAGGTGGCTCTGGTGTCTAAAATGTATGAAGTCTAATCAAAGTTTTAATCAGCCTTTAACAGAACAAAGCACAAAATCTATTTTATCTCATGCAACAAAGAAGATGTGTCCATGAATAAGAATGGTTTGAGGGCCCAGTAAAGCATCAAAGTGTTTACATTTTGGAAAGAGTTAGATATGAGTGAGGACTCACTGCAGAGAAAGATGTATCCATTGTTATTTTAAACATTTTTATTCAATGTACAATAAAGGTAAATGTGAAAAAAAATGAGTGGAATCTTAAGTAGTTTATTGTGTATAACTGAGTATTCAAAACAGAAAAATATGCTACATTTGGCTGTTTTCAGAAATTCTAATGTTATTTACAAAAATTAAGATTATGTATGAAAAAATGAAGTGGAATCATAAGCATTTATTTTAGTAGATTATTTCTATTTTTACCCATGTGTTGTCCCAGGGTCAAAAATGCCAATATCAACCTTCCTCATGATTTTGTTTTGCATCTAATTATCTTATTCTCGTCTTTAATCACACAATGTGGATGGGATATATGGTTAAAATGGGAGAAGACAAGAGTTTGGGGATGAATTCCATATAGTGTAAGTATATGAAGACACAATATTGCTATGTTCACAAAAAATGTTTCACTGTTCCCTCTCAAAGAATGGATAGCATTAGCAGAACTAATTTATAAGTCTTTCTTCTACTTTTTAGCAGATGTGTATCTATAGCTAACATAAACCATGTTTATAACAATGAAATAACTTAAGAAATGATATAAAAAAACTGATTTGTTAAAGAAAAAACAAATTGTGTGTCATAATGAAAAATAGGAGGTTTCTGGTGATTGAATGAAGCCATTCAACAATGTGAAAAGGAAAACCCTGACGTTTGTGAGGAATGAAAGGTTCTTTCCCTATGCAAAAGAGATTTTTTGTTCAACATTCAGTTCAACTTCTTAACCTTCGGAGTTTGATAAAGGCAGGTTATTTTTTGATGATTTGGATAAGAAGAGTATACAGAATATTAAGACAACACAAGGGTTAAAGGGAAATGTCATGTATCGACACATCACATCAATAAATAGCATTTACATTTTGATAATTTGATCATTTGAAATAAAAGCTATTATAGAGAGAGAGAGATCGATTGGCTTTAAGTTTTGCTCACAAATTATATAATTTTTATTTTATTATTTATCCTAACTTCAGAGATTTGTTGCAGGGTGTTCACTGATGCAGTTTTCTGAACATAAAGTTCTTTTTCAAAAGCTAACTGGCATATTTATGTTGGTCTCATTTCTTTAAATGCCTTAGCATCTCAATTATTGAGAACTTTTTTTCTTAAATGTACTAAAATGCCTATCTTATCTGATGAAATAATAAAGATATTAACTTAAAAATAAGTTAAAGGTCGATACAGGAGAAAAAAAAAGTTAATTTAGCTCCAAAAGTTATATTTTCCATTCATCTGATTGCACCTTGTAAGTCACTTGAAAGTCTTGTTCTGTTTCCATTCTGTAGTCATTTCAGAGGTAACTACTATAGAGCTCTATAATTAGAACGAAGATATCATCAGTTGATTTGTGCCAAAAACTCATTTACTCATTATCCAATACTTATATATGTTTTCATTGTAAAGAACACAGAGTCCCTCCTATAGTTATAGATAACCTTATTGTAGTGGTCAATTTGTTTAGAAACAGACATAAATCAAGACATACACATTTTGATTCCACCATAAAAGATACATGAATTAGATATCAAATATAAAAGAAACACTTTCTTGGGATTACATGTACATATTGTAGCAATAGTAACAGTAATATAAGCTTCATATGCCTTTTTGAGAGCTACAAACAACTCTGTATAGACAGTGAGCTCTGTAGAGCACGAAATAAAATTTTGCCACTTTTCAAGTAAAGATATTTCTCCTTATTTGACAAAAGGTTGGTGATGTGGGTCTCTCTAGCAAAAAAAAAAAAAAAATTAAACTAGCTGTACTTCAGACCAAAAATTTCAGAATTTAGAAAGAACTTAAATGTCTAAGGAATAAGGATAACGGAGGCAATAAAAACTTTGGCTGACTAGGTCCGTCTGTTGTACTTTAAACTGCACAAATGTATTCACACATGCTGGTATCATGCAGATAATACCACACATAACAAAAATAGACATCTTTTTATACTTCAGAGTATAATTTTGTACCATAATATGTATGTTTAATTTTTCTTCTATGGACATTCCCTGTTTGTGCATAAAAACTAAAAGTGATAATGACTGGTCTCAATGATGGTTTTGTTCACTTGTAAATATATTCTTGGTGCCTTCTTATTACTTGGTGTACTCTTGTATGTATGCATTAAATAATTCTGTTGCTGTTGAATAAATATTTATGCTTGTGTTGTCTATATGTTTCTTGTATCTAACTTTGTTGCAAAAAGAAATCCCCTCTGAAAAAATAAAATTCAAGTAGTATTTAAATATGCCAAAACAATTCAAATAATGTTGAAAATTTAGGAAGAGTTGAGGAAATAAATCACTAAAATGATCAATAGCAAATCAGCTGTTTATACTAATTGCTGAACATTGGATGACAGACCCGTGGAGAAATATCTGTCTAGATGCAGGATCACAAAGTTTGTCATCTTGTAAACTTTGTGGCTCATCAGAAAAAAGAGTTTTAATTGGAAAAACGTCTGTTGTGTATAAGCAAAATTATGGGATATTTCTAACTTTAGAGACAGAAAAGCAGCAGGATCACTAGGAGTTTAAAGACCCGGAGTAAAAACAACCAGCAGGGAGTCAAATATCCAGTTTGAATTGGAGTGTAATTTGCTTTGCATTTCTCTCAATTAATAACTTAAAATCTAAATTAAAAAATATATTTTTAAGCAAAAGTGAACAAACTTTAAATAAAAATAATTGTAGCCAATTGCCTATTCTTTTATTTGACCAGGCTACAGTCAATAACTCTCTACAGAAAATAACTACACCACAACACTTTCAACTTTATTCAATCTCCTTATTAGAGCAGATTGCTCATCGCCTACTTCACAGAGCACCCATATAGCATTGCTGACAGCAGTAAGGGAGAGCTGCACACATGAACTTCTCGCTAACACTTTTCTACGCTAACCAGCTGTCCCCCTGTGGTTTCAGCCTCGGCCAAACCTTTGAAACGTCCTTCAAGGCGCGAAAAAAAAACAACATGCACACTGCTTTGGGTAAAATCCTATTTGTACACTGTAATTACGCTTTGAAAAGTTGTAAAGTTTAAAGTTTGAAGACCTTCGCTTTTTTCTCTCCTCATTTCTGATATTGATTAGGCTCTAAAACATATGTTTCTAAAACACAGACTGTTCTGAAGAACAAAGAGGTTTCTCATTACGTGCTGCGCCTCAGACAACTTTGAATGTCTCAGAATGGGTTTACGGGTGTTATCAAGGGAAGCAATCAGGAGAACGCGGTCAATATTTTTCACAACCGTAAACCACCATTAATTCTCTCTAAACAACAGCACTGCAGGCACTTTGAATGTGCTTATTAACAAGATAGAGGTTTAAGGTGATAGGTGTCCCTCATGTCCTCAATGATAAAAAAAAAACACAGAGAAATAACATATCAATAGAGGTAGTTAGTAACTCAACACACTACAACTGAGCAATTGTCTTTATAAGGATCAACATTTTCATTCTTGGCATAAAATCTTTTTAAAAAATGGCATCTGAACCATTTTATGTTGCAAAAACCCACTAAAGCGAAAACAAAATACAAGATTTTGCAACAAAATTGATGTTATAAATGTAAGAACTTTGATTACAAGAAAATAGCAGTCGAAATATTTTGTTTGGGACTATAATTTGTCATTGTTAAAAGGGACATATTAGTCTGGATTTAGTGTATTATGCTGTCTGGATTGTTAGAATAATCACCCAGCAACACAGAGACATGGGGTAATTTTGTTGTTTGCTTTGGTTGCAGTGCTTGTGTGAGAATAATTCCAAGTGAAATTGTTATTGTACCATTAATGTCTGACCTTGTGATCATGTAATCTGTTTCAGTAATTCCCATAAAACAATACAGCCTCTTAAGTGCATCCAACAAGTGTTTCATCACCACTTAAATATGCCTTTATTCAAGTCATTATTGTTTGAAACCTGCTTTTTTATTAAGTTTGAGATCAAGCAGGGAAGTCCCATTTTGATTAAAACACTTCACTCTGTTTCTTGCCCCTGAAGTCAAACATGAAGCCATTTTGTCATACTGACCTTTACTTGTTTTGCTTTATTTCAAGTTGGGGATGCAGCAAAGGAGGCTGAGATGTCTTGAACCACTCCTGCCTTCAGTAATCGGTGACGATCTCCAGGCGCATACACACCAAGTGCTCTGTCCAGCTGCTCCAAGGAGTAAGAACATGACTAGAGGGAGGGGAACTGGACACAAATTGGTTGGTTTAAAAAAAAAAAAAAGAGTCTAAATCAAAATTATAACTAAGGCTGATTAGAGCATACAGATGGACTACTTTCTTTGGAATTAGTGCAACAGTGATGCTCAATAAAATCTAAAATAAAATCATTTAAAACTTAAACATACAACTAACAATTTACAAAAGAAATAGTTATTATGCGTGCGCTGACCCTTTATGAGAATGTGGCTTTGTTAAATAAGAAAGTATGCATGCCTAAAAATTAGCAAAAATCATAAATAAGGCTAACAGCAGAGATGGACACTTAGTACACTGAGTGTGCTCCACATGAATTTGATTTTAGAGGTCATCTATTTCTGTACTTTTACTTTGCACCAACAGTGAATCAGCTTTCAGAAGAAAAGAATACATTTGGTTTCTTCTTCATATTTTGAAAATGCAATGTAAATACTTGAAAGACTCATATTTAACATAAAATGCACATCAACGCATTGAAGTTGCAGTGCATAAGACTGGGAATATAAGCGACATCTAACAATCAGATTGTAGATTTCAATGCTCAGTTCTGGTGATAACGATGGCGATCAGTGGAATTTTTAAAAAAGTGCCTATCTGTTATGTGGTCCCTTCTGTAGTACTGCAGCAACATGCAAGATACAAAAAAAAAAATCCACAATGTCAGAGTCCATCGAGGGAACCAGTACACAACTATTGTAAAGTAAAAGTACAGTTACCCTGCAACAGTACTGATCTCTACTCCAGTAAAAGTAGAAGGTATTAATTTACTCTAAGTACTGAGTACTGCTACTGAGGAGTTGTACAATAAAATATGACCTTTTCTTAGGTCTGTTGGTAATAACAGCATGAGAACATGGATCTTAATCAGCTTTTTCAGCTGCAGTGTGATGTGGAATCATTCTCCTGATATTAGGGATGCACGATATTGGATTTTTGCCAATATCCAATATAGTGAGATTTTCAAATTCATTTTATTTGATGAGCAATATTAATATTTAAAGGAAGTTTAGACCTTAAAATTCGGTCCTTAAAACACACTTTAAAGCAGTGGGTCTCAGCTGGTGGGTCTGGACCCAAATGTGGGACATGACGTTCCTTCCAGTGGGTTGTGAAAGTTTGCCAAGAGAAATAAAAAATTGACAAACAAGTCTATGTACAGAAGCCCAAAGTGGATATACTGTAAATAAATACAGCTATTTCTTTGTTTGTTCTTCCTATGATGATGAGCAAATTTCAGTATTTTTCTCAAGATTTCCAATTATGTATCTCCTTTTCTTTGGAAAACAAAGTTGGTTCTCCCAAGATAAGAGGTAATTTCTTTAGGAGATTACCAAATTTCTACCAAATGTCTGGAGAAAATGGAGTAACAGAGATGTATGCATGCATGCACTTCTGCAATGGTTTGCTTTTTAAACGTTTTCTTTTCTCTTTGTTCCGTTAGGTTTTGTTCCAAACTACAACATTTTCATTAAATAAATTAGCATGGTTGGAATTTTTTCTAAATTTGGGTCACAAATTCTCTTTAAGTGGTGGTGAGTCCTGATGTCAGACCAATTGAAAACCACTGCTTTGAAGTGTAAGGAATGATGATAAATAAAGAAAAAGACCAACTACAAAGGCCTGTTGGTCAAGCCTTAAATAGCACCAACCAATTTTTTTCGTACCGCCAATAAAGCTGATATAGGTAGATTTTTAAAGCCAAAATATTGGTTGGAGATATCCACAGAAATGTTTGTACCTGCCAATACCGATAATTCACTTTTTAAGCTCAAATCTGCTGATACCAACATCATGCAGGTAATACTGTGAAATTAAAAGTACTAATTTCAAAATTAACTCAAAAACTCCAAGAACACAAAAAAAGATATTTAATTTGAGTAATCTGAGTAAATGTTAGTTGCTTTTAACCCTGTAGATGACCCCCCATGCATATTAAATTATCTTATTATTTTACCTATCTGCGTTTTTATCTCCCTTAAACTGTTTTTAATATAATTATTATCATTAGTACTATTCATTATTTATCGGCATATTTTTAATATTTTACTCTTCTTATTGTTTACATTTTTGCAGATTGTATTGTTTGTTTCAGTGTTTCTCTTTCTCATACTTGGGCTTTTACCTTCCTTTTTTTCCTTAAAATAAAGTTATAGTTAACAGGCAGTGGTTCTTAACAACTACTCCTAAAATTCTCAGAGAGGCACTTTGCTTGAGTAAGCTATTTTCCTTTGTTCTTAGATAGTAATACAAAACAACTTACTGAAACTATTTAGTATCACATCTGAACTCCTCCCTCTCTATTGCTAGCAATACTAAGGGGGAAATGATAGCTATGCATCCATTATAGGCTTTAGTGTATTATACATATGAAATATTAACTTAGTACTGTGTTTACGTGTTTAAAGGTATCAGTGGCCATTATTCGGCAATAACAGTGACACTTTAAGATAAGTTTAAACCAGTTTTCTGAGAAAACTTACCTGCATTTACTTGAGGCACATTTGGAGCGCAGAGCCTCACATTTTTTTGAATATGCCGTAGTTTTAAAATTGTAACTAAAATGTACGCTCCAAATTCCTTTTTAACAGCTGGTAACTGATGTTAACAAGCGTGAAAATGCAGCACTGTACTGTATAAAAGAAGTAAAGTTCGAATGAAGCAATATTTGAAGTCAATTTACACTTCTTGAAGGCTCATCTTCAAAGTACCTGTGTGCTAGAAAGTGAGCTGTTGGGCCAGTTTGAACTATCACCCGGAAGATCTCGCGAGAACGCGATGTGGTTACCAGGGGAACGAGAGCTTAGAAGTTGCGGTTGCCTGCCTGCTTTGCTTTCACTAAATGATATGAACACCGCAGATACAGCGTATACTTTTCTTATTCACGGATGAATATGCATGCTTGCGACGACTTCACTCATGTCGGAAGTGTATTAGAGCCTCCTCAACCTGTTTGACAGTGCTGCTCATTCATTCCAAGGTTGGTATCTTTGTTAACGAGTCAAGGTTTGCCAGCCTGCTAAAGCTATCGTAGCTAACAAAGTGTTGTAGCCAGCCTTTACAAACAGCAACTTTACTCACTCTGTCGACAGGGGATTCTCCTTCACGTGTAGCCTGACAGTTTTAAGTAATGCTGCCGAAGTAAAAACGGACGTTGTGCAGCTGTTTTTCTGGCAGTGGAGTTAAAAATAGCCAACTTTACTGGGGTCAATATAGGTTCACGTTTACTTTTGCCTGTGGGCTAAACCATTGACGTTTCGCGCTTAAAATTCAATAACGTCAGTGAGTGTGTTGTGTGAACTCCCAACAAGGACAGCTGATATCAAGCTATTGTGAGGGTTATTTTATATGAAACAATGTGTTTTAAAGAACTTTTTCAGCTCGGTTGTTGTACAGTATCCCTATATTCAATGCGGCTGTGCAGGAAAAACAGAACCAAAGTGGTATGTTATAAACAACGCTCTTTTGTCAACACAGGCACGTGACGATATCCTGCAAAAATGCCTTCACCACAAGTCATCCAGCCTGTCCTGAAGATGAAAGTGGACGAGCTGTTTCTTAACTGGTTAAGTGACCCTGCAACACAATCACTACTCAAGGATTATCTTGATCTAATCAAAAGTGGGCAGAACCTTGATCTGAGCAGCGGGGAGCCCCAGGACAAAAGGTTATTAACCTTCAATGAGAACAATAATGTGGCATCCCAAAAAAACCTGGTAGAGAAGAAGCCTGCTCCCATCAGCACTCCCTCCAGCCCCCCCTCTGCCAGCACCTTGCCCTCTGGTTGTAGCAGTAATACTAGAATGACTGGACCCAATGGCAGAGTTCTGCGGAGATCGGTCAGCACAAAAAAGGTAAATAAACTAACAAAATAAACGTTTAAGGGGTTATCATCAGACTTCTTAAAGCATGTAGCTCATCCCCCTTATCTACACTGTTTTGAAACTGTTTAGCAGGTTTTAACAAGATTAAGAGGTTCTTAAAATACCAAGCCACAGGGCACTCAAGGTTGCCTTTCATAGTTACAAAACAAGGGGTGACTAGCAGTTTCAGTCTTCTTTCTTGAGCTTTTCGAAGTACCTTTAACTTCAGGGCGTGCTTAAAATCATGGTGCGTCATCTGTTTGGCAGCAGGTGTTGGTAGTAGAATCTATAAGATGGAGCAAGACATGGGATATGCCATTATATTTCATCCAAATCATGTTCATTATTTAGTTTCAGATAGCTATGTTGCATTGGAGTAGACTGTACACAGAAATGGCAAAGTGAAGTCAGTACACCTGTGCAACTGGGTGCATTCTAGAATGGAATGAAGTTAATTACTGTCTTAACAACAGGTATGTGCTTGTTAACATCACTGAGTATAAAGAGATGAAGATTGTTCCTCTTGTAAAGCGGTGGTGATTTCATCAACTAAAACTTTGACTGAAAAAAGGTCATTGTTGACAGCTTTTTTTATATAAGGAAGATGAGATTAAGACCAGCCTAAAACAGATCTTTGATGGCTCAAACTCTGACTTAAAGTACATTAAGTTTTTGTCAATGAGACTAAAATGTATTTTAGTTTTCATTAGACATACAAAATCCATGTTTCTCCCCTGTGGGTAAATCCATCAAACCGAAACATATCTGTGCTTCTTTTGTCTCTCAGCTGAATAACACAAGGAACTTAGGTTTTGTAGGTGCATAAAGCACACGAGTACAATTTGGCAACAGATTCAGGCAAGGTGAATAATGTTTTGGCAACAAGTTCTGACTAAAATGTAAGGCGTAATATGACTAATGTGATTTTTAGTTTTTGTCGACTAAAACTACAAAGGATACAAATTGCTAAAATGTGACCATAACTGCTGAACATCACATCCTTAAGACTAAGACTAAAATCAAAAATAGCTGCCACAATTAACACTGGTCTTGAAGATTATTTATTTGAGTATGAAGCAGGACTGAATAACTTGGGGAAAATGATCTAATTGCAATTTTTTTTACTCAAAATTGAAATAGCGATTTCAACTGTTGGCTGGACAGCGGTGCAGGGGTTAGTGCTGTTGCTTTACAGCAAAAAGGTCCCTGGTTCTCTTACTGGTCAGGGCCTTTCTGTGTGGAGTTTGCATGTTCTCCCTGTGCATGCGTGGGTTCTCTCCAGGTATTCTGGCTTCCTCACACCACCAAAAACATGCTCATTAGGTTAACTGGTGACTCTAAATTGGCTGTAGGTGTGGATGTGAGTGTGCCTGGTTGTCTGTCTCTATATGTCAACCCTGCGATTGACTGGCGACCAGTCCAGGGTGTACCCTGTCTCTCGCCCAATGACAGCTGGGATAGGCTCCAGCACCCCCGTGACCCTCCAACTGGATAAGTGGTATAGAAAATGGATGGATGGATTTCAACTGCAATCATTTTTAAGTTCCTCATCTTATGTATTTTTCAGCAAACACAAGCAATAAATCATTCTATATTACGATAAACACAGTATAAGATAAATTGAATTAGATCTGCAAAATTTTGAAAAAACATATTTAATTGCTACTCATATTGCAAATTTGATATGAATTGTTATATGGACAGAAAAGATAATTTTTTATGAACAAGAAAAACAGAAAAAATAAGGAAAGTAGGACTTTTGCAAAATCTTTCAAAAATTGCACTTGAATATTTGCATAATATAAAGAGCATAACATCTCTGCTGCAAAATGTATTGAACTGTTATTTTAACTTATTTCAGGTTAAAGAAATGATGAACCTTCTGTGATTTTAAAATTGCACTAGGACATTGGGATTCAATCCCAATTTTAATTAATTGCTCATACTTGACTTGAAGTAAGCATTTCATTATTTGATTTACAATGGACAGATGTATACAAAAAGCTTATCTGAATCTCATGGCTTTGGGCCTTGTTTAGCAAAATAGATTTTCATTTTTGGTGTAGAAAAGCCAAATTGGAAAAAGATAACAAACACTAAATTCCATTAATATCAGCGTTTTTAGAAAATATCACACCAATTTGGATGTCTCATTTTTTTGATATAGGTGGTAAAATCCTTGCATTTTTAAAATGACAATAAGAAATATATCTGCTGTTTAAAACATACTTGAAATATTACAGCTGTTCCAGATTATGTTGTTATTGCTAATAATAAAACTTTTATGGGTTTGTTTACAGATCCTCAAAAAATATAGTTGATGTTTTAGCTTGGCATCACAACTACCTTCTGACTTTGTTGTTGATCTTTCTTCCTCTTCTACCCAGTTTGTAGATTTTTTGTAAGATTACCATATCTTTTAGATAAGATACAAGGAGGCCAAAGTTGGAAAGTTTATTTTCTCAAGCTGGCCACAAGAGGTTGCTGAGTATCCTAGAGGATCAGAGAAATTCGAGGACTGTCCACCCTGTACCATCTCAGTAGATCCTCTATGTCTATATGAATCTGTAGTCATTGTTAGTCAAGTACTTATGAAATGCTGATGTCTCAATCTTGAATAAACAAGGTTTAAGAGATGGAAGTATCTGAAACCTTGGTTACTCCACTTGCAGTGATTTTACCACACTCTAACAAGAGTCTCAAAGCGGGAAAAGGTTTTATACTGTAGTGTGCTTCAATTACACATATAATTCAAGCAGCACTAAACAGTTAAAAGGCTTAAAATGTTTCTTTTCATGACTGCCAAGCAGCCAAGAAAGGACACTCTGATCATAACAAGTGTGATGACAGTGAGACAGCCAGACAGCTGGGGGAGGTCATCTTGGAGACCCCTCCTTCTACATGTTGTTGACATGCTAAAGACATACATGAGGAGGCATTCAAGTGGTTGCCGGTGTTACATCTGTTTTGTCACTGACTATAACACCAGGCCTGGACAGCTAAGACCTGGCATTGCACTCAGAACTGGGAGTTACATTTCAGAGATGATAAGCTGGTTCTGACACCAATGTCAGAAATGTTTCAATAACAAGATGTAGTATGTGTAGAAGGGTTTGATCAAGTACTTCATGCTTTGTTTTCCTTTTAATGGTAGAAACATAGAGCTAAAAATATGCATCAGGTTGCATAACAGTTCTTTTTAACTTCAGTACACCTGAAAATATCTGGTGTAGATTTAAACAACGAAATTGTCTCGTCTTGGTAACCTGCTGAGAAATTGATTCATTTCTAACACCACATAACCGCAGGTAGAAGAGGATGCTAAAGAAAACAAGCAATGCAGCAGAGTACTGGTCTGCATGTGTCATATTTTAGTGTTTCTCAATAGAGCAATGAGTCGGCTTTAAGTGATCTTTAATTATTACCCATGCCGATGAAATCATCAGGGGGTTATGTAAAGGGTTCCGTATCTTTGTTTGTTTCTTTGTTTGTATGTGTACAAGATAACTCGAGAATGGAAAGTCAGATCTTCACCAAACTTTCAGGGAATATTGGGATGGTGACAGGGAAGAATCAATTAGATTTTGGTGATGATTCACGCACCCATTCGGTTTTTCTCTGACCTCGAAATGTTGAACACCATAGTAATCAATGGGCATGTGAGTTCCTCGGTGGCGCTGCTAAGGCGTGGGTCTGCTGCCTCAGACGGCCGTTCTAGTTAATAATGATTTTATCTCTTTCTGCCTTGTATATTTAAATAAGCCATGATGGTGAAAGACTTAGAGCAGTGATTTTCTAATGTTTTTGCACAAAGCATAGTTCAAGCCAAAATCTCAAGGCACACCATTTTCATATCCATGCTGAACCGCCTCTTTAAATTTTGTTGCAGTATCTTTAGTTGTATAGTAGTAGTAGTAATAATGCATGGTTGTTCTAATTCACAACGCTACACCTTTTGGGAACAACTTTCAGCCACATCAGCCATATTCACAGTTGTTGATTAAAGCAACCTGCTATAGCAAATCCAAAACTTTTTATACCTGTTACATCATTTTTACACCAAATTAACCAAAAAACATGCATATGAAACAAAGGCACAGTAAGAAAATACCAGAAATGCTGCAGACATCTTTAGTTTTCTAAGAGGTTGTCCAATTTTTCCATAGTTGCATAGTCATAGTAATCATGGTTGTACAAATTCCCATGGCACACCCAAACTTGCCTCAAGGCACACCAGTGTGCGTCGCCACACCATGTGAGAACCACTGACTTAAGAGTCTGGCAGATTGTTTGAAAGATTTTGATGGTTTTTTTACATCCATGTGTCTTGGCTCCTAGTAATGCTTGACCCTTAATGCCACTCTCTCACCCCAGATTAATTCAAAGCAACTGCTGATTAGTTTGTGTATTCTGCTGTGATGTGTCATGGCATGTGGCAGTGCTGTGTCACTCAATTCTGAAAGGATTGTGAGGTTGTATAAAGTAATACTTCTATTTTAAGACAACAAAATGAATTCCAGTATAGAGATGCATTCTTGAAAGGATTAGTCAAAAATTCAATTTATGTGTGGCTGGTGCTGCCTGGAACAGCTGGTGTGACTTTGACATCAGACACTGATATAGATAGCCTTGGTTCCCTTGTGTTGGCATTAGATACCCAGAAGTCTTGCCAGTGAGATGAGGTGTGGCAGAACATTTATCCCTTGTAATTTACCCTGAAACAACTCCTGTTAGATGCTGCTCATTGTCAGAATATGTGGTTGTAGATCTTGTATTTACGTTACATACAGTAAATGTCAACTCATAAGTAAGGCATGTCTTTCTGATATGCTGTGAATCTCAAAAATCTCTTTCATTTTATGATTAATTAGGTCATAATCACAGACAAAATGTGAGTTAAGAAATGTAGCACAATAGAAAGATTCACTTTGTTGTGTACCTTTTAGTCTATTCTCTGTGTCTAGATTTGGGATTGGAGGTTATTTTTCAAGATGTGATTTTATTTTTAACATGCTTAGTTGGGCTCAGCACCATTGAAGCTATTTGAAGCAGGGTCCAGGGTCATGTTTTCAGTCACCCAACTTATCTGGGAGAACTGAGTGTTAAACTGTTTCCCGCAAGTCCTTTTATTTTGGAGTCTTTCTAACTTGGGAGTGTTTAGTGTACCATTGCAACCTCTGAGTTTTGGCTTTGACTGAGCAGGTTGCGGCCCTAAGAGAGACTACACAAAGAAATATGAGGTGTCTGACAACCTTAACACATTTAGAACACTTCTTGAGAACTGTGACACCTTCTGTCTTCAACATATTTCAGCCAATTCGTTGAAGTTTTGATTTGTTTTTAAAACCTCAATAGATAAATTGATAGGACCAGATTTATTGATAGGAATATTATCACCCAGTACTTATAGATCACTATCTGTGTGAGGTTTTTAGATATGTGCCAAACAGAAAACTTGCTTTATATACATCAAATGCAGTAAACAAAGCTTGGTGTTTTGAAGATGGATAACATGGTCTGCTGAGCTTACTTTAAATCCATTTTATACGCTACCCTGAGTAGGTATGTGTGCTATTAGCCGACAGAACGATTGAAGTTGGCATCCTTGGTTGTCGCCACCAGATTAACTGGTCAGTTGAACTAATTATTACATTTTTTTAATCAATTCTGCAATCACAGTAATATATTCTGTCTAAACTGTGACATGGCCACTCACTGCAAGTAGCCACAGCATTGCCAGGTAATGACTACTGCCATACTACCATCATACTCTTCCACCCTGACGGAATCAAGGAGGGAAAACAGATCGCATCAGTAGCATAGAAACCGCTAGGTTAAGTAGTATTGTTATCTAGAAAATGGAGAATAAGTCAGTGTAGGCTGTGTCAGGTTATACTCTGGTGTAGTCACTTGATTTAAGCTGTGAGTAACAACATTCAGCACAGGTATGTAGACGTTAAACTTCAAGGATGACTGAAGGCTGGCAGCACCAGCGCTAACGTTAGCCGCTCTTAGCAAGTGGATCAAATGCCCGCTTATGCTGTGATCCTTTTTGAAATAAAAGGTTTTCATTTTTGACTATTTTTCCTAGCGTTTCATCACTTTGGAGAAGTCTGCTGCAATAAAATACGCATCCAACCACATTTCAAAATAACTCACCTTGGAACACTCCTAACCCTGAGCACTGCCTGCAGAAAATGTTGCAGAGTAACACAGCTTAAACCTGGCACACACTGAAAGATTTTTATGATTTTGAAAATATAAGACACTCCATACATGGTGCCAAATAATGACTGACTGAGATGATTTGTTACTATGTGTGGTGTGCAACGAGATGAGCAACACAACACACCACACACTTAACAGGTTTTGTTTACTGACAGCTAGAGTCTCCACTCTCAAAACTCCAAATCTTGTGGGGCAAAATTAGACTTTAGCGTAAACAAGCTATCTGTTAGCTACCTGCTACACCCACTGCACTAGCAATCTCAGTCCAGGTCCTCTCATTGTCAGTTGGATTGTGGTAGTTTCCTCAAGAAAGACTGTTAAACACTTGTGTTTTTGCCTAAAATCAACATTTTGGTCCTCCATTTCTGTATGCTGTCTAATTTTAATGCTCCATATTTACAATTATTGCCATGGCTTTGTTTGTTGTGATTCCTCCTTCTGTCAAAATGCTTCTGATCGGCTATTGCTCTGTTCTATTTGACAGTCCTGGTCATTACTGCTCGTAAACATTGAAATGTTTAATATTTATGATCTCAAATTGTAGCTGCTCTGATTGTCTCGAGGGGGTCAAATCCTCTTAAACACATCACATAGCACAGGAGAATTCTAACTGGATAATCTTTACAATCACCAGATAATCAGGCCATAGCTGACTTTGGTGGGAAGGGGGAAATCTGACCCTAAACTGGCAAAATTGTCTTCTATTGTATACCCTTTTTAGCAGACTGTGGTCTGCACCTAGTTAGGTTGATGTTGTTGAACAAATAAACACATACCTCACAAAGTAATTGTTGCTGCTAACAACTTATAAACTGTCAGTGTTTGCATAGTAGTTACTGCAATACTGTTGTGTAAGTGTGTGGGGAAGGGGGCTATTTACAGTAACCTCTTATCTGCAAATTCCTTCTTTAGTCTCCTGCCCCTTTGCTCCACTTCTGGTGTCATGTAGACTGCAAAGACATCTCATCAGACCTCCATGATAACTGAAAGCCTCTGTTTTTGTACTATTACTCTTATGCAAGCCAGCTGATCTACGCTCATCATGTTCTGCATGTCGTTCTTCCTGGAGCCCACCATGTTGCCAGTCAATCAGGCCTATTTTTGGCCCATGTTCACATGGATCCCAAATCCCCGTCTCAGACGTCTGATTTTGGTGGATTGAGCTGGAGCTTTCTGGATTTGGGTTTTGTACCCAGTGCTGTGAGCCAGTTGTGGATCTACCCCACTGTCATGAGTTCCCTCTTTAGGCACATGTCACTGGATCAATCTTGTTAGTGATGCAGATGTAGAAACCTAAGCGTAGTATTTTTGTGGGACACCATGTCAGCTAGTATTGACAAGCTGGAGAAGTCCCTTAGGGAGTTTTGATCAGTGTTGCTCCACCCTCCTATAATTTATTTCACTCCACTCTAATCTGCCCTACATGTTGTCTCTTGAATAGAAAACGTTCCAAAGTATCAGTATTGAATTCCTTTTTGATTAAAGCTCATTTCTTATTCAACTTCAAAAATTTGTGGAAAGTCTGACTGCTGGGAGCTCTCGAACCCTAAACCTGCTCAGAGTTACTCCCTCCTCCTGACAGTGTGTGATTCATAAGTTCATCTGTTATGTAATGAGGTGAACATGGCTTGGCACATGTTTCTGTACAAATCAGATTTAGTTTGCAGATTAGACATACTGTAGGGTCTGCCTGGGTTCTCATGTTTGTTTGTCACAGTGACCCATTAGAGCGTGCACATAGCATTAGTAAAACCTGTTAGACTGCTACCTCAGACTGTGTTGTTTTGAAACAGCCGGTTACCATCCAGTGGCATATATGCGGATGCTAAGTATACAATGAAATGTGGGTATCAGGGAATTAAAAATCAAATGCCAAAGTTTAAAAGTCAACCCAAAAAAGTATATGTTTAAGGGACTTTTAGGATTGGGAGACAAGAAAACCTCCAAGACATGCTTGTTGAAATAACTGAAATACCTTTATTGTAATGGCATGGTCATGTGTTGACAGAGACATACAATGTTGCTTCTGTTCAGTTCATTTCTGAGAACTCTATTTATGTTAGGAGCCTCATTTGTATAAATGTAGAATTGCAAAAATCAACATAAAGCCATGTAGCCTCAAACAGACAGCTGACATCATACAAGTGCAGTTCTAACTTCTGCTTTAGAGCAGCTAAGAGGAAGTATGGCTTGATGCACTGGCTAAGCTAAATTACATTGGGGCATAAAATCCACCCCAAACCCCAAGATGGAACTAGTTGGCTAGTAACTTAAATCCTGTCATTGTTTTGGCATTAGGTAGTGAAGCATAAGATCCAAAAAACAAAGTTTTTTCTCATGGTTAACATGAGACAAAAAGTTGGAATACTAGGAGTCTTACATCACAAGAAGTAATAAAAATGACATTGGTATCAGCATTGGCTAAATTGTTGTTAAATTAAGCTATGTTTGAACTTCCGTATAGCCAGTGCAACCCAGTGCTGAATCCAGGTAATTGAAAATTTAAATAATACTTGAAGAAAAATATTTACCATAGTCAAAGTCACAAAGTAGATAAAGCCTATGCTATGCCTGTGCCTATGCTGTCATTTTTTATCCAGTGATTTGGCATACAAATAAGAGCTGCCACTAAGGTTAGCTTGACTTCTGCCATGGTGAGGAATAATGTTAATCAGATTTTCAAATCCGCCCTCCAAAATGGGTTATAGCAGATGAATACTGATAAGTTTGTTTTACCAGAGGTTTTTGTCTTATTAAACGGGACTTCTCTGTGCCTCTGGTGAAAATCTTCAGCTCACTGGTGGATTAATTTTGTGGTTCTGTACCATCAAGACCTGCTTTATTTGAAAAGGGCCTCCAATAGCCTTTGTTGTGGTTTGTTGCTTCTAAAATCATAGTTTGAATGACTAAATGGTGCTCTGTATGAACAGATTTTGAAAATTTAAGCATCAGAATTAGTTTAAATAGAGGAAAAAATAACCAGATTATCCACCGTCCCTGCCTCCTAAGATGATTTGATTATTGGAAATGCTTGCTGGAACATGTGCATCCGAGTTTTTCAAAAGTCACAGGCTTTATAAATCCTGAGGGGAGCTTACATTCAGCAACTGTAGGTTATTTGCATGTGATGCTGCTGTTCGCTCTGTTTCCTGGATTTAAAACACTAGTAGCAGTACAGTTGCCTCATATGTAAACCAACACATCATTATCCCTGAACATCTGTTTGTGAAACACACTTCAGGTATTGTTTGCTTCAACACTAAAACATACACACCAGTTTTCCATGTGAGCTGACAGTTCAATGTGATCTACCAGGTTATATTTTGGCCTTGTTGCTTTTCTTTCCATATTTGGTTTGAATTGATGAGCACGAACAAAAGGCAGCCAGTGTGAAAAGCCATCATACAAACAGCTTATCAAGCGTGTGCAGTGTCCTGTGTGGAGGATAACAGGAACTGGGTTTGAGCAGAAACTACTGGAAAACTGTGGATGCTGTGATCCTGTCAACTAAAAATACTGTGGGTGTGCTTTCACTTTTATTTTAGAATAACAAAAAACATTAACACATGTGGGCTTATTTTTGTGGTCTAATGATGTGGACATCTGGATCTTCAGTCTTACATCACTTGGCATGTAGGTGTTGGGCATTCCTTGTTTACAGCAAAGGTAAACCCCAAGCTGTTAGATCAGCACATTAACAGAGAATTGATGTAATTGCCATCACCCTAGGACAGCAGAAACCGGAAGCAGATGTTTGTTTGAGTGCTTAAGATAAACCCTTGTGTCTCCAGATCTTGTTTCTTGGATTGCCCAAACAGTGTTTGCTGGTGCTTTTAATAGGCGCAGACTGGTTCAGTCATCATTCTTTGAATTTGACATGCACCCCCCTCCTTCTCCCTATCACCCATCAACTATAACTATAACTATAATAAGATGTGGAATGGCTGGCAGCTCAAGCTTGCAACGAGAAGGCAAAACAAAGACAACCATAAGATCAGATGCAGAATATTTGTGCCCGGTAGGGCTGGTAAATGTGGACAAAAAATGACCACGGTATACATCTCAATTTGAGTCAGTAAGTCAGATTCAAAAGCCGAGTGTCACATGGACACTTCAATTAATGGCCAACAGCACAATATCAACATATACATTAAAAACAACATAGAAATAAGCAACCAGTCTGTTAGCAAAAAGCCTGGCCAATTTTCAGAGCCAATATTCGATCATCTGAATCAGCGTTAATCCCTGATGAGATTAGTTATATTCTTGTTATAATGTTGCAATGTGTGTTTCCCCTTGGCCCCTTTTCATCCTCTACAGCCGGCTGATATGCTAAGAAATTTTCTTTTCAAGCACAGCTTTGCTTTACTTTCCTTATCTTAGCTTAACCAAGCCTAGCTTAGTTTAGCCATTTTATTCTCTTGATTTTCTGCCTCCACCTTCTCCTGCTTCCTCCTGCCAGGTGTGCCAGATGTTTTTTCCTCATCCTATACTTTTACTGATAATGGTACATGTATTAAATGCACACTAGAATTTTGGTTAATATGTACATGAACTTTAAAAGGGGTGCAGTTTCAGAGATAAAACCTCTGGCTGTTGTACATATTCATTTATAGTAAAAGTCAATGGAGTAGCTTAGTTCTTGCATGAAAGTTTTATGTCCTATTATGTCCTATAATTAATGTTGTAAATTGTAATTTTCTACACCCCTTATCCTGTTCAGGGTTGCAGTAATGCTGTAAATGTAACATATAAATTACTTAGGCTTAGGCTCTAGTTTAGCTCAGTTGGTAGAGCAGGCGCTCATATACAGAGGCTTTAGTCCTTGACACACTGGTTGCAGGTCTAAGCACTGTTCAGTGAATCCCCCCCACTCTCTCTCTCCCCATGTTTCCTGTCTCTTTTCAGCTGTCCTATCAAAAACAGAGGCAAAAAGCTCAAAAGATATATATTTTTTTTTTTTTAAGGAAAATTAGAAAAAACTATTTATGGCTCATTTTAACCATATATGCATACCAGCTCTAAATATTGGTTATTTGTATTATAAACCACTAATAATCTATATCATATCGGCCTTGAAGAATAAGTATCAGTCGGCCCCAAGAGAAGTGGTTCTCAACTGGACCAGCGTCAGACACACCAGCCACCTTGTTAAAAATAAATTGCAACCTGAATTCTTTAAATTATTCAATCATAACCAATTTTTTAAATGAAAAATGTAGTCGTTTAAACTAAGGGTTGACGAATACTATTTTTTCAGTGCCAATATTAAAATCGATTGTCAGTGCCTATGACCGATACTTGATACTTCAAATTGATATGCATTTATTATGACAATCCAAATGAACTTTATGTCGCAAAAGTCAAAATAAATGTTACAAAATTACAAAAAATAAACAATATAACACTTGCTCTAACAGACCTAAGTCTCAACATTTCTTACTGTTGTGAATGTGTCATCAGGGGATTTAGCCTACACCCTTGTGAGTTATTATTTAGCTGTCATATGAAGGTAAAAATATTTGTGTATTTGCCAAAGTCTCAGCAAGTTTGTTTTGTCTGCTGGTGCTGCCCTGGTGATTAAATAAGAGATGCAGACAAACATGACGTGTGTTATAAACTTTCACTTCAATGTATTTACTGAGAATTATTTTCCATTATTGTCACAGACATAAAGCGAAGTTTCTCTGAAGTTTTTGATGCTTTTTTTCAAAGCCTAGTGAATGGAGGCATTGTAGCATCAAGGTGCATCCTTCAATTAGTTTCAGTAGTTGCTGCGAGCTGCAATAACAAGTCCGTCTCTTTACATAACCTTCACATGCAGCAAGGAATGCAAACTGGAAAGGGCAGATCCATTGTACACACCCCTCCCATCCCACACATACACTGAGTGACTCCCACACGCATACACCCCGTCACTTCTTATCTCCCCTGCAGCTCTTAGGCAAGGGCTCCCTGACCCTGTGCAGTGTGTGTGTGCTCACATGTTATGCAGAGACTGGGACAGAGCGGCAGGCAGAGCTGAGATTGTGCGACCAGATCTGGAATGGGAGAGAGAGTCACAGTAGCAGCTGCTCCCTTGCATTAAGAGGCTCTCACTCTGACAGAGGACAATCACAGGGACACCACACAGACAGAACGTCCACTGCTGCCACCGCCTCGTGCTCACTGTGCTGACTGCTACTCTGTGATTCTTACAGTCAAGAGGATAACTCTGGATTGAGTGTTGTTTGTGTTTATGTGTTCCCCGTCCTGTCCGGAGCAAGGATGAGGATGAGGGAGCTGTCTCTGCGTCAGGACCCTGACCTGAGGAAGGAGTTGGCTCTGCTGGCACGCGGCTGTGACTTTGTGCTGCCCTCTCGGTTCAAGAAGAGGCTCAGAGCCTTCCAGCAAGGACAGGCAGGTGTTTGTATGAGTGTACTCTCCTAACATGCAGGCTTTTGTGGCCCTGTCAGCCTGTGGGCATACCTTTTTATTTGGACTAGTTAATTAATGACAGGCCTTACAATTTAAGTAATTTTACCTTATCCTCATACTTACTAAACAAAACGTAGCTACAAGAACCAGCTTCCCCTAGGACAAGTGAGGACAAATGCACAGTTACATCACAGGCATCCAAAACTTTTAATGTATAGCTCACAACTGTGCCTTATGAAATATGATCTCGATTCGCCCATAACTCCCTTTGTAAGGGAATTACTTCTGCAGTTGTTTCGGAAAGGTATTCTTCATTTGTACAGTGCGATGTTTGAGATTTAAGTCTTAGTTCTTCTATGATGTTTGATCGTGTGTGGTATGTTGTGCTCAGCTGCTTTACTGTCCTCTTTCAGACCACATCATTGTGGATGTGCAAAATGTCATGGGGCTTAGCGGTTGTGCTCAAGAGCTCTCTTAGCGGTTAGCATGAAGCAAGAGAGAGTAAGAGTGAGAGGGGACAGTGCTGGGCAGGGCAACAGGAGATGTTTATGTCCTTTTATAGCCATAGCTGACACCAACACATGGGACAGAGAAGAGCAGAGGAGAAGGAGTATTTATCATTTATCATATACTTATGAGCAGATTATCTTAGAGAATCAGAGGTCACACAGATACTTGTAGAGAAAGACCGAAGCTTTCTCATCTCCTCTATCATTTAACAGTTTTTAAAAGCAAAGTTGCTGCAAACTTGATTGTTTAATGTTGGCCCTGATTACTCTACATAGAGTTGAAAATGTGTCCAACCACAAAGACAGTCATTAGATAGTGTTCTTATCTTATAATAGAGGACAGTGTTGGTCTGTTTATGTGATTATTAAAAGCCATGGAGACTGATCTGGTTAGCAGATTCCTCAGTCATGTAAATAGTCTTGATGATTGAGAGTGAAGCATGCTCTGCTTGGCCTGTTTTTAGTAACTGGCTAATAAGTGCAACATAGAGACACATTTGGATCCCTAATGTGTCTGGCTTTTTATGTGTGGGGCTGTGATAATATCTTCTCTGATTCATGTTGTAAACACCATGGACACCCTGTGAAGATTTTATCAGGGAATGTAAACATCTTTCAGTATTTCAACTGTGGTCAGATATCTTTGCTTATCCTACTGGCGTACTCTGACATATTTATGCACAAAGATATTAGTGTCATCAGGGTTGTACCAATGCCAGATTTTCAGACTTCAATACAATCATAGTCAATATCAAACGGAAAGAGAGAAGAGGGAAATGCAGAAAAAGTAGATTCAGGTTTTCTTGAACATTTCTGTATGACCGTAATGATGGTAACAATATGTGGAAAAATATTGTAAAGCAGCTAAAGTCATGTTTGATAGAAGACTGAATACTCTAGTATTAGAAATTGCATTGCCAACAAATTGGTGCTAGTTTAAAAACCTGGTATCCAGGAGCAATGGAATACTTAAAGTTTTGGCAATCTTAAAACTTTAAGGCTTATACACAAAGAGATGCTGTATGCCTAGGTTCTTGCATATTTCAAAGTTCTGATGGACTTCAGTTGGAGTTAGTTAGGATTAATTCGTTCAGGCACACAAAGTAGGGAGTTCAATCTCAGCCTTCTACTCAATGTCTCACAGCTAACAGAACCTTAAACCATGCTGTACCTCTGTGGTTTAAGGTTCATACACATGCGTAAGGTGCTGGTAATTATAATGATTCTACTGTAAGTCTGGTGCTGTCTGTAACAGCCTGTGTTTACAATCCATCAGGTGCACTGTTTTGTTGCCTTTTTTCTCAATTGAAGATGCCACCTACTGATGAAATCATTTTTTACACCCCAAGAATAAAATGAGCATCTATAATTACTCACATGAGTTACTTTTTCCATGCAGGTCTGTAGCTTCAGAGGCCATTGTATTTTCCAGGCTGGCTTGCAGTTGTAGCTTACTCTGTAGCTTTAGTGAACCAGTGGTAATGTATTTTGAGAAGTGTACCTCATTTTCTGTTGTAAAGGTCAAGAAATATATTTTAATTGACTTGATATTGTCCTTCCTTCTCCTGTTGTTTGTAACAGTCTGCCAAAGTACAGTTCAGTATTGTTGGAAAAAAAGTCTTGTGAGGCCATCTTCTAAAATGTTCAGGAAGTGCACTTAAATTTTGGCATTTTCATCTATGGACAGGTCACAAATTTTAACAAATTAGTCCAAATGAATTTATCTGATTGACTTCAGATTTTTTTTTTTTTTTTTTTTTTTTTGCACTTTCTAGACAAGATGGAGATGCAAAGTTATCCAAAGGTTAATTTTATTGTTTTGCTGTTGCACCCCTTACTGGCAACAGGAAGTGACGAATTGGGCCTTTTCTTTATTCCTCTGACTGAGTTGAACCTATCAAGCTCGGAATTTGATAGAAAGGCATCAATATTTCTCTGCATCACTGACATATCTAATTAAAGGATGCTTCACTAGCAATGGCAACCATTTCACTATGTCGCCAATTTTTACAGGAAGTTGACTTACTTCAGCTCTACATACCAGCCTATTCCTTTGCCATAATGCAACCTTCTGTTGATCAGCTGCACTACCTCATATACAAACTGCGTGTGCTTAATTTTTTAATTTTATGAGATTCCTAGGAGGGTCTTCATAGTCTGCTGCGCTGCAGCATACTGCATGGATTGCTATCACCCAGGATTCCCACAAGAATCTAAGTAATTTGTGTTTTCTAATCAAGGATTAGGAATGTCAGTCAGTTTGAAAATTGACAAATATGAAAAACTTTCAAATGATTGATAATCTTTAGGAGGTAGAATATAGAGCATGTAATGTGTCATTGTTTCTCTAATTGTTTCGAGCATTAACCTGATGCCATGATAGGATTATAATTGTGTTGCCATTACTAATGATTCTTTTAAATTTGCAACAAAACCAATGAACCTTTGTACCAGTTTGTGATCCAACTAACTTATTTATTGAAATGCTAGTATGCAATTGTGTATCTGAGAGTAGATAACCACATATATTTATGTATGTTACACCAATGCAGACTTTTGTATCTCTTAATATTCTTCAGTATAGCTCTTTTGTCCTTGTTCTTTTGATGTTGTTTGCCAAACAGGACACATTACTAAGTTGCCAGCATGGCGAGTGTGGTCATCAGGCTTAAATATTATTAGTCGATCATTCTAAACATAACAGAAGATCTTAATGGGCAAAGTGAGAATCTGTTAGTTGGGATTATGTAACACTGTAATAGTAATCAAAGATAAATGGATAATGATCATGGATAATAATTATGATTGCCGAGTACTCACAGCTTTTCTCTGATGGGCCCTGAGGCTGCTGATAGATGTGGTTTTAGAAAAGCAGTCTACACTTTGTATTAAGGCGAGCCTGTACACATGCATGAATGCTTGGTTAGTAATTTGTTAGCTTTTGCTAGCATCAGTGGCTAACACTCTATCTCTGTGTGTGTTTCAGGCCCAGGTGAGGACGGAGGAGCCCGTCACCACAGCGCTGAGTGAAAGCATTCCAAAGTTTTACTTCCCACTGGGCCGGCCCCAAGCCAACCTCAACATTGACAGCCTCATTTCCAAAATTGAGAAAATATTTTCCCAATTCCCAAATGAAAGGGCCACCATTGAGGACATGGGGCAGGTTTCCAAGGTGAGGATGTGATTTGCAGCAAGGAGGTTCAACCGCCACCCAGCAAATTATTTTCATTACTGCCATTTAGCTCATGACTCTGAATGCTGATGATTTTTAAAACCTCTTGGAAAATATTATCTTTGTCTCAATGAGGAATGTAAGCAACAGCTTAAGCGAAACCTGTTTGAAGAGAGAAATGACAGTTGGGTTTCCTCAGTGAAGTCTTTGAGTGATGTAACCGTCTTATGTCATTTTACTGCTTTTTTTTTTGCCTTAAGAATTACATGTAGATACAGGAAGTTTGGAACTTGTTATAAGTCTTTTTTCTTTATTTCTCTTCTTGGTATTAATGTAACACACTGCCCCATTTTCTCCCAAGGCCTGTGAGTGCCCTCTTTACTGGAAAGTGCCATTGTTCTGCTTGGCTGGAGGCGACAGGACGGGCTTCGTGTCTGTTCACAAGTTCGTGGCTATGTGGAGAAAGTAAGACAAAGCCTCTTCTTATTCTCACTGAACCTCTAGTATACTCACAGCCAAATGACTTACACAATCATCTGCGAACAATGATGGCCACTCGCTGAGATTTCAGTTGCTGTATCCAGCTCTCTGCTCTTAAATATTTTCTTTTTCATTAACAAACACAAGTCATTGATTAGAAGCCTCACAAATGCCCACAAGTGAATGGAAGCTGTTGTCATCCTAGTCAAAATTTAAATGAACACTGAAGGGCTTTTTGGCACTGTACATTAAGCTGAGTGCTTTTGTATGCAATAGGCATGCTCTTGTTTTAATGTGAGCCTCTAGAGAGCTGCACAGACCTGACCTTTGACTTGAGCTCATGACTAAGCCACTCTTGAGAGGCCACGACACACTTGCATTATTTTACTGTTAGTACATTAATGTTCACAATCATTAGGCAGTGATTTAGAATCCTAAATCCAGAATATATTATAGTTACACTTCTGAGGGGGATAGTTTTAAAACTTTATGAAATAATGATTAAAAGGATAGAAGAATCATAAAAGCAAAGGAGGGAGTAACCTTGCAACCATCTGTTCTCTCTTTTCTTCCCCAGAATTCTGCAGACCTGTCACGACGACGCTTCTAAATTTGTGCACCTCTTGGCCAAGCCTGGCTGTAATTACCTGGAACAAGACGACTTTATTCCATTCCTGCAGGTACTGGCTGCAGCTCACCCAGGGAGAGGGCTGGACTTGGCATATGTGGGCTGGCAAAATTGCGTTGGCTGAGGGTGTGCGAACTGGACTTAATTTTTGCACTGTCCTGCTGAGGCAGTGCTTTTTTAATGTGGCGGAGGATTAATTCATGGATGTTACTGTAAGCCAGTTATATAGAGAGGTTCCCCTGGTGCAGCAGTAAAGCTCAGCAGAAATTAACCAAGTGGAGAAAAAGAGAAAGAAGTTTCATGTAGGACTGGGCAATATGGACCAAAAATCATATTTCAGTATGCATTTTAGCTGAATGGCAATGTGCATTTTATACATCTCAATAATTCTATCTGTATAGGAATAACAAATTATTGTTACAGTACAAGAGTTTTGAACTTTGATATCTTTCTGGTAAATTCAAACAAAATCTGTGCCTTGTATGGTACCAAAGAAATGAAAATAGAAATCCTTTACCTCCAATATTTGGCTTTTTTATTATTGTCAAAAATGCAGGCAAACTCCTAAACACTGTCTTAATTGAACAAAGATTTTTGCAGCTTTTCTGTCTATTGAGTTTGTCAAAATTCTTACATGTTCCAAATGATAAAATCGTTATTATTTTAATAATTGAGGTTATGAAAAAGAGCAGGGGCCTCATTGATAAAGCTTGCTTACGCACAAAACGGGGCTTGAAAGTGGCGTGTGCCACTTTCCACGCAAAGCTTGTGATTTATAAAAATAAAATTGGCGGGAGAGTGTGTGCACCAGTACGTCAACTTTTGATCCTTGCGCATAAACAGCACAGATGGTGAGGTAGTGAATTGAAGCCAGTTTCCTCTCATACATTTAATGTCATCACATATCAGACTTATAGACCCACGTAATCATAAACACCCAAGTCTGCAGTGTTATAGATGTGTTCCTTTAGTGAGCCATTAGGCCTACTACTGTATGCACAATGTTCATATATCATACTTTCATCTTCAAATGATATAGAGCGGTGATAGCACTGATTGATTAGTATTAATTGTGACAAGGTGTGTAACAACCAGTCTAATTGCTGAGTAAGCAAATAAATAGTGCTGTGACACTCGTGTGTAATGCTGCACAGTGGATGCGCTGGCACTGCTGGAAGATCACGCAAATGGTAGGATCAGGTAGGAGAGAGTATTTAGGGACCACAAAGATTTCCTGGCCCATGACGATGACTGGCTAATAAGCCGATTTAGATTCTTGGCTCTATGTGCTGAACTGGGCCCAGTGTTAGACAGAACCACCCACCAGAACCGCTCCATCCCAGGTGCATCCAGCCTAGCTATACATGTATATATATGTACAGGTGCTGACTACTCTGGGGTTTCTGGCAACCGGCACCTTCCAGTGGGAATTAGCCGACAGGTATGTGTTTGATATGATTGACAATATATAATTTTACATTTTCTGTCCAAAGCCCCTTTTGGGTATGATATAATACAGTTAGATTCTGTTCTTAGCTCTGGGATATCACAGCCATCCCTCAGCACAATAATGCCAGCCGTTTTGGATGGCATTATAAACATGACCAGTCGATACATCAGGTTTCTTTACACTGTGCATGAACAGGCCAACATTAAAAGGCTATTTGCAGCAATGTCTGGTTTCCCAAATGTAATCAGCACAATTGACTGCACTCACATTGCTATAAGGGCTCCGAGTGAAAATGAATTTGTCTGTGTGAACTGAAAAAAAGTGCATATAATTAATGTACAAATTATTTGTACCTCAAACATGGTTTGACAAATTTAGTGGCACGGTGGCCTGGGTCAACACATGACTCATTCATCCTGACACACAGCAGCATAGGGAACAGACTGCAGATCGCTCTGTGGCACTCACACTATTTACAGCGGTGACGACGTGCTGCCACTTGCTTCTTTTTCTTTTATTGGTGATGCCACTACTGTGACCACCAAATAAAATAATTTTTCTGGCCTCCACCTCACCCACAAGCACCTCTATTTCGGTCTCCATGAAATTTCTTCTCCTTGTCTTCTCTGCCGTGATTGAGTGTAAAATGCCGTTTATCAGCAAAAACATTCCTGAGGTACTTTGCATTGACCATTCATGGTGAAATGTGGGTGTGTAGAGGGCAGGATGTGAGATGAATCCACCTGCGCAATCTTCCAGGTGGAGTGTGATTTATAAAGGGAAAAGTGCTTGCATCTGTGCGTACGTACGGTTTTATAAATCAGTTTTTTGCGCACGCCATTTTCAGCTTTTGGGCGCACGTACACTTTTAGTATGGATCCTACTCAATGTTTTATAAATGAGGCCCCAGAAACTTAAAGATCTTCAACCATGTTTTCAGCCAAAAGAGGGAAGGGACTCTCCCTCTACTTTGCACAATTATTTATGTATTTTTTAATTTTATTTTTATGGAACTCTTTATTTTACATTTACAAGTATATTACAAATATAACTTAATTTGCACAATTATTTGGCATCATTCTGAAAAGTTGGGTAAATCTGTCATGGAGCAATGCTTTCCCAATGAGCAAAAGTTTAGCTGCAACCTTTTTGATAATTAAAATCATTAAATTGCAGAATATTGTTTTTTTGGGGAGTTCTGTTCTTATTGCTGTAGTATCAACTTATTATCAATATAATTTGTTTTTTTTGTTTGTTTTTTGTTTTTTTACTGATGACAAAATGCTCCTTGAATACAGTTAAATACTTAAAATGATAGATCCTAAATTAGACTGCACATTTCAAATAGATGATCTTGAGGCCAATAAGCTCATTACAAATACCTCAAATACCTTCTGGATCCAGACATTATATGATAGGGTGTCAAGATTAAACCATCTAATTGTAATACAGTTTACGGTCTCTACTAATAGAATTTTGAGTTAATATGCTTCATCTCTTTTAATGTTTTCTGGGAGTACACCAAGGAGAATTTATCCCTCCAGTGTCCACTTAATTTTGGGCATGACCACAGAATATGAATATGATTGGCTACATGCTGTCCACGTTTTCTCCAGCACTTTGTCGGACTCCTGTTTGTTTCGTTTCACTGTGACTTGTGGTCTAAAATATCTAGTTAAATTTCTCCACCTAAACTCTCTCCACCTGACTACTCAGGAATATTTACAGCCACCTAACAAATATACTTGGGTGGCTGTAAATATACCTGAGTAGTCCACTCAAGTAGTGTTTATGTGTGGGAAATATTATGTTATTTTCTTAGCCTATATCTTATTTTGAAATATTTTTAAAATCTCAATATAATGCCCAGCCCTAGTTCTGTATAATTTAGTTTTAAATAAATAACGTCAGAAAACATGGAGCATGTTTATCAAATAGTTTCATAGATGTAGTCTAATTAACTGTTTGTTCAGTGTAACCATGTGGACATGCTGTACTAGCTTTTGTTTTCTTACTCCCTCTGACGAGCTGCTGTTGCTCTACACAGGCCCCGCCCTACACCTGATTCATTTTCATGCTGGCAGAAGCGGCAGGGCTGCACTGAACACCCGTTAGCATACCAGCAGAGATGCCTTGTGGCACACGCTGTTTAATTTGTATGGTTCTGCTCAGCGTATCGGCTTTGACTGTTTTGATGAATGAAAGGCGGATTGCAGTGGAGTAGATTTGACTGTCCCCGCCTGTTTCCTGTGCCCTGTGATTTATGTGTTTCTCTATGATTTAATTTCTCACAGTAAGAGTCAAAGAGGCACGACGGCTGCCCTGAAATAAGGCCTTTTAATTTCATTGCCACCTTCGCATTTATGTCAACAATTCTTTCCCCCTCCGAAGGGAGAGAGTTAGAAAAAAAAAAGACTTTGGGTAGTTTCATGGCAGGAATATAGCTAGAGTTCATTTAAAATGCAGCACACCCCCTGTGACTTTATGGAATGAGGAAGGAGAGAAGGTTAAGAGCAGTCACTGGCAAACGTCTTTTTCTGGCCTTCTCACCACTGAGCTGTCAATCAGAAAGGCTTAACATCATCCCAAAACCGGTCAACCCAGTCTTTTCTGACTTCAAAGAAACATTTACATTTGATGGCCTCTCCCAACGAGGCCTGGTGCCTTTTATTTATATAGAGCAATTTATAAAGCATATGGTATGACAGAATGACGTAGATTGAAACTGACAGCTCCTGATGTTTGAATAAGTATGCATTTATATGCCTGCTCTGAATGTCATCTGTCCTGTCTACCAAAATAAGAAAGACAGATGTGGTTTGCTGTTCAACTCCTCTCTTTTTCTGAACTAGCTACACAACAGGTCACGGAGTTGTTCTTTTCGTGTTTCATGTTTGTTGGCTTTTTGGGGTTTGTTATGGAAGTGAGTCAGATACACACTGCAGACGAACTGAGCTGAATTTACTTTTTTGTTTTTAGGATGTTGTGAACACACATGCAGGCCTGGCATTTTTAAAGGAGGCGCCAGACTTTCACTCAAGATACATCACCACGGTATGATGACTAACATAAGTTAAAACACAACTAGTAGTAGTAAAAAAGTTATGAAGCATTGAAGTAATTGCATTAAGTGATACATTTCCTCTTGCATTTGTCTAATAGCATACTGTGATTTTTTTTTTTTTTTTCAGGTAATACAGAGGATATTCTACAATGTGAACCGGTCGTGGACTGGAAAAATAACATGTTCTGAGCTCAGGAAAAGTAACTTTCTACAGGTATGGAAACTGTTTTTCAAAAGATTTGATTTTTGCATATGTTGGATGTCAGTCCTTGAAACATCCAAATATACCAGACTTTAATCAGGGTTCCTGTAGATCCTTGAAAAGTCTTAAATAGTCTTTAATTTCACTTTTGGAAAAAGTCTTAAAAAGTCTGATTTTTACCAGTGAGAGATCATAAATTTTAGAAGGCACTTTGACTAAGACATATCCTTGTCCAATATTTGTTTTTCAGCCTGCCGTGTATGATCGTCATTAATTATCCTCTTCAAATTGTTCCATAAATATTCTCCAGAATTCAGGGGATTCAGTGTTGAATGTTCTAAATTTCCCGGGGGAAGACCCCCAGACCTCTTTCTGATTTCATCTGACTGACTGTGATTTAATAAACTGGCATAAGCATTATTCTACTGATAATAGTTAAACTGTTTAGAATCAGCTCAGCACACCTGCAAAAATGTGTTATGATTAATATCATCAAACAACATATTGATAGAATAGAGGCATTAAATATGCCAGAAATCATCAAATCTGGGCATTTTTGACCAAAAAAATTCCGTACCATTAGACATTTCATAAACAGTTCATTAAATCAGAAAACTCAGCCCTGATCCAGTGTGCTGAGAAATTTCATGCCTTTCAGTTTTGACCAATTACTTTACAAAGAATTGAATTGATCTTTCTCAGTTTAGGTCTTAACAAGGTCTTTAAAAGTATTACATTTTATTTTTAAATGTTTAGGAACCTTGGTAATTTTCTTTATTCAATCTTAGATATTTAAATACTGTCACTGTTGGTTTACTAATCACAGACTTGCTTTGCTTAATTATGGAAATCCAGGGGCGGAATGATAATTTTAGGTTTACTGAAAAAATCATTTGATTGGTAAATTGTTTCGGACTCTATTTAAGACTGTTATGAACCAAGTTACTGCAGAAATTTAAGAGCATGTCCCTATCTTGAAGTGTCTCACTGTGAGATTCTTAGCCAACTCTATAAAAGTTGGGGGAGAATTTTAGTACACACTGTGTGACTAAATTGTTTACAGCCCATGACCATCATGCATGATTTTTATGCTCTCACTGTATAGTTCCATGGTCATTCACAACCTGAGTGCTCACACAGGACAAGGAAAGTCAGACTGTGACAAATGTCATTGGATTTCATCTGAAAAGTCTCACAGACTGAGGTTGAAATCAGATCTTCAAATATACAAATGGCAACAAAACTGCTCTTGCCATCTCCCTTGAACACCCACATAAACAGCATCATCAGCAAACACAGCCAGCAGCTGAATAATGACAAATATTCAACGTCAGCTGTAGGTCTGCATTTTGGCATATTTTCCTGCTCATTTGTGTCCTTTATTATAGTCGGCGGATGGCTTTTTAAAAAGGCATTCCTGCTGTTTTCATGGTTATTGAAGATGCTATCTGACTGTTTACAAAGGAGAAAAATACACCAAAGTTGAGGATTCTGCGTGTGGCTCTGCCCTCACTGTGGGAGTTTGTGCAGTTGGTCAGTTAAAATATCAAACATGCCAGAAATCTATCCAACCTGTTGGGAGTAGCTGGTCAGGCTGGGGTCAGATGTTCTGTCCCCTTACATACTGCATGGCAAACAAAGCACAATCACGCTGAAAGTTGGCCATACTTCCAAATGAGTCATGCAACTAAAAATTCATGTCTTCATTGTCTGGAAGTCACATAGTGTACTCTCAGCTTATCACACACAAGTGGTCAAATAATGGCATATGATGTAAACATGTCAGCTATTAAATCACATTACCTCTAGCCCTTTATTTGCAGGTGTAACCATTACTGATACTTATTTTAAATTCACAATTTAAAATGTAATCTAAAAATTGACCCTCATATTTCTCCGTCTGTCCCAGGACGTAGCTTTGCTGGAACAAGAAGAAGACATAAACCAGCTGACAGAGTTCTTCTCCTACGAACATTTCTACGTAATCTACTGCAAGTTCTGGGAGCTGGACACTGACCACGACCTTTACATTGACCAGAAAGACCTGGCACAGCATAATGACCAAGGTTAGTCACTCCTGAACAGACTCAAACATTGAAATCATTTAGATAGGTTGGAGAATGTGTTATATTTGGATGAACTCTGTACATGAGAGGAAAAAACAAATGGCAAAAGACAACTGCTGATATGTGTCATGCACAATAAATAAGCTTAGTATTCCTGGCAGTTGTTGGTGGAACTGTGAGACTGAAGCTAGGTGAAAAGCTATTTGTGATACTTATTTGTTCTACTACTCACAAACTCGTTCTTGTGAGAAAGACTTGTCTTTGACACTTCCTCCCCACATACTCAACACCACATGTTCCTGGTTGATGGCCTGCGAGTGAGACGGGGGAAATGAGACACGAGATCAATAAGAGAGCAGCTGAAAAACTCTACTCGAATGACGCCATGTCTGGAGCAATTTCTGCCACTATATGGTCAAAATGATGACCAGAGGATTTATAGCATTGTCAAGATAAAACAGAGCTACATTAGCCTCTCTGGATTTACAGTCTGTGAGAATGGATTACATGTGTTGTGAAAAAGTTGTGCATTAACTGAGAGACGTTTTTTACCCGTGAGTCTGGATTGTGAGTAATTTCTGCTGTTTTTTCACAGCCATCTCACACAAAATGATTGAGAGAATATTCTCAGGAACAGTAACAAGGCAAGTCAAGTTGCATAAAGAATTATTATCATGAGAAATAGATGATGCATGTCTTGTTTTTGTTTATCTTTTGTTCCAGTAGTGATTGTGTTTTTTTTTCCATCAGAGACAGACGGGTGTATAAGGAAGGTCGACTGAGCTATGCTGATTTTGTCTGGTTTCTCATCTCTGAAGAGGACAAAAAGACTGACACCAGGTATTTAAACACACATGGTGATTTTATCGTAGTAAAGTTTTTCTTTAGGTTTCTGCAAAATCTTTTTGAAAAGTTTCTTGACTGAACTTTGGTTATGGTTTGGTGCTATATAAATAACAATTGATAATTAATTAACTGAATATGAGAGAGAACAGGTAACCTTATAGCTTAGAGATACTGTTAAAATACAAACACTCAGACCAACAAACAAAATCTCTCACAGGCCTATGAAAATTTTAAATAAACAAGAAATGCTATTGTTGTTGTTGATTTTAAGCATTTAAAATTCCTTTTGAATCTTCTTATTTATTAAAAGATCAGTGTTATTTGCTAAGGTAACCCAAAATTGTATTTACTTGCATCATTATCTGCACAACAGACATCCTATAGCAGCATAAATATGAGTGTTGGTGTTGTCTGATTTTAGGTTGAGAGGAGGAGAGGAAGCATAAGCTAGAGCAAAGAAAATCTCCCAGAGTCACACTAATTGTATATTTTGTTTACACTGTGTACTTAAATGTAACCTTGCCCACTGGTCTTTCCTTTATCTTCCTCCAGTATAGAGTACTGGTTCCGCTGTATGGACTTGGACGGAGATGGTGTGCTCAGCATGTACGAGCTGGAGTACTTCTACGAGGAGCAGTGTCAGAAGCTGGAAACCATGGCCATCGAGCCCCTTCCCTTCGAAGACTGCCTCTGCCAAATGCTGGACCTTGTCAAGCCCGAGGTTGAAGGTCAGCCACCATCTTAACTTTTCCACACTCTGAGAAGTTCACACAGTGGACAGTCTGACAGGCTCCACAGACACAGTTTCAGACCGGGGCATTGATCACAAGCTGAGTGAACGGATATAGATGACAGACTAAGTGACTGATCTGGACTGCCAGCTGTTGGTGTCATCCACACCGTCGACAAATTCCCTCCGGCACTTGGCTTTACTGCCTTTCCATTAGAAGACACTGGTCCATAGTGAGGGAATGCATGTATAGTATTGATAGCCATAGCAAGAATGTGACCTGAAGTTGACCTGCTGGTAGTGGAGCTGAGTAACAGAACATGTAACATGAATCTCTGCCCCCTCTTGAAAGAGTAACTTGATACATTTTTAGCAGAATTGAATGTCTGTTAAGAATTCCCATTAAAAGTGGCATTCTTGAAAAGATTTCTGGTCTTTGGAGATGATACATTTGATGGAGAGAAGTGTGACATAATATTCAGATTAGAAGACTCTCATGTAGTTTGACAACACAGAAAGCTTTACTCTCTCAAGGCCTTTTTGCATTTTTAAACAGTAAAATTGTACAATTTTTGCCAGTACAAATACATAAAATTTACTTTTTGGTCACTATGTAAGACCTTATTTTGTTGGGTACACAGTAGATTTTAAAAAATAGATTTATGACTTCAGCTTTGCACCAGTGAAGTGATTCATTTGCTGTTAACTACACAGATTTATCGTAGCTACTAGTGCTGCACAATTTGGTAATGTGTGTTTGCCAGTATACTGGACAATATTGCAATTGCCATATAACACATGGTATCATAAGTCTACTTGCCTGGTTATCAAGGAAAATGCTGTAAATAATTACAGTTAAAGTAAGTTTCTTAAGTCAAAACTTACAAAATATTAATTAGCATTTGAAACCATGCTACCATGCACACCAGCATCTGTTTGACTAGACAGCATTGCAGATCTTCCAAAAATAATGTTTTTTACAGTTTAAAAGACAATAAACAAATTCACAATTCTACACATCTTAAGGATGTGCAGAATTGTGAACTTTAGGATGTGTTATTGTCATTGCAAAGAGACCATCCATCAGACCAGCTGGTGACAGATAATTCTGTTTTAGAAATAGATGTTGTAACCTGTAAACAGAATGACTAAGATCTGTCTTTTAGTTTAAAAAGTGCCTGTTCAAAGTATTTACTTTTAGTCTAATGTGCATGTGACTGTATGTATGAGTTTTATTTTTGTTTAATGCATATCTGGTGAGGATATTTTAACATATTGCCTCAAAAAAATGAAAGTTATTTGCATCATCATAGGACATCACTATTTAACACGTTTACTAATTAAACCAGTATACCAGGAGTGCTAAGTCCGTGTACAGATGGAAATGTTGTAACCTCTTCAAGTGTTTTCATGTTTGTAGTTTACATCCTACACATCAGGTAGTTGTTTACAGCCTGATCTCATTCATTTACCCTCCAGTGGTATAGATGAAGCAGCAAGTATATCTCTGGCCTCAAGCTGCTGCTGCTATAGAACATTAGGCTACAGACAGACAGATGGGCAGGTAGATGCCTATTTTGGGGGGGGGGGTTCTGCCTTGATTCACAGAGGAGGACAGTGGATAGAGTCGGAAACTGGAATTAGAGAGTGAGGGAGGGACATATGGAGAAAAGAGCCACAGGCCAGACTTGAATCCAGGCTGCCAGAGCACATGAGGTGCAATTTAACCATGAAGGCACCTGTGCCCCGTTCAATGGTTTAACTTAGAGCTGACAAAGCTTAATGAAAAAAATCAATTTAATTCAATTTTGATTAAATTTGTCTTATGTGAATGTTAGTGATTATGTTTATCTTCAAGTCACAATTCCTATTACAGTCTCTTAAATGAGACATTAAACTCCTCTCCTGTTTACACCTGTTTCTGAATTTAATATCTTTGTTTCTCAGTCACAGCAAATTGAGGAATTGTCACTGAGCTGTGATAACTTCTAACAGACACATTATTTTACATTTCAAAGAGTCAAGGATTCAGTTAATTGGAAAAAAATGATTGACAGGTTAATAAATAATGAAAGAAAAAGATTAGCTGCAGCCTGAGTTTGAACATCACATCCTACTCTTTGTAGTTTGATTAGTGGGCAAATAATCACATCATTAACCCCTTTAACACTCTGCAGAGCTGCTGTGATTGTTAGGGCCAAAACTCATATTTACAGAGTCAATTTAGGCTGAGGCACAGATCAAAAGCTAGATTTAATGGTAAAAGCCATATGAAAGCCTTTTTTTGAGCCCCTTTATGAAGTTTAATAACACCCACTCCATAAATCATAAAGTAAGGTTTTTTATTTAGAGCACTATCTTCTGAAGTGCCTGTTTTTCTCTTACCAGGTAAGATCACCCTGCGAGACCTTAAAAGGTGCAAGCTGTCCCACATCTTTTTCGACACGTTCTTCAACATTGAGAAGTACTTGGACCATGAGCAGAAGGACCCGTTCTCCGTCATCAGGGTAAGAGGGTTAAAGTCCAGATGTGAGACAGCATCATGACTTGTTTTCTTGTCAAAGGTCAAGTGGACCATGTGGCCTGTGGTGTTTTTCAGGAGTTGGAAGCAGAAGGGCAGGAGGTGTCAGACTGGGACAAATATGCAGCAGAGGAGTACGACATTCTGGTGGCTGAAGAGGCTGCCAACGACCAGTGCAACGATGTGTAAGTCTGACTTTACACATAGCTTCACAGATGTGGCTTCTGTCATGACGATGACATTAGTATATACAGTGCCTATAAAAAGTTTCTACAAAGTAATGCCAATTGAACAAAAGTATGTAAGGTAATATAAGTAACTGCATAAATATTCACCCCATTTAAAGTGACTGACCTAATTCAACAGCTGTCCAGCTTATTGGTGTAAATCTGACTAGATCAGGCCAACCTCACAAACTGAATGACTAGTAAGAGAGCCTACCAAGACACCTATGACTACTCTGAAGGAGTTACAAGCTTCAGCAGCTATGATAAGCTAAGATGCTATGTTTGCCAGACACCAAACACTGCACATCATTCCAACACACCATCCCCAGTGTGATGCTTACCAGCAGCCAGCCTTGGGAGGCTGGTGAAGGTAGAGGGTAAAATGAATGAGGCAAAATATAGCCAACAAGATGAGTGTTCTGGAGTGGCCGAGAACATCGTGAACATCTGGTCCCCGTGCAGCCTGACAGAGCTTGAGCAGTTTTGAAAGGAATGGAGTAAAATGACAATGTCCAGATGTGCAAGCCTGATTGAGGCCTATCCACACAGACTCAGTGCTGTGATTGCAGCCAAAGATGCATCTACTAAATACTTAATTCAGGGGGTGAATATTTAACATCAGTTTGACATTGAAGAATTTTTTGTGATTTTTTTGTCAGTAAAGCCAAATTATATTGACCATTAATGATTTATAAAATGAATAAAAGGGTGAAACATCCAAGGTGGTGAATACTTTTCATAGGCACTTTAGATGTCTGAACTTAAAGGTCGTACAATGTCTTAAAAACTTTGAATTTTTACATGGGAGAAGTGTTAAATGTTAGATGGTATTATGACTGAGACATGTCTGGCTAATTTATCTAATCTAAACTGTCTAGACGGCATCAATATGATAGGGGGGTATGCATGTTCATGTGACATGTGATAACAGCAGTTTCTCCTGCAAACATTCACAAATGGCAAACAGAAGAACAAAATGTGCAACTTGCAAGATATGCATCAGTGTTTGTATTTTTCAGACAATTGGTATCCAAGTTTTTTAGTCTCCCATAAAATCTGAAAAATGGAAAGCTTTGAGTGCAAATCAGTTAAGATTTTTCTCTCCCTGGGTCTTTAACATGCTTTGAGTTTTTAAAAAAGTGTGCAGTCACCCAGACCTTGTCTGTCAGCAGCAGATTTCTTTCTATTTCAATGCTCAGCTTTCTATCTCTATCAATATCAGTCCCTTTCCTTCAAATTCTTCTGCATTTGTATGCTTAAGATGTGTTTGATTATTGTCAACTTTGCATACTAACTACTACTGGAGAGGAAATTAAGTTTTCACAGAATTAAAAGCCTTTTTTCATGATTTATAGAGACTTAATTGTCATGGAAAGTGTTAGCATATCTGGGAAAGAAAAGCCACATAACAGCTTAATTCCCTGCTCCTAATGGAGAAAATAATACATAATTTAATTACTTAGAGTTGATTTTTAACATAATTTATACCCTTTGCTGCAAGTTGGATTTTGTTTCTTCTTAAGTGTATTATTCTTATGATATAGTGTTCTTAAGCTCAGTGTAATGTCAAGATGTCATGGCAGAAAAATCATTCGTGTAACTTGTACGATTCCAAATTAAGTCTTCCATTAAGTAAGGTATTCATATTTCATATTTTATGTACAGTTCATACACTTGAAAGTGTTGATATTGGTGCAGTTTTAAAGTAGTTTTATAGGATGAGTATATAGTAAGATGACTTCTGTCCAAGTGAAGGATGTAAACAGCAGACTGACAGAGCTTAATGTCTCCTAGCTAAGCCTGGTGTTATGTCTGGCAGCAGGTCCCCTCAGAGTGAGAGTCAGTGATAGATGAGGCTGTTGACAGGTATGTTGTATGGCGGTTTTAGGAACACCACCGACTTCTAAAGACAGACTGCTCACCAGAGCAGGTAAGACACTCAGGGTACCAGCAGGGACTAAGTGTTCTCCTCCTCCTCTTCCTTCTCTTTTAGTCCGAAACCCACTCCTGGCTTCTGCCCCCGGCCCTCCAGTTTGAACAAAGTGTTGACAGTAGATCAATGTTATGTTAGGAAACACAGTACCATATGTATGTGGCACGTCTTAGAGCTAGGAGTCTGCTTTTGGACTGGACAGCTTGTTTTTAATCCCTTCTTTTTCTTGAAAAGTCCCTCCTGCATTATTTTTGTCTAGCATTTATGTGTTTCTCTTCCTTCCTTACCAGTCACACTGGTTTGTTTAAAGTCTCTGGTCTGTTCAGGGAAATAGTTTTACATTTTGGGGAACTGTGCTTGTTTGCTCTTTTGCCAGTTGTCAGTCAAAAGATCTAAAGCAGCAGCTACAATCTAATTCTCAGTAATTATATTGCAACTGATTATTTCATTTTAAAACAACAAAATATGTGAGTTTTATAAGGTTTGCATCTGGCAGTCTGTAGGATAAGAGTTGTAACTTCCCTGAGTCATGAAGCCGCAGGCCAAAGAGCAGAACCAAATTTTTACACCTTTTTTAACAACTATACCATCCAAAGTATGTATGTGGCAGCTTTGCTTATGGCTACATTAGCCCTGATTCCAGCCTTCTTGCTTACATTAGCAAATTATTATTTCAAAACTAGTTTAATATTTATGGTGCAAACATGACAGCTGTATTGATTGTCTCTTACCATCAACAAAACAACAATTTCTCAAATGTAAAACTATTTCTTTGACAAGTTCTCCCTTGGCACTTTTATCCAAGTAAGAAGTTCTTTTGACTGTTGTTTTACTATGTTAGCCTCTACAGCGAGTTCTTTTTTAGTTGCTATATGACTTATCTTTTCTTCTGTTCAGATATGAAAATCCTCTGAGCCCTCTAGGGCAGCACATCTCCAGTGACCTGGGTCTGACAAAGAGACACTTCTTTGAGATCCCAAGTCCTCACTGCAACCTGGACCTGGATGACTATGAGTATGAGGACGACTTTGAATGACCCTCGATCCTGTAGTGTTTTCGCCTGCTGAGACATAAAACGTCAGTGGATGAATCACATGAAGCTAGAAAGATGTGCAGGTTCAGGCTCAGTTCCCATCCTGCATAACAGGAAACACTTCAATAAACAAGGAGTGACCACAAAACCGGAAGACTTGGAGCACTGGCGGGATCAGATGAGCCAGAGGATTAAATAACACAACATTTTGGGTGGTTTGAGCACAAAGCTGTATCAAGTAAGGGTCTGGTTGTTGAAAGTAATCTAACAGAGAGAGAGAGAAAATAGGATTATATTATCTTAGTACATCAAGGTATCAAATCCTGTTCCCTATGCAGATAAATCCTCCAGGTGGGTTCTTGTAAACTTCAAGAAGGATCAAGATTACAGAACTTTGATCCAAACACAATCAAGACTGTTATCTGGGCAGAGGGGTGGATTCAGACTAAATGACAGGAACAGAATGAAAGAAATCTATTAAATTTTTCAAACCTTTTCAAAAAGTTTGTCAGTAATTTAAGATTGAGTCCATATACTATGTTTTGAATTACCAACCTCTAGTGCTCAAAAAAAATGAGGCCTGTGCAGAAGCGTAAAAAAAATACCTGTAGTTCCTCAAGTGTCCCTTTGAGGCTGGCTACAGAAGCTCCGTATTCAGGAGACTACTCCAAGAACCAGATGGACATGGATTTTTCCCTCTGGACAGAATATGTAGTGTTATGTCCTTAAAGTACTGGTAATCTAGATTTGCTAATCTTTAAAAGTCAGTTTGGGTTGATCTTACCTAGTTTATGTTGAAAAACCAGGACAAAAATTAGCTGGATCACCTGATCCTTAATAGAGATGCACATCTGAGTTGTTTTATTCATTATAAACCTTTTGAACAACCAGGCCCTGATGATGTGGTTAGCATTGTCCCCGTACCAACACCAGTTTCCTTATCTGCCTCTAATACAGCCTAAAACGTGGTATTTGATATTGGTGAATGTCCTTCTTTTTTTTTTTTCTTTTCTTTTCGTTTTTTTCTTTTCAAGGATCTGACGCCACAACCAATTAGACGCCCCAGTACTGAGCTGGTTTCAGGCAAAATATCATGTGACTACAAGTGTGGTGCAAGAAGAGAGTTTAGATTATTTAAAGCTGACAAACTGCCTGAAATCGTTTTTTCCAACCCATATTATGTTCACTTTTTCAACCTTTTAAAGTCACAACAGTTGACTTCATGACACGAGCAGCTCATTCAGACCTTTGCTTCATCCTCACATTAACACATTAGGAGTTGTGACTTGCATGTAACACTTAGCACAGATAATGTTTAGAGTGAGTATTATGTCACCAGCGCTGTGTAATCACTCTCACATGAGCTAAATCACTGTTTGCACACTGAAGCTCGCTGGATTTTTGCACAAAAACAATGTAGATTTGTTTCAGGTTTTTGAACTAATTATCATCTGACGTCATCAGCCCATGTTACATTCCAGTGATAATGGAAAGCTGTAAATTCATTCATGGTTGTTTGTTGAAATGATGAGTTGCTGTAAATGCCAAAATAAAAAAAAAAAACACCGTGAAGCCTGCTGTAGACACGAGCACACAGCTCAGACTGACAGAGTTTATGTACAGGTTTGGTTCTTTATGATGTAGGGTTCATGTCTGTGTGAGGTGGTTGTAAGTTATTAGAGAGGAATTTATAAATAAATGTAAATATTTATTTGGTGCTTGCTGTGTTGTAAATGTTTTGGGCAAGTGTTTTAGAATTTTTTTTTTTCTATGTTTGAATGTACTTTCACAGAACAAGAGGAACCAATTTTAAAATGTGTTGCTTTTCTTTAAGTTGATAATAAAGCCTTGGTTAATAGAAAGTAAAGAATGAGATTTGCGGTGTTTCAATTGTTGAAATGATTTGCATAGAGATAGATGATAGAGATATCATCTGATATATCAGCATGCATAGCTAAATTTACCGTGTCAATTCAATTTGTACAGAGCTGAATTTAACACTTAACTGTCTTATAATGGGCCACACTACACTGCTAGTTACGCTACGCTTTATTCATTTTACATTATAGCAGTGCTACAGGAACATCTCTTTTTTCCATTACATTTTTTTGCTCCATTTCATGTCTTTACTCTACTGTATATCAGGTATTGGCATGACATATGAAAAAAGAGGAATGAAATTTAAATTAATATAATATTGGTTTGGTCTGGGATGGGATGGAATTTGTAAATAAGATAATTACAGAGTTAAACACAACCAATTTGTTAACCAAACCGCCTCGTTTTTCACAAAAAATAGTGGTTATGATTGAAAAATTTAAAGCACTGGATTGTGATTTGTCATTGAGGTGGTTGTGGTGGGTCCTGATGCTAAACCAGTAGTGAACCACTGCTTAATGAGCACCTAAAGTCACAGGTGGAAAACCTAACTCAGCTGATAATTTCACTCACGGTGCAAATGTGTCTCACTTCAAAGGAGACAGCACCAGAAACATGGGCAAAAGAACCCCAGTAGTGATCATTGTACAACAGGCAACATCCAAATGCAACTAAGCACTTAGCCCCAGGGCATGATGGGGGGGCTCTACCCACACATCCACACAGATTTTAAGACAGTGGGCGGAGATTAGAGCAACACTTTTACTGTGTCCAGCAGCTGTTTTTGGGGTGTCATTTGGAATCATTCATTTCTCTGTGCTACTGTATAGTCAACAAAGGTGGAAAAAGCACAGGACTATTATACTCAAGTCAAAGTACAGTTACTCTGGTTGAAACTTCCTTAAGTAGTAGTAAAGGTACTGATTTCAAATGTACTCAAAAGTACAAGTACCCAAAAAAGTGCTCTATTACATTGATCTGAGTAAATGTTATTAGTTACTTCCCATTATGATTAGATATTTGTGTTAAAGAGCACCTGAACAGCTATACATAATGAAGTGACCAGTGAGTGATTCACAATAAAACCAAGCAAGTCAGTTATGGAAAACTTTAATGCAACTTTTTCCAATAAGCAGCAGAAATAAAGTGGCAGGCAGAGCTACATTTCTAACATGGTCTCAGAAAAACAGGAGTGAAAAAGAGTGATGTGAAAACAATATATACAGGTAACTTAAGTACAGCAAAGGAGTGTCTGCAGATGACTAATGTTTACACATACAGATACACAACAAAAGAGAGTCTGAGAATAAAATAAAAATAACCTTATTCTCACTGTAAAGGCAGTGTTTTGTTTCAATAGCTTCTCGACTGTTAATAAATCTTAAGAGGAGACTCAATTTTCCCAAATTTTCTACCTAAATTTACCCCAAAAACATCTTAATCCACCCAATTGGTTAAATCTTAATAAAAGATTTCAAATTTGTTGTTCCCTTTTTTAAATAAATAATTTAAGTTCCTTTTAAATTTATAAATATTACCTCAACAAGAGTAGAAAGTGCCTATGCTGGATACTTTTACTTGCTACATATGAATACAAAGTTTGTGAGCTGGTCGGTATTTAAGGCAGCTGGACCATAAATTTAGGAGTGATTCTAATTAAAAACAGCATATCTCCTTGATAATATGACAAAATACCATGTGTAATAGTGGGGTCACTGATGTTTTTTCTAATATACACAGTAAACATAAAAGATTTGTGGCACAAATAAATGAAGTTCACTGTGAAGTTTAAACTTTGATTCTAGTCAAAATCAGCTAATGGTAATACTTGTTTCAATTCAACCCAATATTGGGTAATTTCTTCTTTGTAATTACCAAAACAGCAGGCTAAGTCCTGCATATGGTCTAAACTGCTTACAGCATTTTCTAAGTATTTGTGCCTTTTAGACAATGCTATGTTTCTTCTGCAAGCAGCAGCATGTGTATAAACACATGAAAAAATATCTGTATTTTTCTATACCATCAGTCACAAAAAAAGGGAGATTGTACCCTTTTAAAATGGGCTGTAATTATCAAAAAATCCTAACTTTTGGTGAAAACCTCCACTGTATACCAGGTATTGGCCTGACATATAAAAAAGAGGAATGAAATTGAAATCAACATATTATTGGTTTGGTCTGGGATGGAACTTGTCAATAAGAGAATTACAGACTTAAGTACAACCACCTTGTTTATCAGTCATTAAAGCAACTTAGTACCCCAAGTTGCTTTTCACAGGGTTAATTTGAAGGAATTGCTTAAATTAGGTAGGCAGAGAACCAAATAAATTGATGGAAACAGAACTTAGTATGGTTAAATATCTTATTTTGTTTCTGAGACATGCTTTATGATCATTAAGACACAAAAACTGTTTTTTTTTTAACTTACTGTCCTGTTTGTTCATTCATTGATTTAAATGATTTCCTTTATTTTACCTTAATTTTCTTCTTTTTGTGTCTTGTTTCACCTTGTAAAGCACTTCATAACATGAGTTGAGAAAAGTGCATCCTAAAAAATAAGGATTTTTTAAATAATAAATAAATATCGACCAAACTTGGTCACAGAAAGCTTGGAGAAGTCATGTGATATGACAGTTTCTGTAATTTAAATGCTGCGCTAAGCATTTGACCTAACCTTGTTGGTCAGTTGTAGCAAAATTTAATTTAATTGAATATCAATAATATGAAGAAAAATCCTTTTTACCACTTGGTCCAAGCATGCTCTCTGTCACATTTGGATGTATTGACTCAAAATTCTAGTGTTGAGCAATATTAAATGACATTTAGACAGAACTCAAATGATGGACACAATCTAGACAAAAATGGGCACAGCTTCTGTTGGATAGTTTCAAATGGATCTATAACATCCAAGAGGAAAATATCTGAAATGTTCCAAGACTTGAGCTCCAAAAGGTAAAATCCACATTTTACATTCTTTTAAACAAATTACACCAAATTTGGCACTTCACTACCTCGTTTCCTTGAAATTCACCAACAATCATCAGACATATAGTGTAACAAAAATCGGACAAAACATGGACAGACAGAGAGACTTGCTGTAACAGAACATCCTCATAGACTTTTTAAAGTACTGCATTTCAACAACTGTATAGACAGGATAAACTGACAATAATAACCAAAGTTTCCTATATCTGTTTAGGCCCAAATAAAAGCACCAATCCCCTCCCACACTCCTACTAGTTACAGCTCCACTTCCACAGTGTCGTCAACCGGCTCATTGTTGATGCTGAGGATAGATCCCTCCATGTTTAACCATTTAGTAGGAGGTTCCACAGGCACAGAAAAGGGATCCACATCTGTTGTCTTTTCATGGCGGCTGAGGAATCAGAAAGACATTAAGTTTACTTAACTTTGGAACTGACAGCCTGTCAATGATTTTGGGTAACCTCTCCTCTCAAAAATCATGAAGGCTTGGTATGGTAGAGGAAATCAGCTTCCCTCCCCATTCTTTAATGTTTAAATGACATGATCTCATACCTGGCACTCATACACTTGCGTTTCTGCACTACCAAAGTAAAAGCGCTAAACGTCTTATGTTTTACAAGAGGAAACTGAAAGTCTAACGTGTAATGGATGTGAGCATGGGATACAAAGCGATAGCTAGCACTTTTTTGCTGTTAGAACAGGAGTGAAATTCTGAATTTGAGCCTCACCTTGGACTGAAGTTGGATCTTTGTCCTCGACTACCTTTGGAGTCAGTAGGGGGGAGCAGGCAGGGGGATTTGCGACCTGAAATAGATTTTTACAAAATACTCAAATGATGCGACTGATGCAAAGACACAATGACTCTATGCTTGATTTTGTTGTTTTGTGTTGTACCTTCTAGTTTCTGTTTGAAAAAAGGAGAGCGACTGGGCACGTGCTGCCTCCTATCAGAGCTAGCATGGGACACAGCATCCTCCCCTTCTCCTGCAGCCAATAGGGATGCTCGATAGTAGATAAGAGGCTGCCAGCACTCCTCCCTGAGGTCAATAACGTGCTCTGTGGTGTGCTTCTGCAGGTAGGAGAATCTACACAGACAAGAACAGCCTCAGAAGAAGTTAAAAGGATTTTAAAAGCCTGTTTGTAACCCTGTGTGCAGCACTTACACTGTTTTCTTGTCTGGTTTCAGCAGCTTGCTGGAGAATTCACTGAGGATGGTCAGGTAGGAGAGGTAAAGCGGCGTAGGTGTTTCTGGAGTCTGACTAAACTCTTGGAACACAAACTCAATCCCATTCCTGCAAATTTTCACGAAACACAAACCTTAGGCTCAAAAAAAACAGCAGCAAAAGCAAATGGAGAAAACAAGAAGGCACTGACCTGTGGATCATGACGACGCACTCACGAAACTTGACGAGGTCCCCAAAGGTAAGGGCGAAGCGCCTGGCGAGCTCTTTGATGCTCGTGAAGGTCTGGACTCCTGGGTGAGGCCTGCCGCCGCTTTCCTGCTCTCGCTTCAGGCGAAGAAACAGCTGGGAGAAGAAGAAGTAAGCAGTCAGGGTTTTGTAGAAGCCGGAGTGTAAGTGAAGTTTATTTTTTTAGATGTACCTGCTGCAGACACAGCACCAGAGTACGAGCACTCTCTATCCTATCTGTCTGCCTGGTCCGGTACATCGTCTCCTTGATGATGTCTCCAAAGTCGTTGTAGTACTGGAGGCAAAGAACAGGCAATTAAAACAGTACACCTGAGACAGAATCTGAGCGTACATATCAGCCATGGAGGAAAACTATACAAAAAGCTTGATGGCTAGGTGACCTGTCAAGTTGCAAGTACGTCCGTCCACACTGATAAATCTTATGAACAGTCTGAATGTATTAGGCGTCTTTTCATCTTCAAAATGGAAATCTCACATATAAATTTGTATATTCCTGTAAATATTCTTTGAGAAACATTTTAAAAGAGGAGAGCTTTCATAAAAAGTGGGGAAAGAGATCAAAATAATTTTGACTTTTGAGTTAAAAAAAAAATTTTTTTCTTTCTTTTTTTTTTACAGTTTTTTTCCAAGAGTTCACATTGATATCCTGGCCGGGTTTTGGATTTGCAGAACAAATGGGAAACCCAAAGACATTATGTTTATTATAAGCTTAGCATTAAAAGGAAATACAGCCAGTCTGTTCCAGTCCAAACTATAACTTTACAATTTACAATTGACAACTTCAAGTAAAAGGGTCCATATGTTGAATTCATATTTCCCCGGCTTACTATATTTGCCATTGAGACAAATTCAACAAACTCAAGGTCGCTTTTATTGTTGAAATTATGTAATTAAAAATCGTTGGCTTTTGCCCTGCTTTGATTTCACCTGATTGTGTAGAAAAGCGGTTAAAAGTGGCTTTCCTGGTTAACACAGCAAATAATCCCTGAATGCGCATGAATAAGGAAGACCACTTCAGGCAGCTTTTTTTTGTTACAATGTTAAATCTATTCATAAAACCAAAAAGTTGGTTTGCTATTTAGTATGAGTCCTCAATTCAAAACAAGAAGTTAGCAAGATAAGGTGGGCTGAGCTGTGCACCTTCACTTGTCATCTTTTATTACTGTTTTGTTTGAAAGCCCCGTGGTGGTGAGAGGGGCGTAGCTAGGGACTTTGGGCCCCCAGAAAGAATATTACACAGGGCCCCCCTAACAGGTTAGCCAAGCAAAAAATGTATCATTTCTACAAAATATCTATGCATTTAAATGTATTTATGAACCCTAATTTCCCAGTGTATGAGCATTATTTTTACTATGGTTAAATTAAAATTTACTTGCATTATTTAGCGGCTGGACTACACCATTTGGTCATTTTTAAGGGAGGAGCATGGGCCCCCCGGTAATTTATTCCACTCTTTTTGATACAAATTTCAGTCTGTTGACCAATTCATTTAGTTGCTTTTGATTCAATAATGACACTAATTACTAAGAAAAAGCACACTTTTCATTGCAGGCTTCCAAGGGCCACTCTCTACTGTGGGCCAGGGTAATCAGTACCCTTTATTCCCCCTGTGCTACACCCATGGGTGGTGGAATTTAATAATATGCATTTAATTTTAATTTATTCAGTCCACTTTTCACCAATTCTGTGTCTTTTCTGATGTCTGATTTCTATTGTTTTTTTGTGGTGGTTGGGATGCACTGGCCAACCGTAGATCAGCCTCTGACTTGGTGCTCCCATACCTGACCTACCTGACCTGGGTTGTACTGCCAGGTATAAAACTAACTGCCCCTTAACAAAAATAGAGACATTGATTATCTTTGATCCTTTTCCTTTGACTTGTCCTTGTCTGTAATTGGTTTATTTTGAAACAGATTTTGTTTCAGACTAGCTTTTAGTTAGCTAGCCCAGGAGTCAACCTTTACCTTCATGTAGTACGTGAACACTTCAGCCGCCATGCTCATCTCCAGCACTCCATGCACAATGAGTTTACAGAAGGCCGCGAGCAGATTCCTCCGTCTGTGCAGGTCCTCCAGCCTCTCCTCTTCTGAGTTTTCACTCACTGAAGGATCCAGATGGAGTGGAAGCGTGTGGTTGGATGTGAAGTGGTGGAGAGCAAGATGAGAAGAAAGTGGGGATAAAGTCAGAGGAGTGATTAATCATGAGAAATCATATAACAGAGAGAAAAGAACAAAGCAGAGACATGGAGAGAGTGTTTAAGTTAGTTTCAGGATGATGGCTTTAGCAGGTGGAAATCAAAGATAACACAAGACTAGAGTTATGGTTGTGACACCATGTGGCTTCAATCTTTCACAAGGCTAATAAAATAGGCTCGGAGGTGAGCCAGAGTTAATGGAATTTTCTCACGGAAAGAGATTGCCCTGATTTTATGATTTAACTCCATGCCCCTGCCCTCCGAGTGATCTCTGATCCAGCAGCTAATAGAAAACACTGTCTATATATATAACAAAACCATAACCAGGCAAATCCAATAAAACAATCGCTTTTTATTACATGTTCAAAAACCAATAATCCCCTATTGCATTTGGTTGAACATTTAAGAGATTCCCACCAGGATGGCTGGTGCTTTCTCTGAACTCTCCCATATTTGGATGCAATATGTCTCTGAACGCAGAAGCTATTGTAAAGATAATAAAATGTTGAAGATACAGTCAGCCATGAATGAAATCACAAGTTCACCTGCAGGACTTCAGAGAATACTATTCACTTCCAAAATCTTGTTTTCCTTATTTCAGAACAGATAACCTGCTTTTACTTATAAGTTTCATCACTTTACATAAAGTTTTTACATCATTTCATACAAATCAGCCAGGAAAGTTTCAGTCTAGGGGTATTAGCAGAGCTTTCTTGTAATTAGGAGTCAGTTGTGAAGTTCGGTTGGGCATCAGACTTGGTTTGCAGTCAGTAGGCGAACTAGCAGTGACTTTTTAAGCCGCATGTGTGCCGTGCATTTAATAGCCACATGTTATAACCACTGCACTGCAAGCTGCAACACTGAATCATTGCTTCACTCAGAGCAACCAAAGGCCCAAAGAAAGTTGCTGCTCTCCAGCAGAGTGAGAGTGCCATCTGCTGTGTAATAAGGTGATCTGCTTACTATCAAATACACAGCTACAACTATACCATGTAAAGCTGGACCATGCTGGAAAAAGTATACTGCGACATCTTTTCATCCTGCATCATATACTTAACAGCCACTTCATTAGGTAGACCTGTTTAACTGCTTGTTGATGCAAATATCTATTCAGCAAGTTACATGACAGCAACCAGTTCATTGAGGCATCTAGACATGGTCAGTGTCCTGAAGCTCAAACCGAGCAGCAGAATGGGAAATAAAAGTGATTCCATTGTGCCAAAGTTTTGAATGGTTAAGCAGGTTTTTATGTCATTTCCGCAAAAGTCTGACCCTAACATTCAAATGTTGCAGCAGAAGTTGAGACTCATTTGGCCAGGCAATGTTTCCCAGTCTGCTTTAGTCCGATTTTGGTGAGCCTATGTAACCTGTAGCCTCAGTTTTCTTTGTTTAGTTGACATGACTGGCACCCGGTGTGGTCTTCTGCTGTTGCAGCCCATCTGCTTCAAGGTTCAACATGGCATGTATTTGAAACTCTTCTGAGTTCCTCTGTTGCAAAGAGGGCTGTCTTAAATAAACTGTTGCTTTTCTAACAGCTTGAACTAGAAAGATCATTCTCCACTAACCTCTGCCATCAGTAGATTATTAGTTTGTATACTCTCAAACCAACAACCATGGCATAATTAAAGCCACTTAACCAATTTTGATCTAAAGCTTCCTCTAAAAACACCCTTTAAAACCTAAGTATTGTTAGAAAACACATCCCAAACCTGAGGGATGAGGAAAAAAACCTTTTTAAAGATAAAAGCTGCAAACAATTTCAACATTGACTGATATCTTTATGTCTCAGCTTTGGTGGCAGATGGGGACATAAAATGAAAAACCTTCAAAAAGGCTTAAACCCCTGGATTTAACTATAAAAAATTAAGTTTGTAAGTAAGTTTTTCTCTTTTAACAGTTTCCTTATCCACTGAACCTTGACCAACAGGTCCTCAGTCACATCATAATCTACATTGTGCCCATTGTAGATCTCATCGACTATAGCTGTGTTTGGACTCCATGTCCCCCTCCTATCTCTGGTTTTCATCGTCTTAGATGCTTTGAGTATATAAGCCATCAGTTTTCTGGTATGGAAGCTAGAAAGGCAAAAATAAGAACATGTTTTGCCAACATTGCATCAGGTTTTAAAGGTTGAAGCACACCAGCATCCCATCCTGTCTAAATGGGATAAATCACCTTTCTTCCCCATTCTGATGTTCAGTTTTGACTTAAGTAGACTGACTTGACCACATCTACATCCCTAAATGCAATGGTTGCTGCCATGTGATTGGCTGATTAGATATTTGCATTAATGTGCAGTTCAACACGTGTACCTAATGTATTGACCGGTGACTGAATATTGAAATATGCAATAAATACATAAAGTTATTTCAAATAAATGCAATGACCCTAAATCACAAATTTTATAATTTACTGAAAAAAATCTTCTTAAAATGAGTTCAATTTAAAATAAAAACATAGTTATCTAGTGATATTTTTTATTAAATGTAAGAAAAAGTTATAAAAACTACCTATAATCCAAGTTTTGTACATGATCTTTGTGCAACATCATGGGCTTCATCCCCCACAAAGAAAAGTGGGATTGAACCACATGTAAGACCCTGAAAGGCAATACAATCCTAATTTAATTTTCATCATTTTTTTGCACTACATGAGAAAAGAGTTTTACCTACAGCTACCTGCAAAATGTTCTCATGATTTCAAAATAAGTCAAATATTGTAGTAATTTTTTTAATACAAAAACTGCAACACTACTCTTAGTCTTTGGCCAAAAGCCAGCTTGAGTTTCATCTGACTTCATGAAAATGATCTGAGCCAGAGTTAAAATTTAACATTTTTATCTTTTACCACTGTGGCTGATGGATTCATATATTTATCAGCCACAAATATTTTTTACCACCCACTTTATTTAAACGAGCAGCATAATCTAATGAGGTTTGATTTTAAAAATAAGTTTACTGGCTTATGTTGTTTTTTCTAATTCTTCCAACAACATCATGAAAGGGTCCTAAAGAGAGAGAGAGACCCCTTTTTACAACAGAATAAGGCCTTTATTCTATAAGCCAGAGGCAGAAATCTCACTCTGGTGATTTGTGAGTTTCTGCAGATAGGTAAATGACTGAGAGATGGAGAGAAGACTTCATCATGATGTAAAAATGTTCTTTCTCCTGTGTACAAAAAGATACCTAAAATCTTTATTACTGAAAATCAAATCAGAAATTAAACCTATAGCAACAATAAATGTCTAACTTTGTAGAAAAAGTCTATGATTTGTTCTGGATGTTGAGGATATAGTCATAAAATTCTGTTCTATGTACATGTTGTAATCAAGACTCACGCCGAGCAGAGAAAACCGACCCGTAAGTCAAATTTCCGAGTAAACAAACATGAGGCACTAAACATTTGCACCGAGGTTAGGTTCACAGTGTGAGCTCTCACCGCTGCTTTGGCTGTCACTCTCTGGTCCGACAAAGACGTGCTGGCAAACAAAGGTCAACAGCGCCCTCTGCAGTTTGGGACTGGGAGTGTAGAGCAGCGGACCAAAAGAGGTTGGATTCCATATGTGGAGCTGGTATGAATGAGCCGTCAGGACGTCACACACACCAAGAAAAGCCTTACAGAGAAAGAAAGCATTAAGTAAGAAAGGCAAGAAGAAAAACGTTATGATTCTGTCACTGATTAAAAAAACATCATCTATACCTGCTGCCGCACACTGTGGTCAGAGTGAGATAGAAAATGATGACCACGCTCACAGAAGAGACGGAGGTGCTGCCTCTGGGTCACAGCTTTCTCCTTAAATACACAACACAAAAAAACAGACGCTCAGCAAACTAATAAGAGCACAAATTATGGAAAATTTTGGCAACGCATTTGTAAATAAGTTTCTGTATTTTTAGAAATTTAGTGAAAGTCTTGAAAAAAGCAGATTTAACTCACTCTGGAGGTCAAAGTTTCACCACTCATGTTGAGAGACCAGATCAAGGAGAAGCACAAACACTGCAGCACCTCCAGCAGCACCTTTATGAAAAAAATGAATAAAGGTATGGTAGGAGACTTAGAGAAGAAACACTGAGGATGTGCAGGTCAAAACAACTTCAAGAAACTTGATGTCATAGTGGTTAAACTCCTACCTCTGGTGGCGGTACTCCCTGATCACTCTGTACCAACAGGAGAGGAGATAGTAGCTCAAACAGGTTCCATGTGGAGAGGTCATGACAGCTAACAGGAAGAGAAATAACCAAAGAATCACCTCAGAGGTAGAAAAGTAGCAGCTAGGGCTTCAAGGTGAGAAAATCTTACTTGTGGAAAGTTCTGAGTTTCTTCAGTGTTACTAAAAGTTCTCCAGTGTTTCCCTCATCAGCAGTGAAACTGTCACCCTATAACAGAGGAACAGACATCATAAGTCATTGTCACACAGGGGGTTTTATTCTTACATACACTCACATGCTGACAGGAGTGGTGCAAAGAATTTTGAAGAGCTAGGCCTAAAGGCTTTAGCAGAAGACAAACCTACCACCTGGCAAACAGGTACATCATATCGCCTCGTTCGTTAAATTAGGCACATCCCTATTTATGCATGACTCATAATAGATGTAAAACAGATAATTGATGGGAAAAAACATCACCAACCACACAGTTATCAACTGAGACAACAACTATTTTTGAAACAGGCAATTAATATGTTGATCGGTGTTTCTTTTTCCCTTTGTCATTGTGTTTTGATATCTCGTGTGAGGCACTTTGAATTGCCTTGTTGCTTCAATATGCAAACAAACTTGCTGCGATGATATCAAAAGCTAAAATGACAACTGAATGTAAACTTCAATGCAATAAAAAAAGAATATTATTGAGTGTAAAAACACAAAATTCCTCATTAAATGCAGTGAACTTCACCTTGAGTGATTCCTGCAGCACAGTCGTCAGTTTATCGACCCAGCTCTGGATCAGAGAGGATCTAGCGGTCTGAGTGGCGGAGCAGTACGTCGTCTCTCCTCCACACAGACTGAGGAATGTCCGAGCTGCAGCCTCAAGGACAGCGGGGCCTGAGTGACGGTCCAGAACAGCTTTAATCTCTGCCAGCAGGTTCGACACTGCCTGAGGAACAACAGGAAAAATGCAGGATTATTTCTTAACTTGTGATGACACGATTGCAGATACCAACAATTAAAACAAATATTTATACAATAATGATTAGCTAAAGTAACTTAAAAAAGCAAAAGTAGAAAGAAGAAAGGATGGTTAGGCTGTTAGTTTATTTTGTTTCCTTTTTATTTGTAAAACAACTGACAGAGAAGTGCGACAACAAAACAAAGGGAGTATTTAGATCATACCTGGGGTCTGGGACCCCCTAGGGGGGCACCAGACATCTCAAGGGGGACGCAAGGCTATGTACGCTCTGGGGCTGCCAAAATTAGATTTGCACATATGGACTAAAACCATGATAAAACAGTATATTAAGTAGTTTATACAAAGATCATTTGTTAAGAAAAACATGCAAAAAACACTGTTTCATTAATAAAACATAGGATTTTATCTATGAAAAAGTTCAAATTGATATTGATCTTTGACAGCAATATTTGACTGTCTTTTCATGTGGGTTTTGGGGGGCTCAACTTTTCTTAGTAACATGTAGTGGGTGCTCCAAAAAGAATGGTTGGGAAACACTGATTTAAATGATTTCAATTATTATAAGCAATCTAGTCATCAAAAATAGCAAACTATGTCAAAGACAGTTGTTTTTATCAACATCATTGTTTAAACTTGATATAAAATATCAAAATAAAGCTATTTAACCCATGAAAATACTTTTTATTGAGCTGAATAAATACTATATTATATTCATGGGTTAAAGTAAATTCATCATCACAATGCAGTTTAGCCTTCAGGCACAGGAAAGGAGGCTCTTACTTGTATTTGTGTCAGCTAAGTATATTTCATATCATTCTTCATGGTACTGTTTGTGTAAAATTAAAGGATGCAGACCTGTGTATTTCCAGCTTCAGGACACTCTGGGATGAAGAACTGAGGAATCTTCATCAGGGAGGCAATGATGTCAGGACTATCTGAGAACTGCACAAAGAAAACAAACATTAGTTTACAAAAACATCTCAAATCAGTGATGCAGTTGAGAGTTCTGATTTGTGATTTTAATACCTTTGAGAGTAAGGTAGGAAGCACCACGATAAGATGTTCAGTGAGTTTTGTGCAGTCTTCAATTTGAACTTTCTTTTCTCTGGCACTCATGACCTGAAATATTAAGAACACAAACATGTATTGACATAATATCCTCTACATTTTTCTGTGTTTCTTTGACTTCAACTTCAATCTGAGATCATTTTTAAAGTAGGTATGTGCATATTCAGTTAATATCTGCTTCCTGAGGCAGTCTTTATTGCTTTGCTCTTCCTATATCTCAGAGGTAAGATTTTTTTATGGGAAACAAACTTTATTATGATGTAAATGTTAAACTCAACTTTGATATTATCAACTTCCTAGTGGTAAAACAATGATGGTAATCTGTACCTGTACTCTTGATACGGTGGATTTACTGAGAAGAATTTTGAAGTTGGCTCTTTAACTGCCTTCACGAAGAATTTAACTTTACTTTTTTAAGCTTTTGTTGGAACACATTTTAGTTTCTACCTCTTATTTTGGATTAGAAGGACCTGATAAGTTTATCATGTTGGGTCATGTCAAAATACAGCACTGGATCAGTTTTTGAACAGATGTTTTCGTCTGTGTGTCAGCCAGCTGTGGGGGGATCTTCAATAAGTCAGAAATGGTGTCAGTCTTTTAGGGAGGGAGAGTGGATTCCTCTTATTTTGATGTTAGACCACAAGGACTCGTCCATGGCAAGCATCCACAAAAATTCAATCAAAAGTTATGTTCAAACTTTTTTCCAAAAGCAAAAATAAATTCCTTGACATTTCAAAGACATTACCTAAAATTTCTGTAAAGATTCTTAAACATATTCTAAAATATCAAATAAAAAACATTCCCCAAATGTTTTAGTGAAACTTTATAATAAAGCCTAAACAGTCCAAAGTTTCCTTCAAAATTCCATGTAAATTCCTGAACATTTCCAAACAAATTCCCCCAAATCTCCAAGGAAATTCCCCCTAAAATTTTGTGAATTAAAAAAAAAACATATCCCCTAAAATTCTCATGAAAATACTTGAACCTCTAAAAAAAATGCCCCCCACCCCAAGTTGCCAAAAATATACAAATAGATTTCCCAAAGATACCTACAAAATTTCAAAGCCAAAAAATATTAATCACATTTCCCCAAAAATTCAGTTTTGCTTCCCAAATTTCTATGAAAATATCTGAAATTTTCTAAACGAGTTCCCCAAAACATTCATATAAATTTCAAAAATATCCCTTTAAAATGCCCCAAAATTCCAAAAACTCCAAAATATATAAACATACTCCAAAACTTCAATGAAAATTTCCAAGCAAATTCCTACAAATATCCATGAAAATTCCTGAAAATTGGAGATCAAATTCTCCCATCATTTTAAGCAAATTTCTCACTTACAGTGGACAAATCTGGACAAGTGTCTCTAAAATTCTGAAATGATTCCTGTGTTAAACGAAAGCCAAAATGTAATGTCCTTGTATGTGCATGCTGGGTCTTAGGTGGTCTAACAAGACTGATCCCTCATCTAACCTTCTTGGCTCCACTCCTTCCTGCCAGCACCGGTCCTTCTGAAGCCTGACGTACCGATGCGACTAAGATCTCTCCAAGCACTGCTTTCTCTTCATGAGTGAGACCTACACCATAGACACAAGTATAAGTGGAAAAATTCAGTAGACTTCCTCATAAATAATGATCACAAAAAAACAACAGAATCGGGATCACTGACAGCAGACAGGAACAAATTCTAACAACTTAGATGCAGTAGATGTTCAACATTATAATTACATTTTCTTTTGCATGCTGCAGAGAGGATAATCAAAGTTTAAATTCACATTCTGTTACCCTGAATGTTTGAGGGTGGCTCCTGCAGCAGTACAGATGTGAGAGCAGGCCAGTCCTTCAGTAAAGATCCAGCACAGTCCCACAGACTGTCCACCAGGTACACCACATGCTTGTGCAGCTAAAGTGGACACAGATACAATGTTAGTCCACAATGTCATGAAAAACAGCAAACTTGACCTATCAAAACCCTCTTTGAACTTTCACCTGGGACTCTTGGTAGAACTGCAGCAGAGCCTTCAGTGTGGAAAATGTTTGTTGTTTTTGTGCCTCATCTTCATTCATTTCATCCTGAGTATCAGATGTGGGGGACGCAGTGTTGCGTAGCCTGTCAGAGACCAAGAAAATTCAGTCAAACACTTGTTTTTTTGTTCAGTTTTGTTTAATGAAGTGAAAGAGGCCGATGCACCTTGAGTAGAGAAGCTCCCCTGCAGTGGCTGCTAGAGGGCGCTGTGATGAGTAAACAAACTGGAGCAGCATTTTGTAGTCTTCCAGGCTGAGAACATCATCTGAGGTCCTGAGGAGTCAAAGAGGTTTGATGTGAAAAAAAGGGTTTAAAAATGTGACTGAGTGACTGGAGGCTGATGTAAAAATGCTGTCATTCCTTGAAGATGCTTTTCCTATCTTTTGTTGATTTGTGTATTGTTGTCACAGCTGTTTTGTTATCTTTATGTGTTGTAGGCTCTATTGTCTGCATTTTTATATCTTTAACTGTAAAATTCTGTTCTTTTTAATCAAAGTCGACTAAAAAATTTATTTCTACAAAAAGGTTAAAACTTTTTTAAGAAACTTCACTTGTTTCAACAACATCTTCACCTCTCTGTCTTTTTTAATGTCACTCTAAAAACTGGTTCATGTGGCACAAAAACAAAAAAATTGTAACTGAAAAATAGTTCCTTTTATTACATTAGCCTTGATTTTCTTAATTTTTTTTTTGCTTTTCATGTGCATTCACATATATGCATTTATACTATAGCTTCAATACATTTTCTTTAATAAAGGCATATATTTAAATAGCTACTTTCGTAATATATAAAACCGAAGGTAATATATACTCTCATATATTTCTAGCATCTGTTTTCAGAGTTTTATTTATTTTTTTGCTTCATATTAGATAAATGTGGGCCATTTTGCCTCAATTTGGATGGGACAGCGATGGCAGACAGCAGCTGTTTTGAGACCAGAGAGAGGGATGGCATGTAGCAGATGAGTCATTCTCAAACCCTGTAAGACCACAACGATCACAGTTAAAGTGACCCAGTGGGGTTTGTGCAAATATGTTACTACTACAACAATACAAAGGCTACAAATAACGTATCACATGATAAAGAGGCTATTTTGAATGGATTTGAATATAGTGTGCCTTGAGTCTAAAAGTTTGAAAACCCCCATTAAGCTAAAATACACTAAAACTGGACAGGTTGAAACTGCTTGTTAAAACTGATTGTCAAAGTTTTTAAGCAGTGGAAATAGATTTTTTGAGTAATCATTACTCGTGAATATGTGTTTGGTTAACTTTACTTTTATAAGTTAAACTGCACCGTGTGAATTTTCTTACACTTAAAATTTAGTTTAAATCCAACTCAAAACAACTTGTTTAAGTACTTTTCTTTAAGTTTCGTGGTCTTCCGCCGCTGTAATTTCACTGTATTTCTATCACACTCTTCAATTTAGACCATTTATGCCACGATTTAAGGGACTATGAGTGACAATAAGTGAAAAGTAGACATGTTGCTTTTCAGTATACCATCCAATGTATTTCATAGTTGCTCCCCACAGGCAGGACATCTCTGACTGAGTCAGTAATTTCACTCTTGGTGCAAAAAGTATCAAATGCCCAAAGGCATTCTGGGAACAATTACCAAAAAAAAACTTAGAATGATGAGTACTGTTTACTTCAACTAAAATGTTTTTAATCTACTCAGAAAAATAGAGCTGAAGAAGGTGTTTTGGAATTTTAAGTTAACACAACTTTCCAACAACCTTCAACTGTCTGGTCTCACAGAATAATCAACAAGGCAACCCACAATTTTCAAATACTTTCCTATAATGTGTCCTTTTGCCCTTTGTATTTTTGTTTTAATATCCTTTCTGAAGCAGATTATTTTAAAATGTTCTTTAGCAATAAACTTGCTTTGCCAACCACATCTCTTACCCAGCAATCAAAGTTTAGTACTAGCCTCTCTGGCTGGTTATGCATATTTTCAAAATAAATACACCTGTTTATTGATATGTCCATGTCAAATATCATCAGGCCTCAAAGGTGCTCAGTGATTTCGCTTTTCCACTCAGAGTATCCGGCTCTGTAGAGCTTGGAGCATCTCATGGAGACTGTAATGTGCCCTTTTTGTAAACCCTCACCAGGGCAAATGGGATTTTCCATTCAGGGGAACAAAATGTGAAATGCTTTGCCATAAGATCTCAAATGTGATCCAAACTGGACTCAGGACTCAGTCTTCACAGTCATGGATGATCTTGCTCTTTCTTTCTTACTTTTGCTATTGTGCGATAATGTATTGAATGTATTCTGGTGTTTTTTTGTTCTTTTGCTGAGAGTGTTTTGTGTATTTTTTGTGGAATGTTCTGTATTTTAAAGGCCAGGTTAGGGAAAGACATTTTAAAATCAGCTCTGGCTATACATGCTGTAGTGTGTGGCAATGGTTCACTTGCTTCATACTTGTCCCTATACAGATAAACATTAAATAAATACATTATTTAAGTCACAAATAAACAAAATTACATTGCAAACATGCTTGTGACTCACTTAGAGATGAGGACCAGTAGTTTCATGGTCTGTAATGCCACTTCATTGTCTTTATCCAAAGTCATAGAGATCATGCGCTCCTAAAACACAAACAGTGAACATCATACTGAGTCCACATTTTTAAAAATGTGGTGTCTTAGTATGCCTTAAATGAACTGGTGAATTGAGTATGGTTCGACCATCTTTGTGGAGTGAGAAAAGGTCATTTACATTCTCACTTGTCAAACCCAAATGCAGATTTGACACTAAATTTGCTTAAGGTCTCCTGAGAGAAACTGATCTGAGGAAACAAACGTGGGTTTCAGGGTTTAAGGATGTTTATAATGCCCCTTACTTTCTGGGAAAATGAAAGAAGGATATCCCTTGATAAGGTACATGGAAACATGACTGTAAACCCCTACAGGTGCTCCATGCCTCCTGAATGTGTAAATGGGACATTATTAAAGCATTTCCCCCAGTAATCTATGTTGTGATCCTGTTTGATACCTACAAACCTGTCTTTGTTTTATTTCTTTCTCACCTTAATCAGCTATTATTCATTCATGCACCTAAGTGGAGTTATTACCTTGAAGCGGCTGGTGAACAGGTCAAGTTTAGGGAGCAGCACTGGATCTCCATACAAACCCTGAAGACCTAAAACACACTTAAGACGCACATCTGGTACCTGAAAATGCAGCAAGGGATGGTCAAACTATTTTTGTGATTCATTGTTATTCTAAATTCAGTTACATTTGTCTTTGTTACCTTGTCATGCATCATCCAGCCCATGTATTTGAGGTAGCTATCATTTAGAAAAGCAGAACTGTAGAGCTTCATCCACAAACCCAACTCCTCCATACAGATCGAACGGATTTCTGGAAGCACATCACTGCGCAGACACAAAAACAAAATAAGCTCAAATGCACAACTAAAGGCTTTACTAAAACAAGAAAAGTAACACAAACACGCACCGATATCTTTTCAGGAAAACTCCTTTAAAGATGATGTCCATCATGCTCTCTATCTCTGACCTTTTCTCCTGAAGCTAGAAGAGCATTAGGAAAGTCAGCAACAACTCATCATTCACAGGAAATACTTCTTCTTGACTTTGGTCCTACCTCTGCGATCTTCTTCTGTATTCTCTCCAGCTGCAGCGTGCTTCTCTGTCTTGTCTTCGTCTTCTGCACCTCAAACAGCTTCTGATTGTTCTCAATACCAACGCTCAGACTTAACGCAACACCCACCAGAGAGCTCAGCAGTTTCACCGCTTTCAGAATAAAAACAAAAAATAAAGGCCTCTTTATGGATTGTTTAAATGTAGCTAAATCGGTTCTAAAGCTAATCTGTCTTTAATTCCTTACCAGCTAGCGTGCAGGTGTGTCTGAAGGCCCGTACAAAAGAGTTGGACAGCTCAGCAAGAAGCGAGATGACGGTGTTCATCAGGTAACTGTCGAATATGACGCTGTGCTGACACTGAGCCACCAGCACCGACACAAAGTCACAGAACTCAGAGTGAAACCAGCGTCCATATGGTCCAGACTGTGTCAGAGGATACTCAACACTATCCTGCAATGAGGGGACAACAAACAATATTTTTAAAACAATAATTTCACCTCCTTGCTGATTTCTTTCTTTCTTTGCATACTTGTCATGCTTAAATGTTAAAATCATCAAACAAATTTAAATATTAGACATATATAACCTGAATAAATACAAGATGCAGTTTCTATATGCTGATTTAATTTAAGAATGGAAATAACAGTTGCTTATGGAGACGTTTTCTAATGCCAGGTGAGGCACTAGTGCACTTTAAGCTGTACACTTGTTATTCGATCACCTGTGAAGCATGTTACTGCAAACATGGCTTTAAACAGGGTGTTCCAGTCAAACAGGATTCATGCTCAGTGAAACAAAGCAGGAAGAGCAAAGGTATGGAAGCAAAAGGTTGCATGAATAAAAGATTAATCTGACATCACTCTCAAGTTTTCTTTAAAAAAATAAACCCTCCACTTTTTACTCTCTACAGCCTAATTTGAAATGTTTGTGAATCTATAAAGAACATTCTGAAGTTGTCAAAACTCCCTCAACTCTAACAGCATAACAACTTTAAATCTCATCAAGTCTACAACTTTTCTTTATTCTACAAGTGTTGCCAGAGTTTGACCTCTTCAGACTTTTGCTTCCTACATGCACCTTGTACGTGGGTGAAATTGTGCAGGATTCCTCCTCTGCTACTGCAAAATCGCAGTGTAATCAATAATCCAGCATTGCATCTTCAATGTACACTTCTTTGCATACAAAACTAAGCTTCTGCACAAGTGTTTCAAACAATAACGAATCATCAGTGTCCCAGTATTTGAAATTCCACTTCACTACTTTCATGAGGGGTGGACTGTGAGGAATGATAGTCAACTTAACATTCCTCTTCTTGTTGCTTTTTTTTTGTTTAGGGCTGGTTTCATGTGGGACATAAATGATGGGTTAAGCTGTGTTCAAACAAACCAGACTACACACCATGCCAAAGGTCTGGGCAGAGCAGTTGCTGTGTAAAATGATGTCTAAAGACTCAGGTTGGAGGCTGCCCTCCTACACTTCTCCCCACCACACTACTATCCTCTTTAGGTTTCTACATATTACTAATGCTTGTTCATAAGGAGATATGGTATAAAGCTGTGGATGCAAAAACACACCTGGCCAATAAAACTGATAATAATTGTGTGTTACTGCAGATCACTCAAAGATATAATTTAATAAACCAACAATACAGTAAGGACAAAAGATGTGAATTTCAGGACAAAACCATAAAGCACTGACTGTATCCATGGGCCATGTGACGGTGAGGATCCATGGAAAGGCCAGAAACTTCTTATACTGCAGACCTGCGACCTGAAACAAATAACATCATATAGTTTTGGTTGAATGTGTCAAATGTGATGAAAGGAAAATGAGTAAAGTTAGACTAAAGAAACTGTACCTCATCAAGCTCCTCCACCATCTTACTCATGACGTCAGTGTCGTCTTTGTTCTGACACATCTCTGCTGTGACCACACCTAAGAGAGACAGGAGGGGAACGTAGATGTTATTCTGTGTATGCGCTAGAATCCTTGATTTTACTGCTGGTGTCTACTTGCCTTTGCACCCACAGCACTGGATAAAGAAGCTGATGAGATCAAGGAGAGAAGAGTCTCTATCCATCATGTAAGCCTCAATCCAGTCATCGATCACAGCCTGATCAGACATCAAACAGAACAGATATGTGGGCTTAAGGTCTCTTCATACCCAGCTAAGAAGACTTACCCTACTGTATGAAGTACCTGCATGGCGCTCTTGCCCATAGTGACCACCTCAAACAGTGTGACGGCCTCCACATGTTTCTCGTTACTTCCTCCTGCTCTGCTAACACTGCTGCGGCTCGCTTTGGTACCTTTGCTCTTGACATTCTCCGAGGCTTTATGCGCTCGTCTCCTTCGCTTCTGTTGGGTAAGAAAATGTGACAAATGTAAGAGGTGCTTCAAATGATTCACATGAACTTATGAAGATATTAGCCTTGAGAACGCAAGATGCAAATTTCTGAATGACAAACATCTCTCCTTTGGCAATGAAGAAAGAAGCATTTTACTCCTCTGCTGGAAGGCTGACAAGTTTTCTCACATCTCTGTAAAACTTGCAGTAGTTGAACAAAAGCTTTAAACATATGACAAAATCTATTTTCTAACTTTATGTGTGAAGAAAACTGTGCAAGTTGTAACTCCTGCAAATGCTAAGTTCTGCCTGTCCAACAGCTCAATACATATAAGTTATTATTCATCATCATTTATATATTAGCTGATAATGATGTTTTTTTCAAATAGAACCCCCATTACCAACTAAACATTTAACTGCAGTTCTAGATATGAAAAGATGTATAAGGAAAAACACTGATAATGGGTCATTGCCTTAATGTGGTATGGGAATAACCCCACAAGGGGAAAATTCATGCAAAAATCACCTTTGGTGGGATCAACAGCTTTAAAACTTTGATTGAATTTTGCACAACATAAAGAGTTGACTTCATATGACATGGAGACGTGGAGGAGAAAAGAAAATGTGCATAAATTTTAGAGGTCTCTGGGGTTTTCAAGCCTGATAATATGAAAATATAGAATTGAAAAGGCATAGGAAAACCACTCGAGTGTGCAAAAATTAAAGAGTCCTGTGCAATTAAAGATCACTTCCTGGTTGAAGCTCTGACTGAGCCTGATATTTATCTTATGCTAGATGCTAGATGCATCGGTTTAACATTGGCAAACACTGGCCATTGTCAAATAATGTGGCATAAATAGATATTAGTAGTCTTTTTTTGTATCTGTTTTGTCAGATCAGTTGAATGCTGGCATTCGGTATACCTAGTTGTGAAATGTGAAATGTGAGAGAGAATTTTGGCATAGTTTTACAACAAAAGGAGTTATTAAAATAGCACCATAACAGCACTGGCAATTAGCTATATTGCTCTTAAAAAAAAAAACATGTTGGAATCAGCCTAATTTCTTGTTGCATCTCTACTGAATTACATACAGATGTCTTAAAAACAGCATTGATGCTGATCATACATAAGCCATCAATAATTCACAGTTTACTTTATAGTTTTTAGATTCTACTGTGGAGGCAGAAAAATGTGTACAGCACTCAGGAGTCCAAAAGATTGCCAGTATTTACAGTCATTTTTGGCTGATACTGTTATAGATACTGATATATAGTTGTACTTCAGGCCTTGAAAAAATAAAAGTCTTCAGCTGATGCAGGTCTGTTGGTCCTGCCTAAAAATGTTCTTCATAAATGTGGCTAATATTTGCAGCCAATATAGGCTAATATTTACAGCTGATATATCAGTTATAAATGTCGATGGACATTTTTATATCTACTGATAATTTATTTTACAAGTTGATATCCTTATCATGCCAATAATAATGTGCATCACTAATGGATGGAGATTTACAAACCAAAAGCTTATCCATGTTCTCTTCACATCAAGTTTTGAAGCTCCTGACCATGACAAATCAGTGGAAAAACAAAACAAAAAAGAACCATGAGAGGATGATAAATCATCCAACGTGAGTTTATTTTGTGAGTTGCAGCTCTACCTTTCCACACTATATGAGCATAGCACATTTTCTGCTGGTTCAAAGGTGATAAACAACATACATTCCTATTGAAAGCATCATAAGGCTGTGCATTTTACTCTATTTGTAAAGTCTTCTTTCACAGTCTGTGGGAAATGCTGAGTGATCAGTATAAATCACCTACCACACTCTTCTGTCTGTTCTCATTCCCTGAGTCATCCTCTGAATGATTGACTGCTCCTGAGGAGTTCGCCTCATTTGAATCCGACTCATTGTTTGAGTTTTTTCTTGAAAGTCAAATAAAACACAAAATTAGACTGCATGAAATAAAAAACTTAAATAAATGTCTTTGAGGATGCTTACTTCCGCTCTGAGGACCTGGATGCAGCTGCAGCTGTGGGCTCTGGTATCATCTCCTCCTCAGGTTTTTACATGCAACACTCAGGTGTATGTCTGCATCTAGAGAAACATTTCAGACAGCATGTGCAACCAAAACAATGAGTACTTGCAACAATGTTACTCCTAAATATCCATAGACGGAATAGCTGCCATGCACAGTAATAACTGACCAATAATGACCATGCAATAGTGTTAACTGTTGCATAAAGGTAATCTGTTTTATCTACTGCATGCAGCCACTCACAGGTGACAACAGGAAGAAAATTAAAGGGTTGCTCGCGGACAAATAGAGAAAAAGGATGCCTCTAGTCTCATGGGGCTTTACCTGTCTAAAAACTACTCTCAGGAGCCTCCCGGCTCAGTTAGCAAACACATAACTTTTTCAAATTATCCAAACATAAGTAGTAATTTCCCTAAGAAGTAATGTGTTGTGTTCAATGCAACAAAGATTTAGCATGGCTCTGAGGTAAACAGACAATTCCATGGCTCCAAAACTTTTCAAACTCACCTTTTCCACGTTTATCTATCCACCCACAGTATCCATTAATGTGTATTTATAATCCTAAAAGCTGTCACATTGACAGAAATCAAACATTAACCCGGGTATCCTCCTTCTTTTCCCATAGCTCTCACAGTCAAGTTTGTCGGACAGCCTAACCTATCGTGATTGGCTGGTGAGCGAAATCGAACGCAGATGATTGGTTACTCTGATACGTCATTCAGCGTTTAGTCCCTCCTCCGGCGGCTCTGACAGACAGATCGTGTCCGGTCTGGTTTTATGAATACCACAGCGCTGCAAACGTCCGTTGGAAGACGTCATGTAGAGAGTAAAACGCGAACTGGTTTACACAAATTTGTCTTTACAAAGTTCTTTTAACTTGAATCTTTGACATCGTTTACATAGGCAATAATGCATCTTTCTGGTCTTTAAATTGACTTAACCTAGCCCTGTCTGTGACTCGATGTCATTTTAATTGACCACGCCAGTTTAATTCAGAGGGGAGGTGTGGTGGCATTTTTCTTTTTTTATAACTACCCTAAAAGAACTGCAGGGGGCGCCATTTCATCGCGGTAAAATCTAAATCATAATACTGTCATGAAGGTAACTACTCTAATGAATTTTGGTATTATGAAAGAAGGTGAGTGTAAGTCTAAACTATTAATCCAACTTAGATTTTTTAAAAATAATTAAATGCTTGAATTACTAAGCCTTCAATACTTCTCAGTGTTTCTCACACCAGAAAAAATAGGTATGCATGTGCATCTGTGGGAAAAGGAGATGCACCTGTATTTGTAGCACTACCTGCCAGTAAACCTGATTTCTGTCTTCTTCTAAAAGACCTAGTCCTAAATTATATGATCATGACAAATTCATGGATCAAGGACACATACATATCTACAATATAACAGGATGGAAATAAAGTTATTTCTCTATTGCATTTATTTTCATTTTCCCACCTCAGATATAAAAAAGCTCATAACAGTAGTTAAGTAGTGCAATGAGGGATTTTTAAGGCTTACATTCATTTGCAAACAGCTGATTCTATGGTGGCCAACCAGGGCTGAGTCTGCCCTAAGTGTTTCCATTAAGGGAAACATGCTGAAAATCAGAAACACATGCTGGTGTCTATCAACAAACTATGCCACTTTCCCATCCTACAGGCTCAAAGCACTTTGGTTGTGATGCCTGGATTTGCAGCCTTTTTCTTTTGTACTGTAGGTATTTTCCGAGTTTGTGTGAAATGGATATTGGATTGTTTACTGTATTTGCAGTGCATTAAAAAGTTAATTGTTTTGCAGCACCTATTATTTACTGGCAGTGCATTTCCATCATTGCATTTGTTTTGGAGTGTTAAAAAGAATTTTCAAATTTGCTTCACTCCTGCAATTAAATGTCTTAAATGATATCTTTTTGGATGTTAAGAAACTGCCTTGTCAGCCACCATGAGACTCACTTTACAGACACTATAAAACCCTACAAGTTTGTAAATGAAGTAGGCTCTTCTATCCCTCCATTAATCTTTTTTTTTCATAGCACCTTTTCACAGTTTTTACATTTTCAGTCCATTGAGAAGCAGGCAACTCTTGAAGAAACCATGTGCATCCAAACAAGACACGGAGGCATTTTTTTCCCGGGTCAGTCAGGAGAGAAACTGGGACACAAAAGTCACGGCCTGGTGAACATCGTCTGTCAGCTCCTCCGGCAGCGACAACACCATTGACGTTAAACTTTGAGTTATCTCTAGTATCCTAGAAGAAGAAGAGGACATTGTTGTCATCATTGTGTTACTTATGATCTCTAAACTCTTGACTCTGGGATTTGTACTCACCAGTTGATGTAGTGAGACGCAAGCTGAGGTTCATGCCTGGAGCCTTCCTCTGCCACGAGACACTGTTTCATCTGCTTGAAGTTGGCCTCAATGTCTTTCTTTATGTCAGAAAACGCCTGAATCCCTCTGAAAGAGCTGACCACTTGCTGCAAAAATACGAGACATTTTAAAAGTACAAACCCCACAGAGGATCAAAAATAAAGTCTGAAGTTTGTAGACAAAAAGAGCTAAAGCAGTTCATATTGTGACATTTTCTGCTTACATATATGACCGAGAGCTGGTGGGCGATGTATTTATGACTCCCAAGGTGTCTGATATCTTCCTCTAGCTGCTGACTCAGCACCAGCAGTTGATTCAGTTTGGCAATGTGGAAGAAATATTCTGCAGAAAAGCAGCACCTTCAAAATTTAATACTGTTCCTTTAAATGTTATTGTGCCTGTGAAACGTATTCACCCCTTTGAATGTTTTACACTTTTGTTGAATTTATAAGTCAATCATGGTCAATATAATTTGGCTTGTTTTGACAAAAAAAAAAAACCAACAAAAAACCCTCTTTAATGTCAAAATGAAAGATTTATAGAAAGTAATCTAAACAAAATAAAAATATGTCACATAAAATAAGTGATGGCATAAATATTCATCCCCTTTAAAGTGACTGACCTAATTCAACAGAGGTTCAGCCAATTGGTGCTAGTAGTCTCACCGTTAGTGAAATGGGGATCACCTGAGTGCAGTGTATGTGTCTCAAGTGATTGTAGTATAAAGACACCTGAGTGTGGAAGGTCTAGTCACTGGTTAATCAGTATCCCTGGCTACTATTACACCATAAAGACAAAAGAATACTCCAAACAACTCAGAGACAAGGTCATTGAAAAGTATAAGTCACAGGATTGATACATAAAAAATCATCAAGAAATGGCTGTGCAAGAAGGAGACTAGTGAGAGAGACCACCAAGACACCTATGACTCCTCTGAAGGAGTTACAAACTTCAGCAGCTGAGATCGGAGAGACTCTGCATACAACAACTGTTGCCCAGGTTCTTCACCAATCAAAGCTTTATGGGAGAGTGGCAAAAAGAAAGCCACTGTTGAAGAAAATTCAGATTAAATCTCAACTAGAGTTCGCCAAAAGGCATGTGGGAGACTCCATGGTGAAGTGGAAGAAGGGTCTTGGTCAGATGAGACCAAAACGGTGCTTTTTTGGCCATCAAACAAGAAGCTGTTTGGTGGACTCTAATAATTGTACATCACCACAAACACACATCCCCACTATGTAGCACGGTGGTGGCAGCATCATGCTGTGGGAATGCGTCTCAGCAGCCGGCCCTGAAAGGTTTGTAAAGGTAGAGGGTAAAATGATTGCAGCAACGTATAGGAAAATCCTTGGGGACAATGTCATTCAGTCTGTAAGAGAAAAACGGCTTGGGAGATTTATTTTCCAACAAGACGATGACCTGAAGCATAGAGTGAAAGCTACACAGAATTTGTGGCTGGTCACGCCTGATTCCAGTGCAACCTAATAGAGTTTAATCAGTTTGGCAGTGTGCAGATGTGCAAGCCTGATTGCGACCTATCCACACAGACTCAGTGCTGTGTTTGCAGAAAAGGTGCATCTACTAAATACTGACTTGATGGGGGTTAATATTTATACGGTCATTTTGTCGAAATATGTTTTCACTTTGATATGAAGTGTTTGTTTGTTTTTTGGCAAAAAAAAAAAAAATAATAATAATAATGAGGCACAGGTGACCTAGTGGTTTAAGTTGCACCCCATGTACGCAGTCGGCCTGCGTTTGAGTCCGGCCTGTGGCACTTTCCAGCATGTCTCTCCCAAGCTCTCTCATCCCTGTTTCTGATTCTATCCACTGTCCTCTGCTGTCAATAAAGGCATAAAAGAGCAAAATAAATAGTTAAAAAAAGCAAAATTATATTAACCATGACTGACTTATAAAATCAATAAAACGTCCAAGGGTGAGTACTATTTATAGACATCGTAAAAGTACAATTATATTGTCAGAACACAACATAAAAAGTTAAAAGCTTAAAGCTCCTTTAAGGAGATTTTATCTAGTTATGAAACAGAAGGAAATATATGACCTAAAAAACAAGACAATCAGCCACAAGATTTCCCATTCCCACATAGTTAATTTCCATGTCTTTAACCAATGCCAGGCGTCCGACGAGACGAGTCAAAGTAAATTTAGTAAACAGATGCAAGCATATAATTGATGCCAAACAGAATCATAGAAAATGTGCTTATTTTGAAACAGAAATGTTCACATTTACATCCTCTGTTTGATCACTTACCATCCATTGGAGGCCTCTCTAACATCTCCACTGGGCTGCCTTGAATGAGGAAAACCTCCACACGAGGAAACATTACAGACAGACCCACCATGTCCAGATAGTCCTGAAGAAACCAAGCATTCTAGTAAATTCTTTGTTGTTTCATGGGATAAAATAAAAACCATGTTTCTGTCTTTATTTTAACAGCATAAATAGTTTGAGTACCTCCAGCTGTGGCATAGGCTTTGGTAGGTGTTCAAGGCACTGCAGCATTTGGTCAAGAATCTCTGATCCTTGAAGATTGCACACAAGAGAAATCAAATATGTAGGAGCAATCCAAGTCACATTTAACGCCTCGCCAAGATGTTTTTAAACACTAACCTTGAGCCTGGAAAGTGTCTGACTCCTCCGGGCTGCAGCCTTGTCCTAACTGTTCCTGGAACTGCAACATACAAACCATAAAAACGTCACAGAATGAATAAGAGCACGAATAAAGAAAAATGTGAGATACTTATAATGACAAAGATGGACGGCATATTGGACCTGGAAACAATTTAGGGGTCTTAGCATGTTAAATGTAGGGTGCAATGATAAACCTCCAGAATATGAATTTTTATCTTTTCCTGTTTAAATGAAGTCTGAATACTGTTGTTTTTTTTATATTCATATTCTTTACATGTTAATACTTCTTTTTCTGCCTCCTCATTTCCTACTTCTATATTGTGCATAATAGCAGCTGCAATGAATGAATTCAATTCTGGGGATTAGTGAAGTATTTTTGATTCTGAATCTGTGCATTCCCCAGACTGAACAAACAAATAAAGGGCTGAAGAACAAAAGCAATGTTTTTTTTTTTTAATTTAGATCAAAAAGTGACTAGGGTTCTGTGCATTTGATGTCAAAAAGTGAACATAGAATGTGTATTCTTGCTAAATGATGTTCAATCCATGGGTGTACAGTATGTTGGGATTTTTCTGCTTAGTTGGCATAGAAAATCGGGATGCTGTGTAAAGTGTTTATAAAGACATAATGTAATAGTTTGCAAAATATCTTAAGTAAAAGCAAAGAAAAACAGAAAATACGTGAAACACTGAAACAGAAAAATTGTCATTCATTGTGCTAAAAGACACATTTATGTCTGTGCAATTCTTAATTTGATGTGGTTCCTCAAAGTTGTGAAAATCATCAAATTCTTTTCCCATGACCATCTAATACAATGTCCAAAATTTATGGGAGTAAATGTTGCACAATGTTCTTTCAATATGACAGTTTTTCCTCTTGGTTTAGCCTGTTTATATTAACTATGCATAACAAGTGACTTTATTTTAACATTTAGACAGAAGCTGGTGCAGAAAACTTAGTAGATGTGAATTTTATCAGTATGTTGTGTCCAGGTGAATCTACCTGCTGCATCTGTGCTCTGATGAGAAGATCCAGCTGCCCACACAGACACAGCATCTCCAGGCCCACCTGCTCTGGACTCAGCTGGACCGGCATCAGAGGTCTCTTCACCTGTAGCTCCACTGTCAGTGACCACACAGCAACCACATCAGTCCCACATCTGTGCCTTTTTCCCCTCCTCACCTCTTTCCATACAAAGTCAGGTGCACCATTGCAGACTGTGAAAAAACATGCATCATGCCACCTATGTGTCACCTATCTACCCTACAGGAAGGACGGGTACTAATAAGGACAGAAGGGGAGTGGTTAGTCAGTCCTGTAGGGTGCACCTCTGAAGACGCAGAATAACTCAAACAGGAGAAACAAAAGCCTCCAAATCTAGAAAAAAGAGGAGTGAAGGATGCTGGGACTTACCTTTAAAAGCTCCATGGTAAACGCAAGGCAGGCAGAGCGGCTCTGTTAAGCTCACTGCCATATCTATTGATTATCACAATATTCTCTTAAATATATCGCTAACAAAAGCCATACAAGGCGCGTGGGAGCAAGAAAATAGCCTATAACTGAGACTATTTATTTGTTTTTTAAGGCATTTGGTTGGCAATATCTACCGCAAGTGTTGCATTCGAGACTCAGTCGTTCAGGCAGGTTGGATAAAACGCAGATATTCATCCGGTATTCGTCGTTTCCGAACAGGTGACGATGCTCACGCGCAGCAGTAAGGTGGAGAATGTATCCTTTTACCCCGGTGGATCCATGTAGCTGTTCAAAGATTCATGCATGAAATGAAAACAATGCCCACGCCCTTCGCAACAAGAGCCGTAGCAGCCTCAGTCTGTGATTTGCGGTGTTGAACGCCCCCCTTCACATTCACACCGATCGCGAGCCTCACTGAATGATGTCATTTTTTTAAGGATGAAGATCTCAGCATCATCTCTAGTGAGGACGGAGCCTTCAAGCAGTCTGCTGCTGTCCATTAAAGCTAATAAAGTGTTGTGAAGTAATCATGCATTTATTCATGAGTATGCATTATGAATTTTGCATTTTTAAGGTAATAATGTTGAGCATTAGTAAAACTAGACACTTTATGATAATTCCCCTTCTGGAACAATTTGTTTATAACAGCTCCCAACTTTACATAATTCATAAATGCAAACTACTTTCCAACGATGAACAGAAAAAAGAGAGTATTTGAGCTACCACATACCTCCACAATCTCAGAGTGGCTTTGTAAGGCTTAATGCATTGAACAAGCAGTAGGCATATGGTCTAGACCTGCTTTTTGAATAAAATGTCTTAAGATAACATTGGTTTTGAACTGGGGCCTCCATAATCCAACTGGTTAAATGAGTCGGGGTGGGCATTTGTTACAAGTTTGATGAAGATCAGTGAAAGCAGTATTGAGAAACTTCCTTTTCAAGCAAAGGATGAACAGGAGGCCCACTGAGTTGGATATATTTTGAACCTCCAAAATCTAACTGGTTCATCACTGCGTCAATATGGTCATCTGTGCAAAGTTTGACACAAATCCCTTAAAGTGTTAAGATCATGCAATCACAAGCAAGGGATGAACTAATCTGGACCTATTGTTTGAAACCTATGTAAACTAACTGGTTCATCATTTAGTCACAGTGGACATTTGTTCCAAGTTGGAGGAAAATTCCAAAAACAATACTTGAGAAATTCTGTTCACAGGCAAGGGGTGAACATGAGGCCCAGAGACCTTAAAGGGGACATATTTTACCCTTTTAAGTTTATGTTGTTCTCAGGGTCCCCAAAACATGCCTGTGAAATTTGTTGCTAAAAAAAACACTCTAGTGTAGGATTTTTGCATGTCTAATAAACTCTGTTTCAGCCCTTCTCAGAACAAGCCGTTTCTGTGTCTTTAAATGTTAATGAGCTGTCTGACTCCTCCCCCAACCACATCCCTCTCAGGAAATGGATGCGGCACTCCTGATGTTACAATGTTACACTTTTATCCAAAGTTAAAGGCCTGACTGGGATGTGAACCATCAAGCTTCCAGACCAAAGTCAGCAGGGTAACCCACTGAGATATCCAGCATCTCAGCTGGCAGCTGAGAGGAAGATCAGGAGATGAGGGTAGAACTTTCATCCGAGTAGAGAGGGCCAACCAAACCTGGGGGTGGTGCTTACTCCCCATGTGACATCATGAGGGGGAAATCTGAGAATGGCTTGTCTCAGCACACATTTTCTGTAAGGTGGAGAAAGGGAGGGTGTAAGGGAATGGATTTTTCTGGTATTCGAGGAGATTGTGGACAGGCCAGGGGTACATATTGTTGTTAGAAAAGCCTTAAGAAGTGATTTTTGCAAATAATATCCCCTTTGAGCTTTGACCTACAATCTCCAAAATCTAACTGGTTCATCCTTGAGCCAGAGTGGGCATTAATACCAAGTTGAAGGAAAGTCCCACAAAGTGATTTTGAAACATCACATTCACAAGCAAAGGACGATCTTGAGGCCCAGTACCCTGAACATACAACCCCCATAATATAAGTGGTTTATCATCAAGTCATATCAGACACTGGAAGAAAATTCCTTAAAGAATTCTTAAGATATTGCCTTCACTAGCAAGGGAGGCACACTGACTGTCACCTCTAAAATATAACTGCGTATATAAATATAACTTAGTCAAAATTGACATTTGTTCCAAGTTTGAAGAAATTCCACAAAGTAATCTTGAGACATTGCAAGCAGAGGATGAACATGAGGCCTTAACCTTTCACCTATAACCTACAAAATCTAACTGGTTCAGCTACAACTCAGAGTAGACATTTATGCAAAGTTTGAAGAAAATCAATAAAAGCATTCTTGAAATATTGCATTGACAAGCAAGGATGAACATGAGGACCAATTAACTTGTAATTCAGCCTCCAAAATCTTATCATTTCATCGCTGAGCCAGAGTGGACTTTCATGCAAAGTCTGAAGAAAATGAATGAAAGTATTTTTGAGCTATTAAATTCACAACCATGGATGAACATGAGGCCCAATTACCTTAACCATCCAAATCCAACCAGTTCAGCCTTACAGTCTGGAACAGACTTCCCCATTATTTCTGACTTGTGATGGCACCATGTCAGATTATGCAACAAAAATCCTGTTATTTTTTTGGCTGGGAGACTAACAGTTCAAGTGTAATACTGGCCAATCATTGTTAGCTGTCATGACTTTATCTGCTGTCTTTGTGACTGTGCATGAGTTCATAGGTTGCCGGGAAGGCAGGTCAATCAGTGCCAATCACTGCTACGACAGAAGCGTTGTGTGTGACACTTGTGGTCTTGTGCTCTGATGGGAAGAAAACAAAAAAGTATTGATTGTCGACCCATCCTTGTCCATCAAGTAGAGAACAATATGGACCAGCTATCCTTCAATAGAACTTGAGGGGAGACCGTGGTAGCTTGTAAAGAAAATTAACCCAGTCAGCTAGCTATGCTAGCTTTGCTATATTTCAACATATGATCCCTTAAATATTAAAAAGATTGGTTGTGGGGAACAACATAACACTCTGGTGAATGAAAATACAATTATAGGGGGAAAACACTGTCGTATTGATCAAGGCCAGGATATAAGTTGTTGATGTCAGGTCACAAGGTGTCAGACAGAAGAAAGAAGACAAACATGCCAGTCTTGTTGAATGGGGTGTCCTAGACGCATTGTTGATTGTGACACTATACAAGAGCATTTATCACTCCTGATAGAATTAGGCTAATATCATGTAGTCTGACCTGGCCTTAAGAAAGTAGACATTAGATGTTTTTAAGAAAATCACTCAAAGTGTTCCTGAGATGTCCTGTTATAGCACAGTCGGACTAGGTGAGTACATCAGGTATTGCCTAAGTATTAGCTTTGGGAATGATGGGTATATTTTCCATACTGCTGTATCTTTTGTAAGAAAGACAATGGTTCTATATTGTGGTACTGCTGCTACCACATCTGTTTAACTATTTGAATGATATTTTTTCACTGCTAGTAGAAGATCCTCAAAGCTGGGCTTGTTTTATTAAATAGCAAAGTCAGACAGGGTGTTTCAAATCCTTCAATAAGGACTCAAAATGGGTCTTAATAAAATACAACTGGCATATAAAGTTCATTGCAGTATTCCAGTATCCAAATATCCAAAGGGTTTGAAATAAAAATGCAGACAAGTAAAGGCAAGGAAACATTTAAATAGTGTGCTAAGGAATATATAATCTGATACTACAATAATATCAGTTTGCGTTATAAAAAAAAACAAAAAAAAAACAAAGACATTCTCTAGCAAAAATCTAACTCATCTGGTTCTTTTCAATCTTCAAATATACAACAATGTACATATTTTTCGTAAACAACCTTAATTTCAATAGATAATCTTGTTTACAAGTGCACCTGGAGAAAAAAATAACATTTATATCCTTCAGCACGAAATGTCCCCCCTCATCCAAGATTGACCTTTATAGCAAATCCTGTTTCTGGCTTCACATGTGAACATATTTTACTCCCTTCTATAACAGCATTTACATCAGGTCAAAAGTCCAGGGTTTAAAGCAGAGAGGACACATGCTGGGTTTTGACATCATGAGGACAGTCTGTTTGCTCCTCGTTTCAAAGAGACTCCAGTATGGTTCTTTTTATGGCTCAGGATCTGTTGATTCTACTGACGGGTGCCGGGGGGTAGAGAGAGGTTGGCCATCAGCTCATGAACAGAAGCAAATATCGTACACTCACCTGCAGACAGAAAGATGCAGTCAGCATGAGCAACACTTTTAGGTCGAGGACAAGAAACTCAATTGAATATTAAAGCCATTTAAATGAAGTAAAACCACACAACAACAAATGATAATATACTGAGTATCAGCACTGCTGTAGTGCAATCATATGCTAGAAGCTTCTGACTACTGCCAATTTTTATACCTTATAATCTGGTTTACAAGGTTTTGTCTGTTTGCTTCCTATAGAAAAGTATAGTGTTTTTAACTATCACTGAGTCTGTTGACTGTCTCTTTGATGACCTGTGAGATCACTCAACAAAGACATTTGCTGATGCTATAGCAGATTGTTGCATGTGAATAACAGTGCTGTTATATTCTACATCACACCCATAATATACCCTGTGCTCAATCACATACTAAGTTATATTTAACTGCTGTACAAGGTTGATATGCAATTTGAGAGCACATTTTTAGTGAATTATTTTAAGGTGAGAAGTACAGTCTTACCCGGTCTGGCAGGGTGCAGTTCATTAAACCTCTTAAGGATGTTTGAGACCATGAGCGCTGCAGCCCCAGATGAGCTGTGCTGTCTAGGGATGTCAGCCTGCTGAGTGAGGCCTGTCGCCATGTCGTACACAATGGGGACGATGATGCTTACAGGCTCCTGGGGCACTGGGATACGCTGAGTGAGCTGCAACTGTGAGGGGAAAGCACATAGGTTTAAACTGGTGTGAAAATGAAACAACCCTGCTCAATAGCATGTTAAATGTTTAAGATGATGAATGGCACGAACTGTAACAACTAAAGTAGCCAAAGTGAAATCACACAAAACGATCAACAATATTTACAAAATACTGGACAATTACGCCAGAATTAAATACATATATATACAAATATAAACAGAGAAACTGGATAAAATTCTAGTAAACCCGATTACAATAAAATGATGTCTTATGAGAAAGTTCAAACTTACAATCAGCTCTAAGGTAGCAATCATTTACAAACAGTGCAGCTACGTGTATAAATGGACTTTTCCTACTGCTACTACTTTAACTGATTTCAGCTTTTGAGGTGTCGGACATGAGACTTACAAAGAAGAGCATCTTGGACTTTAGCACCACTGCGATGGTACCAGGAGGGGCAATGGGGGGAGCACTTGGAGGGATGGTGAGGCAGAACTGGACATTCCACTTCAGTTGTGCGGCCTGGTCAGGGAACTGCAGAGAGTCCAGGTGTGTTATTATTTGAATGGAGTATTTATTATTTCATTCTTGAATGGGAGTATCTGATATTTATTAGTGTGATCATTTTATTTTTCTGTTAATAAACAAAATATATCCCCTTTACTTATTTTCCTTTACATATTAAGCAATGCTTTTTAATTTTGCAGTTGTACAGTTACTGAAAGAATGTATACGGCAGACTGTACCCTCTGCTGACTAAAAAAAGCACTGCAGTAATTATTTTACCCAATCAGTGTAAATTGTCCATATTTGTATCTTTTTTTTAGTACTGCAGGGTATTGTTACATCTCTAAGAAAATAAACTAAGAATGCATAATAAAATGTTTAATTTAAGTGTTATTTTAGCCTCCAACTAATAATGGTTGGGAGAGTTGATTATTCAGGTCATTTTCATGATTTACTGTTAATTTTTTGTTGAATGAAATGCTAGTTAATAGGCCTTGTTCGGGATATCAGTGTTTCCGAAAGCTCTAGAGTAGATCCTCAAATCCAGAAATAAATCAGGGGGTATTCTCTTTAGAAGAAATTGGAATTGCACACTTTTTCATAAATAAATTCAAATAGAATCAATAACTCAAATAAGCTGATTGTCTTAAACACAATAATGTAACGACACAAGAAACCAACAGCCACCAACCAGTTCGAGCTTCATGATGCGTACACAGTCCCTCAGGATGTTGGTGGGAGCCCCGAGTAGCTTTGTAAAGGCATTCAGAGTGTTGTACTTAAAGGGAGGGCCAGCAACCTGGAAAGAAACAGAGATAATGGCTCAATGATTCAATATAAATCCGTAAATGAGATTTATGTATTAGAATAATTATGAACACACAAAGCTTCAAGTGGATACTAACCCGTGTCTCAAAGAACTTCTCCAGCACCTGGAGCTCCTCCTGGGACCAGGGGCCGGTGTTTTCTGGAGTGACTTTTAGCTGTAGCGTTTGGTAGTTCTTTGGATTAAGAGCCACGCGGCACTTGAGCACATCTGTCTTGAACATGATCACCCCCGGCTCATTAGAGTTCACAATGGATAACTGGAAAGGAGTAGACAGAGCGCAGAAGTTAGAGGAGAAGCAGGAACACAAACTTTACTCTTTATTCCCAGCATTTCTGGGACACCTACATTGGCCTCCTGCTGGATGATCCTTTGTAGGTGCCGTCTCATGATGACTGAACCCAGAAAGCGCTCCAGAGGTGAGCAGAGGTAGCTTCCTGCCAGGCCAGGTACCAGGCAAGGAGTGGGTGAGGGGAGCAGAAGCACATGCAAGGCATTGTGGGTGAGAATTGTAGGAATGGAGGCAGCCCAGGGACGCTGAGGTAGCTTGCGGGGTGGAGGCATACTGGAAGGCATGACTTGTGAACCTAAAGTGAAGAGAAAGCAAAAATGTAATATTGGTAAGCTTATATGAGCTCACAGTAAAGGTAAATTGTTTACAAGCCGATGGTGCTGATTGGGCAAATTAAACACATTATATTTTGCTGGTTTGGAAAACAGCTGTCCTTACTTTTTCCAGTTTGTGCACTAGAAAGCATTTAAAGTTTAATCTAATTATGTCTGTATTTCCCACTATTATGCATCTAAAAAAGAATGAATATCAAGATACTTTTATGCATTCAAAAGTTCTGCAAAATACATGTAGTTTCCATGCAGCTGTGCAGCTCTTACAGTATATCTAGAGTTTGCACATTCACCAGGTAATACTCTATTTGAGCTCTCAGCATGTGGTGATTGTTATGAGACAGACTCATAGCCCAAGAGTTGCTCTGATTACATCCACCTCTCCCTTGCTGTCTTTACTGAGGAGTGTTTTTAGTCAAACTAGAGCCCCACAATGTTTATTTATTTGACAGTATGCTCCCCATTTAATTGAAGGCAGGATTATGACCAAACCAAGGAGAAAAGTGGTTAAAAAGTGGCGCCAATTCCTGCCAGTTTGTTGTATTCCATTCATCCTGAACAGTGAGGCGGCTGCTTACATTACACCATGAATGACATGAATTTTCAATTGTTTTCAGTGTCTGACAGTGGCAGCTACACACACTTGCAGTAATGATGCTGCATGTCTTTGCACCTTATATGCATGTATTTGTTTTATCAGTATATAAGCTGCAGACAACTTATAGCATGAAAAACAGATATAAAAGTGTGGTTTATACAACAGATTTTATAGTTGATTTTTTTTTTTAACCGAACTTGGTTCAAGCCCTCAGCTGAGAAGTTCAGCACTGACATGGAATAGTAAAGAGTAAACAGGGGGAGACATATTAAGGAAAAACTGTCAGAAGGATTTTTATTTTACTCCTCTAAATCTTAGTATTTATTGGTCTAAAAGAACAATGTGAGACATCACTAAAAAGGCTGCACTTACTGGTCCCAGCACGTGGAGAATGAGGGTCTGGGATGGGTGAGTGTAGCGATGGGTTACCAGGGGACATGCCGTGGATCCTCGCCCCAGGAGAAGGCCCTGAGACCTGGGGTGAGCCTGGCCACTGACCCCTGTGGCTGGGAGACACCATAGCATACGGAGAACTGGGATCCAGAGCACCTAAATTGAAGTAGAGAAGACAGCAGTTATAAACTAAACATCACTAAATGTCAATCATAAAAACCATTCCATGAATACACCACTGTGTGCCCGCTAACTAGAGACAATTTGTTATTTGTTGCTAACATCTGCAGCTTTAAAGAGCCCAGTTCAGCCCATGCCAGCTCCTACCAGACCAGCGTTTTACCTCCACCCTGCTGCTTACCGTGTGGACTGGCAAAGCTGGTCTGACCCATCGCTATACCCAGAGATGACGGGGACGGGGTGGGCCCAAAAGGAGAGGGTGCCCTCAGAGCTCCACTAGGGGAGCCAGAGGCATGGATGTTCCCTACACAATCACACACAAATGCACACACAGTCACACCAAAAGGCTCGTCAGACTCTGAGGTTGACAAGTTCCTCACAAGCACAGACTCACTCATGTACGCACACTCAAGCAGGGCGGAAGGACTGCAGTCGGTGGCTGGCGGGCAGACATGGAGGGGAATGGAAGGAGCAGGACTAAATGCATGCTTTGTTCCCTCTTGACTGAGGCGTATGTATGTTGCATAAGAAACAAAACTGATCTCATGGTTTCACTTAAATCAAAATGGGCACACATGGTTGCTTTTTCTTTGACATTTACATAGCCTGTTCTAGTACAAATACATAAATCAGCGGGGTGGCCGATGGCAGCAGCATGATATGGTAAAAACAAAAAATTAAGATAACAATCCAGCTTTAAAGCTTAAATGACACAAACAAAACAGATAAATTCATTCACACGTATCTGGACAAACACCAAGAGGCAAACCTGCTAACATTACCTGGTGACTGTGTGGGCATCATTGACGGAGAAGGAGTCACATTAGTGTGGTAGTTTGGTGGTGGCGATGTGAGAGGAGGATAAACACCTCCAGCACCTCCTCTAATTGTCTGTGGTTGAGGTTGAAACTGGTTCATCAGGCTGTCCATTACATCTACACCAACCGGAGAGGGCGGGTTATCGTCTTCATTGACGGAACGTCTACGAGCGTCCTGATTACTGTCGACAAACATATTCAGGAACGTCTAGACAAGAGAAGATGAAAAACCCCATTTAGTTTCAGGATTTGAAAGAAATAAAATATTCAAGAAATACAGATGTATTCTTAAGTTGTGCTGATTAAGGGCAAACAAGACTGGAAATTAGAAATACATGGATGTGAAAGTTAACTTTTCAACCAACAGCCAATTTCTACACCAATGTTTCCCTCAGTACTTCCTTTAAGTGTACAACTCCCACACTGTATCTCATGTTCGACAATTAAAAAAATATACGTGATACGTGACTTCTTCTATCCTAAAACCACTTTTTTGGTGCAAAAGCTTAATAGACACAACACTTAAGACCCCATTATTTACCGATGGACCATTGCTGTCAACGGGGCCAATGTAAGCTGATAGTGATGTTAAATAATAAATTGTTGGCAGTGCACAACTGCTGGAAATTGGATAGGAAACTGAAAAAAGTTTCCTGAAAAAAGTCTAGCCTGGCCATTTTTTGTTATCAAAATCTGACACACTATACTTAAAAAGTATGTTATCAACACTCCATTTGTTGTTGGTTCTTGCATGCTTCCTGGAGGACAAATAAACTGAGCCTGAACCTCTTGGGGCCACATGAGAGCACTCAGGCTGTATACAGCTAACTAATGTGTGGGATGTAAACTAAAACATGGCAACATGTGATGAAGCTGCTAAAAGGTTAATTCTGGGACCAGAATTAACACAAGAAACACCAGCAATTTCTATTATTTTTAATATTTTAGTTCCGTTTTAATCAACTTCATCCTTAAATTTTAGTCAAAACTTTTAGTCAAAACATGAATTCTCTTTAAACTAACCTAATAAGAAAAAATGGTGAAATTAATATACATGTAAAACACTATTTTATTGATGCACAACCAATATTTTAACCCTTTCAGACCCAGGCCGTCTAAAAAGCCCTCTTAAACCTTGGTATTGTTTAAAAACAGCCTTCTAAAACCTGAGGGTTTTTGAGGAACTGCACAGTTGCACAATGGTGTTTCAGTGAATCATGTTCCAGTTCATCATAAAATCAGTGACTCAGATGCTGCATAAGGTCTTAAACGTAGAACGATGCCAGCGTCCCATCAGGTCTTAAAGGTAAATCCACATGAACATTTCATTGGGTCTAAATTAATTTTAAAAACACCAAAGAAAATACTGACTTACTTTGAATGCTCGCTCATCTCTGCTTGTGTTTTGACAAATACATGTAAGGTGGAACTATATCATGAATTTTGAACGTCCAACAGTCCAGCATTGACATTTTAGTCTTGTTTAGTCTCCTTGAGGGAACTAAACTTACTTTTCATCAGATTCTTAACTGTCAAAGATCCATTGTTAGCTGGTCTTAGTCTCTTTTTTCTCATGGAAACAAAGGTAGCCGAAGAACAGTTTTAGTCATAGTTTTAGTCAACGAAATGCAACCTGTTCAGAACACATCATCATCACTTACATTTCTTCACCATTTTCCTCTGACTATGGACCTAACAGACCAAACATTTTGGTATGAGTAACCATGTCAATGGCTAACATCCAGATGTCCTTTTAACAGCAGCTTTTGAAAACCGACAGTGTCCTGGCAATTTTTTCATGTGTAGTTTGTCATCATAATGTCAAAATATTAGCATTAGATGCATATTTGATGAAAATGTAAACTCATGCAGCTATGGACACACTCAACTGATGCCAGTTTACAGGGTAACCAGCTAAACCCAAACACCAATCTTACATGTGTTAGTTTGAAGGTTTAAATGACAACTTCAAAACAGAATTTATTTGTTTGCAGCTAGTTTTACAGGCATGTTTGTCACTATACTGTCCCAATAAAACGTTGTTTAGATGCTGTAGACTGTAGACTTGGTTTATCTGATTGCCTTACAACTTTCAGATAAAGTTATACCTGCTGCTGTGTCAACAGTCATATCTCCTTTATCTTTACACTCCTCCTAGTGGTCATATGTCATCTTGTATCTGCATTGTGTTTATTTTTGAGGTTGTGCACAACCAATGTGTGAAATAGATGAAGTGGAAATGCAGGGGAAGCCATGATATGCATGCACGTGGGTAATTAACAGCAAGTTCTATATCTCCAGCCTTACTCTACAGAAAATTTATTTGGCCGAATGACAGGACAATTTCTCAGTTGACTGCTATGACTTAATGGAGTTTCTGCAAAAATACACCAAACTCACAGTGAGGGAAAGACCTCAGATGAGTGACACTGGTGCAGTGTTAATTTTGGCAGCTATTACTAATTTTAGTCTTAGTTTTAGTTTTTAAATGAAATGCCTTTTAGTTTTAGTCACATTTAAGTCATTTCTATCCTTTTTAGTTTTAGTCTAGATTCAGTCAGCAAAAACTCAAAACATTTTAGTCTAGTTAAAGTCCATAAAAAATCCTCACATTTTAGTCTTTACTTTTAGTCCAAGCATTTATTCTCTTGCCTAAATCTGGTACCAAATCATGGCAGTGTGTTCTCTGCACTATGTCTAACCTGGGGTCCCTGCTTTCTACAGCTGAGAGGCAGAATAGATACAGCTGCATTGTTTTTTGACAGATTTACCCACAGTGGAGAAATATCACAGATTTTGAATGTCAGACAAAAACTACATTACATTTTAGTCTAGTTTTATTCATCTTGAGGGAAACTAAACTTAGTTTTAGTCAGTTTAAGTCATTACACATCTATTTTTGTTATTCTTACTCTAGTTTTTGTCATGGAAAAAAGGCTGTCAATGAACATTTTTAGTCATAGTTTAAGTCAACAAAATTAACACTGCTCTGGAGGTACACAAAGTAAAATTTGTCCTTGGACAGAATCAGGCAAACATTTTCCTTCCATTTAGAATTTTTATGCTGAGCTAAGTCAACTGACTGCAGCCAAATATATTTCAGTCATAAAGGCCAACTATCCCTTTAACACAAATCAACAGGCCGTAATTTGGGTTAAACTTTAACAGGGTTAGTCTGGGTTTGTTCTGTGGGGTGGTATAGATAGAGATCATACCTTGAGTCCAGGAGCTGGGTAGAAGCCCTCAACAATCTTTGTGTTGTCAAACAGACTGTAGGCTCCATCCCTGATAGCCACCACACCACGGCTGCGGCAGTAAATGTCGATGCAGTACATGTTTCTGAATGCTAAGCGGATGTGTGTAGGTGACTGCGGTAAGATGGAGAAGCACTGGTAGGCAGTGTTGGTGCGCTGGGTCAGGCCCAGCATGGGCACAGTTGGTAGCTTGTTGATTGCATTGAGAGGGGCCTGCGTGTCATAGAGCACCTGAGGAGATAATTAATAAAATCATTAAGATCACACAGAACATGGTTAGTTTGGATTAAATGTAATTAGGTAAAATAAGCTGTGATACAGGATAAAAAACAAGGGTTTTAAGTTTTTAGAGACATAAGATTAGCATGACTAAGACACAATTAACTTATTTCCCACTGAGCTCAAAAGCATCTATCAACTGGTAAACAAAGTATTATGAGCACACTTCCAATCAAGCCCTTAAAGTCACTGAAGATATTATCAGTAGTAAAGTCAGTTGATTTTTTTGCAACTTTGCATGTGTGTACCTGCAAGAGCTGCATCACATTTGGACCCTTGTTGAACATTTCTTGTAGCTGATGGAGGATGATATTGTGGCAGTTGGAGCAGCCAGAGTTTGGTCCCACAGTGCCCAGTGCAAGATGGAAACGATGGCTGTTGGAGTTCCACTGGATGGTGACAGAGCTGCCTTTGGTGGTGCCATAGCACAGCACCAGCTTACGGTAGTTATAGAGCCGCACCTCGGAGAACATGCTCAGTAAAGATGGCATCTCTGAAAGGGAGTTCAGTTTTGTAAGATCATTAGCGTAATTCTGTTGCATTGCATGAAAGTAATGCCCAAATCTTCAACAGAATACAGACATTGGTATCTCCTGCACTGAAAATCATACTTTTGGACTGATATAGCACTTAAAATTCAATCCAGTCAAAAACAAACTGATATTCAAGTGGAATCTCTGCTTTAGGATCACTGTTCACATACCTGGCAGTACACGAGAGAAGTTGAGGACACACTGGTAGAGCTGACTGATGGCGCTCCAATCATTAAGAAACATCTCCACCACCTTCCTTCCGCCCACAGGCTCCGACAGAGGGTTTTCATAGGTCAGGTACACATGCCGTGTGGAGGCTGTTGAAGGAAAAAGATACGTTTGTTGAAACAGTTCTACATCTTCACAATTTTACAAAGGCAGGCAGATGCTAGGCAATGCATAACATAAGGTAGATTTATAAAGCTGAATATCTCTACTTTTTGGTTGTAAACATAACTAATTAGCTGGTGTTAAACCATATGAATTCTTAGTTAACTTCTTTGTCTATGTCTTATCCTTCATTCCTGATTTTCTTCTGGATCAATTAAGACATGAAAGAAGCATGATTTTAATGAACCCTGTCACACTCTGTATGTGCTCTATACCTTGCTCTTTGCTGTGTGTGCTGTTAAGAGGACAGTTGGCCAGCACCAGTTCAGCCACCCAGGTCCTGTTGTTCCTGCCTTGTAGTCTGAATGTGCAGTCCAACAGGGAGCGCTCTAGAGCTCTCCTTGTCTCCTCTCCTACACCTTTACAGGGAGGAATCCTGCAGAATAAAACACCATTTAGTCAAAACACTGCTCTCAGAGATTTGCAGAAAAATTAGCTTTAAGTGCATGCATGTATTACTTCAGTAGACGTATTGCATGACTGCTGCCATCACCCTCCACTTGGACACCCTGGTTTGGGATCTCCATGTTGGACAGCTACGCAAACAGAAACATTCAGATTAAGACAAACAACACAGCAATGGGTAAGCTACAACTTTAAAAGGCATAAATGATTTTAAATGGGGCATGTACCTCTGTTCTGAGGCCGATAAAAGGCATATTGGTGTCACACATTGCTACTAGGTGAGCCAGCTCTTTGTTGAAGGCACACATTTCCCCAGAACGCTTGGGCTTCTTTGGCTCTGAGTCACCCTGGTCCCCAGAAATCTACAACAGAGACAAAATGTGCATTGAAAGACATTTATTCAATTCATCAGAGTGGGCACACTTCCCTCAGAGAGAGAACGCTGTAAGGGAAGGCTGACCTGTACAAGGAAAAGCTGAATTCCTGCTTTCATGTTATGTTACTGTAAAGCAGCCAAAACATTCATAACATTACATAGGATTATCAATCCTGCATGATGAAATAATTCTTTAGCAGCCATTTTTGTAGTCTAGACTCTAGACAGCCTGAAACATCAAAACATAAATGTTTTGTTACACATCCAAATAAAATCCCTGGAACAAATGCTTGGGCTGATTTAAAAAGCTTTTAAAAGTGCTGCCACATAGTTTGTCTCGTTTAATGTGCTCTGACACAATAGACAATTCTTGTCTGTTTATAGAAGAATGCAATAAAACTTTTTCATGAAGTACAAACCCTAATAAAATAATCAACTATGATCAAATCAATCTTCATTTAAAAAGCTTAAAAACTAAAGCCCTATCTATCAACAGTACTGGCCACATACACAAGCCACAAACCTGGGAGCAAAAAACATAAATACAGCTTTATCACTATACTGTGGCTAATTGAGTCAGCAGCACCATCCTATGTTTGTGTGCATACTCCAGTGTCAATACATCCACACAGACACACAAATCTTTATACAACTGAGAGTTACTCAGAATTTATGGTACTCATTTAACCCTCAACAACACCAGAAGAAAATTAAGATATTCATGAACAAAAGAAGAGACTTCAAACCAAATTCAAGATTTTAAGGCATTTAATCGAGGATATTACTTTTCCTCAGATCTATTATCATCCAGGCTTCTGAAAAATTCATTTTAAATAAGATGAAGTTTAAATCAACATTTACTCATACATTTTTAGTTTACTGACTACCTTTCTCTTAGTCCCGGGTCGTGCCCCTCTCCCTGCTGTGGTGTCCTGGACAAGGTGTTCTAGGTTGGGTTTGAAATGCTGCAGCAGTTGTGCACACATGGGTCCGTCCTCTCCTTCCAGCTGAGACACTGATAGGAAGGAGTACTTGTACTGCAATGCTGTGGGGCTGCTGGGCACTTCAAGCATTTCCACCACCTTCATTAAAAAGAGATGAAGTGTAGAAAAGCCAGGAGAAGAGAAAACCGAAAAGAATCAGTGGAAGGAGGACAATATTTAAAACAGATACAGGAACAGGAACTTGACTACGGTCTTTTTTATTGGACCTTGAAAGTTTCAGCAAATGAACTCACAATGTAGTACTGTGGAAGACGTGTGAGTTTAATGAAGAGTCTGTGTTTGGACAAGCTGTCAACAGGGTGAGAAGCTGAGTTTGATAGGTGAAGGACATCAGTGCACACAGTGGGAAGGTGTTTCACAGACTGTCGACAGCGCTGCTCCCCCAACCAGAACCTTGTCAGAGAAGAAAAAGACTCAGTATCCTGTTGAAATCCATGTTACCAAACATCCACAGTTCATAGCTCACACTAGTGATTGCAGAATTCACACACAACAGAGTCTGACTTCTTAACACTTATCCTGCCAAGTGTTGCTAGTAATAGCTACTCTGACTGACTGACATTGCTCCATTGGACAAGCTTGATGCAGGCATTAGACTAGCTGCAAAGTTGAAATGGATCTGCAATGTTCTGCCTTATATGTAGCCATTTAAAAGGGGGACTCACTTGAGTTGTTGAAGCCATGATACGATACGTTTCATATCATCATTTATAGTCTTTTCAATGTCATCCAGCATTGACTGATCTGCAAAGAGAAACAAACCACAGTTTTATGTTTACAAACCTCTATAGACCTTCACTTTAAGACATCCAAGCTAAATAAATAACCTTATTTTGAATCAAGACAAAAGAAAAAAATATTGTTGTTGCTTACCCAGTCCATATAGCATTGGCTGGAACATGCCAGAGTGCAGGTCTACGAAAATGTGTAAACACTCTGAACGACCACACGGCTCGAGAATTGGAATAACCAGTGTGGGTAAAGCAGTCTCAATGAAAGCTGGAATAAACAAAGAAGCACCTATCAATACTGCAAACATCTCCTTAAAACATAAAGTGCATCAAAGACAGAAAAAGGGAATGTGCGATATAGCACATCTGTATCTTATCTGAGATTTTAATCATGCAATTTACCATAGCAATAACCTTATAAAATCACAACTTTCTGTGTTTTGAGCAGTGCATTTTATTTTCAAGTGTTTTCATTGACAGATGCAAGGCTGCAGCTGCTTCAGGAGCCTATATTGTTGTGACAAGTTGCTTATTTTATGCCTACATATTTATTCAGCTGTTTGTAATGACAAGAAAGTGAAGTAAACACTTACAGTTGTCACTGGGATTGCTGGTCTTGAGAATGGCCTTGAGTTCCTGCAGCTTCTGATGGGACCGGGCATGGACGCTGTCGATCAACAGTTTCTCCACAGACAGATGGTCGATCTAAAGAAAGAGTGGTACACAAAGAACATTACAACATTGCAAGTTATTAGTAAATTAAACTTTGCTGACAGATAATGAACAATTCACAGAAAACAAATGACAGCCTCACCTTCATTGCTCTCTCCATCAATTTGGAATCACAGGCAGGAAGAGGGGGCTCATGGGATATTTGCAACGGCTTAGATCCATCAGATTCATCAATCTTGATTGTGACCTTATGAACTGATGCAGTACCTGTTTTTCTCCCCAAAACTTGTTGGCTAAAGAGAAAGAAAAAGAGCAATTAGAGGTTAAATGACAAGTGTAAGAAATATAAATTACCTATCTTTAGCATAATACCAGGGCTGTCAGTATTAATGCATCAATCATGATGCGATTACAGTCCATAATTAGTAGATTCATTTTTATTGCATTGATCAAAAGTTTAATTGCCCTTTGCAACACACTTTGGTTAAGCTACTGCAACGTCACCATATAGCCACAGTGATGTACAATAAGTCCACCACTGCTCCTTTGAAAGTCTCATTTCACCTTAAGCAAAACTGACAGACAGCACCTTGCGCCATTTATAATGTATTTTTTACAACTGATTTATTATACTGTTCAATCCATAACAAGATCCTTTTTTCACGATTAAAGTCATTTACTTCAATTATTTAGAGTTAATTATTTTCTTTCAAAATAAAAGGGTGTGCATCCAAACAGGGAGCCAATTTCCCTTAGTTAAAGACAGTACAAAAATCAATATTTAAACCAAACAGTTTTAAATATAAAAAAATACATTTCAAAATGTGATTTAAAAGGTGAGTATTTATCACAATTAACTACACACATTCTGAGATTAATGATGATTGTTTGACTGCCTTAGTTTAAACATAAAACATTTTGAAGGTTGAAAAATGAGAATTGTTAGAAGGTTTTAATATGAATGTTCTTCTTATATTTTTTATTTTGAAAACTTAATACAAATCCAGCTTTCTGTCTGGATACTTATCCCTCAAGATGCCTAGGTTCTTCTGAAGTTTAGGTTAAATTCCTTTTTGGTGGGGTTTTATTTGGGTTCTTCTTTTGTGGGTTTTATTGTAATCGTGTGCTTTTGCTGTTGGTCTTTCCTGTCTTGTTCTTTTGTCTTTATTTTTTAGTTCTCTTGCTTTGTCCTTCTGTTTTATTTTGCACAAGTCAAAGCACTTGGTAAATCCCTTTTTTTAAAGTGCTACACAAATAAAGTCATTATCATTATTTTTTATTATTTATCATTTTATACATTTGTAAAGTTCTGGTTATTTCTGAAAAACTGAATTGATCCTTTTTATTTTGTGTTTTCCTTTTCATTCCATAGTTGACTATTTTTTAACAGTTCTATTCATTCTTTTTAATGCGAGATGTAATATGCACGCTAATATGCACAATTTTGGCCAACAGCTTAAGGTAATATAAATTGGACAATATATATTTCCTTTGAATATTTTCACCAGAGGACCATGTGGATTTTTCTATGGACTTAGCATGTATTACAAGCATAAATAATTGCCATCAATCATGTTTCTTTGACTGTGGGATATGCCAATATTGTGATCCTGATTAGAAGTCAATTAAGTCAGCAGCTCTAATTCATACCTCTTATCTATTCTCTTATTTATTTTGGGGTATTTTTATGACAGTATTCTTGTCAATATTTGTGAGTATAATTCATAAAGTCTTACTTCCACACAGTGAGCGTGAGGTACTTGGCAGGCACGTATCTCTCCTCCTGCACCAGGTCGCCCCATCGCTCTCTGATCAGCATGAGAGTCTGAGAGTGGAGAACCTCAAGCTGCAGCGACAGACAAAAGGAGTCTGGAAACAATGCGGTTAAAGAGCACACAGTGTTTGTGGGAACATTCCAAATCCAGGTGAGTAGCGATCAAGTGGTTCACACATCTCTTGCCATTAATATTCAACACACACTAATGTGCACACATATCCTCAAGACACATACACCCTAGTGGTATGAAAAGGGGTATTTGTGCCCAACACAGACTGCTCTTTGACACGGTGAGCAGCACTGCTAGCATTGGCATGGGGAAAGGCAGAGCAGAGATGTACTGATTAGCATTGTGATAAGCACAGTCATACTCAACTTGCATGCTTGATTAGGGTCTCTGGTATTAGCATGAATGCTAAGGAGCTTTTGTTTCCCTCTAAATTTTACTGATGAGCTTGAAAGCTCTGATTGTGACTGTGATCAGAGCAAATTTTCTCATAGATGTTTAAGTTACAAGAGCATAATGAATGATGTGAATGAAGGTTACCACTGCCTTACGATGCAAGTGTTAGGACAATGCTCTTGATATGATGGAATACATATTACTTAAGCCATATTTTCCCAATACAGACTTAGGAAACATTCTTGGTATAACACCTCATATGACCTGACCGGGTGACAGGTTGTAGGGAGAACAGAGCTGCCTTTTCCCGTGTCAGTAACAGAAAGGGGTTGTGTTTTTTAATGAAAAAAGAGGAGGTTCAGGAAGATGCAATTCTGCAGCTGTGTTTCTCATTAGAATGCTGCAAGGGTCTGCTGGACCAGTCAATACCCTATATGCTCAGACACTCTCCCGCCCCGCTGCAGTGGTTCACATCACACTGGGACTGAGGCCAAGTGTGTTTGTGCAGGGGCACACACAAAATCTCCATGTATTAATGTATGTATGTGTGCTAATAGAAGGACATTTAGAAAGAAAGGATACGCAGGCAGTTATACATGTCCTGTAGGGGCTTTTCATCTGCACACAGGCGTGCCTGGACCAACTCATGGATGAAGTTCACCTGCATACTGTGGACCAAGGCTCGGCCATCTGTCAAACATGGAGCATAAGATTAGTGTGACATACAGTAGAAAAAACATTGAGAGTGCAGTGCAATGCAGTAGAAAATTAATGATTTCTGCTGTGCAGAAGAGTTAGTTAGTGCATGAATTACCTCCAGTTTCCTTGTCCTCCACAAGAATCTTCAACTTCAGCAGCCTCCAGGGAATATCAGGATCATCTCCCATCACTGTCAAAGTGGCCTCAAACTCTCCTTCTACACGAAACTTTACACGTCCATTAGCTACACACAAGCAAACGCACAAATAAGATCTTCCATTCAATAATACATTTTAAAACAGACTGCTATTGTGTGGTAAGATTGCAAAAGCTACTTACCAACTGTGAGGTTTGCTAGCTGAGGTGGTAGGTCTGTGGTGACAAGGCGGTGCCGTAAAATCTGATTTAGTTGACTCAAGGTGGTTTGCTTCTCAGTTTTAGTGATGGGGTCTGGAGGAATAATCTTATCCTACACAAATGGGAAATGCAAAGCAGAAGGTTATTACATCCCAAAAACAAGACAGACCTTCATACATCTCTATATAAATGGAATAGGTAAGAAGTTACTTACTCTTATACATGTGGGCAGGCGTGGATATGACCCTGTGGTGAGAACGTCAATGGCAAAAGGGATGGCAAAGCTTGGCAAACGAGCATGCACAAGGGCATCTCTGGCCAGTGATGCTAGCCTGTCAGCAGTATCCACAAACAGGATGGTCTGCTGATCCAGGAAGCTAGAAATCATCTGTCACAACATATACAACAGAGACAGGTAATAGTGAGTTTATTTGTATGCTGATGAAAACCAGATCATTTAAGTTAACCATCAGTTAAGAAGGTCACAACATACCGCACACTTCTCAACCTTTCCTGCATTGCTTGCCCATTTGACTAGGGCAAGGAGACGGACAAATAGCTGCCTGGTACGACTGGCAAACTGGACAATCTCCATTTTCCTAGAAAAAAGAGACAAGAATTTAAAGTTTGGAGAAATAAAAATATATCTGTGCAACACTATGAGAGTTGGAAAAAAGGATAGGGTGATAAAGCATGACATTTAAAGAAACATACCTCTCCATGTCCGTTTTCCTGGGAAGTCTGGAAAACAAGCATTACACATGTTAGAACACTAAATCTTACTTTACTTACTAAATTGTTAAACTCTTTGTTTAAAATGTGCACTACATTGTGTTTTAAAAGGTGCTATGAAAGCAAGGGTTATAATTATTTAAAAGACAAGCGTTATGCCTGATAAGACAAATATCAAACAGCAAAAAAATATGGTGCCACTTCTCTCATATAACAGAATGTAGGGTAAATCTACGCCACAAGAAGTCATCCACAATGTTCACTTTTATAGAATGGATAGAGCTTTTGAGCAATGAGCAGTTAACTTATTGCGTGACTTGGAGAGAGGATCTGTTTCAGGAAGTGTGCTCCTCTCCTTACTCTCGGACAGATATAATTGACTGATACTGCTAATTATATGTTAAGTTCAGGTGAATGAGGTACTGCATGGATTTCCTGTTTTTTTTTCCTCTTTCTTGTATTACTTATTATTAATTAGCCAAACTGGTTGTTGCTGTTGTTAGTTTGATTTTATTTAAGATTCTCTGCCCTGTCCTGTCAGGCTAGAGTTACTTGTTACTGCCAAATGCTTGACTTCTCATTTTTGGATGTTATTGTATCAAGAAAAATGGAAAACAGAAATGAATTATCAGGCTGTGAAGAATTACTGTGTATCATTAATACTTTATATATACGTTTATTTTATTTCAGAGTGAAAATACAACAAAACTGAGTGAAAAGGAGTGGCAAGAAGAAGAGTCTTATGTCCACCCAGTCTTCATACAAAAAGTAATCAACAACACATACATACATGGGAAAAAATACAACTATAACGATAATGTTGCTGACTGGAAAATTTAAACAGAATAATGAAAAAAAAAATTAAACACAATTTCTGTTACTAGACACACTGATATGAAGGCATCAAATGAAAAAATTAAGATAAATAAATAAAAAACCTAATTTGTATAACTAAACAGATATAATGGCATAAAATGAAAACAAGTAATATAAATAAGTAAAATGTATATTGTTAAACACTCTGATATGATGGCATCAGGTGAAAAAATCCATCTTTATGGAAAATAATAATAAAAATGTGGAGAAACTTTCAATGATACAATAAGACCGGTGTAAAGGGCTCATATTACTCATACACTACTTCAGAAATTGAAAACACAATGATACTTTCACTTTAGTATCTTACACAGATGTTGTTTACATGTACGCACCCTCTCAGATTAAAAACTTCTATTTATCAGAAATTAATACACAACTTCTACATGAAAAGCGTTAATGTTTATTTAAGAGGCTGAAGAGCATCCTCCAGGTTTATAAACGTTAGCTGATTAGCCCGCCTGTTAGCACAGTTAGCATTGAGGCCTACTATGCTAAGGTATTACTTACAGCTCGGCCAACAGGGTAATTTCATGATAGGTCCTCTGGAGAAGAAACTCAATAAGCAGGCTGAGTCGGACCCCCTGCGTGGCTGGGGCCCCGGGTGGCGGTGGCTGTGGACCCGAAACCACCGGACCTCCGAGTGGGACGAGCTGCCCATCCGACCCAATCTGCACCGGAGCCATTTTACAGTGGCGACACAGGCTACTTAGCTACAGCTATGAACACCGAGCGCTACAACAGAAAACTAGCGAGTTGCAATGGCTAACTCCTTGTGAAAAGATTTCCTTCGCAGTCTCACAACATTTCTTCATGAGACGAGTATTACGGGTTGGATTAAATAATCCCTTTTGACCGTAAAATCAACAAATACGCCGAATTTGGGAGCTCATTACGGGGAAGACTCAACGCCGCTCAGCCGCCATCTTTGCTGTCGAGAATGCTTAGCGCAGGTACGGTTGGAAAGAAAACCCCCAACAGAGCTTTGGGGAGTGGAATTAGCCAGGGTTTTTTAGTAGATTTATTTTACAGCAGGTTATTAGTTTTCCATAACCAGGTAAATATGGGAGTGAACTAAAATGTTAAGTGTTTTGGATTTTACAAGTGGGTGTTTAAGTACCTAGCTTGATAGCTTTTCTGGCCGTTATCAACGGCTATTCCATCAGTTGCCCTAGTAAGGGTTGACTATTGCAGATTGTACAGGAACGTCTAAAAAATATCATGAAAAAAAAACTTTTGCGCACCTTTGATTTACTTCAGAAAATTACATTTCCTTACATTCTGTATTCATCTTATGCAAAGTGAGATATTTCAAGTCCAATTTGCAAAGGTTTCCCAAGCCTTTATTCTAGTTAGGTACACACAACGACAATCATGGGGAAGACTACTGACTTGACTACTGTCCAGAAGGCAATCATTGACAGCCTTCACATTGAGGATTGTCAAACTAAGAAGATCCAAGACCTTAGGGGAGCTTCAGGAGTGGACTGAGGCTGGATTCCAAGTATCAAGAGCCACCACGCAGATATGTCCAGGACATGGGCTTCAAGTGTCATGCTCCTAGTGTCAAGCCACTCCAGAACCACAGACAACATCGTAAGCATCTCACCTGGGCTTGGAAGAAAAAGAATTGGACCGTTGCTCAGTGGTCCAAAGTCCTGTTTTCAGATGAAAGTAAATTTTGCTTTTCATTTGGAAATCGAATCCCCCAGAGTTGTGGGGGAGATCAGAGTGGCACAAAATCCAAGGTGCTGTCCATTGTTTCAGTTTCCACAGTCAGTGATGATTCAAGGTGCCTTTCATCTGCTGGTGTTGGTCCACTGTGTGTCATCAAATCCAGAATCAATATTGTCAGCCATGTACCAGGAGATTTTAGAGCACTTTATGCTTCTATCTGCTGAGAGCTATATGGAAGTACAGATCTCCTGTTCCAGCAAGACTTGGCACCTGTCCACAGTGAAGCTAAAACTACCAGAAACTGACTTACTGACCATGGTATTACTGTGCTTGATTGGGCAGCCAACTGGTCTGACCTGAACCCCACAGAGATTCTCTCGGGTGTTTTCAAGAGGAAGATAAGAGACACCAGACTCATCAATACAGACAAGCTGAAGGCTGTTATTAGAGCAAGCTGGGCTTCATAACAGCTCAGCAGTGCCACGGACTGATTGCCTTCGTGCAATGTCGCATAGCTGGATGCAGCAATTTCTGAAAAGGGGCTCCAACCAACTTGTGGATGCATGAATGAGCATAATTTTTCAGAAGTTCAACATTTCTGTGTTATAAGTTCTTTTCTGGGCTAATTTTTTGTGGTATGCTAATATTTTGAGACGGTGGATTTTTTATTTGTGTGAGCTGTAAGATGTAACCAAAATAAAAAAAAATAAGTAGGAATATTTCACTTTGTGTTGATGAATATAGAATACATGAAAGTGTCACTTCTTGAATTTGATCAGAGCAAAAATGTAACTTTTTCATGGTATTCTATTTTTTGAGATGCGCCTGTAGTCACGACAGTAATAAATTTAATGCATTTTCTTTCCATTCAAGTGCTTATTTGACACCGTGGTTAACGGTTTAATTTGAATTAGTTGAATTTTTCCTCCCTTTCAGTTCCCATGTCTCTCTTCAGAGTGAGTAGTGAGGGACACAAGTGTGATAAAAAACAGTAAACGTAGTGGCTAAAATGATAATGGCCCCGAAAGCCTCATCTGTAAAAAAAAAAAAAAAAAGAGAGAGATAATTCCTTTCTCTTGTGTGTCCTAGTGGAGAAAATGTTATGTCATAAAGGGTGCCACTCAGTTGGGAAAAATATGGACCACAGCCCTCTTGGATTTATTTGATTGGAGAAAATGTATAGTAGGTTCTTAAGGGTTTCTTTTTGTAGGAAGGCATGCTGAAACTTAAACTTGCAAAGCAAATGGATATGCCCATTTCCTTGTTTCTCAATGGCGAATCCATCTTGCAAAGCTCCTGTCTGAAGTGTTTGGGCCAGGTTAGAAAGTGACAGGACCAATCAGCGACAAAGGGCAGTACTTTCAGGCACGGTGGAGTCATGACGTAAGCAAGCAGCAACAAGAGAGGCCGGTACAATTATGGCGGAAGAGCGTGGATGCTACTAAAGCGTCAGTTTTATCAGAAGTTGACAACATTTCTTCATTAAAAGAAGAACAAAGAACAGCAGTGAGTTGTTTTCAAAAATGACAAAAGTCGTGTACTGATATGTCTGTAGTCGCCATGCTTCATGTTATTCCCCAGCAACTGCACATGCACACCTCGGTCGTGGCTATGTCACATTTTGTTGCTCTGATTGGCCCGTAAATGTGACAGACTGAACATTCATCCAATCACAGTTTTTGAGGTTTTTTTTTTTGAGTTTGAGTTTTTTTCAAATCCTCTGCCCTTTCCCAGACCCTCAGTACTGAAGGTTTTCCGGATGGATGTGTGAATCCATGTGGCATGTCAGGTTAGTTGAAGCTACCACTCAGGTAAAATTCCAGTGATCCCTGATGGTATCAATAAAACCTCTCATTTTCACTTCCATTGGGGAAAATGTGATGAGGTACCCTAGGGATCTCTTGAAGACTTAAAAAACACAAGTGTATCATATGAGTGAAAAATAATATAATTCATTGTTTTCAACATTGCAAGTGCAGCAACATGTATAACTCCCCTTTATTTTGCCCATCCACTGGATAAAACTGGGTTGTAGGGCCCTTTATTTTCCCTTTAAAGTATAAAAAACAGGATGCAGTCATTTACGGTGCCCTGGACGGAACAACATGCATCTATAGACCCAAAGAGTAAAATTTGAATGGACAATCAGGACAACAGTATAATAGATACTATTACAAATTATCACAGGAGGAAATACTTGAAAAAGGGGTTGTTGACATGCTGTATGTCAGGGAGCTCATACTTTGAAGAGATTATCACCATTGTCAGAGGAAGAAAACATAATGCTGTCCACTGTCCACTGCACTTCAGTGGTGTTTTTGCTGTGTCATCAGAGCAACATATCTGGATATGTAAGCAGATACGCTTTCAGTTTAGTGTTTCCTGTAATCCCTCTCTTCAAAATTGGAAGTGCTAAGAGATGTAGGTCATATGGAAATTTATCTGATAGCCATTAAGGTGAGAAAACATCCATCTTCTCACATAGTGAGTCATAACATGGTATGCACTGTATTTTATACAAATTAATTAATAATTTACTGACTTCTTACATTTATTTTGTGATGCTATCCTTGTCCTATCCTTTTTGGCCAAAGATTATTTACCATATTGACTTGTGTAAGCTCAGTTGCTGTCAATTAACAAAGCAGAGAAGTAATGTTGCAGCAGATTTGTGTTCATAAGGGGCTTATATTGTACCCAAAGACATCTAACGTCTGTGGGGTCTTTCAAGAGAGTGAGATTTGAGCACTGAGGTGTGCAGCAGGGTGTGGCAGGAAAGCTGACAATATAAGCCAAGAGTACTAGTGGCAGGTCTCTCAGTGAACTGGTTTTAATTTAGACATGCCCATTAAAGTCTTATTAGCGCTGATTGTGAACCACAGCTGTAAGAAAATCAGTTAGGGGGAAAATACCCCTTATCACCGGTAAATACTACCCTTATAAGACCTTCTGATAGGCAATGTATCGATGAAGATGTAGTTTAAGTTTTGAGGAGACTTTTGCTGTGTTACATCTTTGAATAAATAGCCCAAAACCTTTTTGTATTGTGTTTCCTTATAGATTGCATAGCACTGTGAAGATATTTGATCTTTATGGACTGGCAGTGTATTTTCAATGATAAGGTGGCTCCCTGTTTAGCATACATATATTAGAGTTTATTATAGCCATTATCTCAGTTTAATCTATGACAAATTCTGGTGTCATACAGCTATAGTCAGCTATTAACTAACCTATATTTTAACCAAAGGTATCTAGGACTTCTGGTCCCAGGGTCTGCTTCCCAAGGGATCATAGGGTTTCTCCAGCCCAATGTTGTGTTTCTTAATTAAGGTTAAAAAAAATTACTCTTCTGGTGGGTGAAGCAGTCTCCTAAATGCTGCTAAATACTTAGCAATCAAATAAAAGGTTATTTTCTCCCAAATCCTAGCCAAACGTCTCTATTTCAGGACAGTGAACCCATTTGGAAGAGTCTTTTGGGGGCTACAGAGCATATTGAAATTGTCCGGTGTTTCTTTGTATTATTGTTTCATATTTTATTAATCCAGCCCACGTGTGTGGGCCACTAAACTGTTTTTAGTGAGTTGTGACGTTCATCCAATCACCCTCCAGGTTTTTTCAAAGCCTCTTTCCCAAATGTTGTGTATAAAGTGGTTTGACGAGCCAGGTTACTTATGCTTGGTATCGGCACCAGTACCCTAAACTGGTACCCATCTGTGTATCCCTACTTTTGGTTCATCAAATGTCCAAAATGCAGCACTTTTAATTTCATAGAATAAATTTGAGTGGTTGAAAATTATTTGAACATTTTTCATCTCTGATTCAGGAGTTGGTGGTGGGTTCTGAGGGTTAAGCAGTTTAAAACCAGTGTCCTTAAGTCACTTGTACCTTCAGAAAACTCATGTAGGCCATTAGGAGATGCAGCTTCAACACGTACCTTGTATTTTCAACTAAAAGCACTCCTATAAACTAACAGGTACGTTGCACCCTACTCACCATTTAATTTTTTTATTTCTTATTTTGATGATATCACCTATTTTATACATGGCCACCCAGTGCGACAGGAGGCGATATAGTTAGAAGCTTCAGGTTGTTCTGGTTTCTTAGCTTGGGTTTTTTCAAAATACGGATTGTAAATCCCAACTGGAACCGGAGTCGTTTATCGGGATAGAGAGGGGTTTTGTGCCCTTTCCATTTAGCGGTTGTTGTGTTTGCAGATCTGATTTGGGTTGCGGTGCAAACTAGCTCAAAGACAACGCGGACTGGTGGAGTTCATACAGTCGTCTGGCTTGTTTTTACGGAGCAGCATTTGTGTCCGACTGCGCTTCCGCCATGTTGAACTGATTCAAGTTGTGAGTGACTGCTGGGACCGAAGTGACAAGCCCCAGAAATCATCGGACTAGATAGAGTTAGGGGGCTGTTACCGCGCCGGTGACGCAGGAAAAACACCCAGATTGAGAGGAAAAACGTAGGAATTAGATCTTTCTTGTAACAGGTTTGTGTCCTGCCAAACTGTCACCAATATAGGCCACGTTTATGTAAGATACGACGACACCATCGTTCAAGGCTGGACGTAGTCCGTGAATAGAGGGGGAAGTCATATCAAATTCCTGGTGAGTTGTTAGCTAACTAGCTTGGTTCGCTGTCTGGTGATTGTTAGCTAGGTGCTAGTATTAGCGTCAGCTGTTGGTGGATGCAAGGTAACATTGCTGCAATTAGATAACCCATGGTATTCAGTTGCTTGTGGGGGTTTCTTTGCTAGCTAGTCCTTAATTAATCGTTGACAATGTCAATGCGTTCAAACTGCAATTCATAGTCTTGACAGTACGTGCAGTCGATTAGCCTACTCTACTATAGTCACTGTCGCCAAGCTAACGCTAGCTACCCGCAAATGGTCCTCGGCTCTGTCTACAGACTGAGCAGGAACAGTTCCTTTAAACGTCTCATGTTTACAAGTTACAGGCATATGGATAATCTCATTTCGTATCTTTAAGATTTCGCCAAATCTGTCTTTTCGAAGATCACATTTTTGTAAATAATTTCGGCTTCGGTGATTGACAAATTATTGTTTTCAGTTTCTTTTAGCTAAGTTATAACTTAGCAAAAGACGGCACAGGTCAGAGCACTCAGTAAATGTCAGGAAATAGACGACTCCCCTGTCACTATCATATTTTACGTTATCTAGATAGCTAGCCGTGTTAACTCATTTGCACGCTGAATTGACTGCATGGAGTTGTTAATCTTAATCGTAGGGTTCTTGGTTAATTGTGAAGGATGGTTAGTATTGAGTCAAGACATTACACCTTGTCAAAATAGAAACGGTAACGTTAGCTATATGTACATTCGGGTATTTACTGGCACAGAAGCTAACGGCTAGCTCACAGCAACTGTTTATCTAGATTGCTCCTCGTTAGCAAGCTAGCACAACTCATTGTAAATGGCGTTACAAGAACGACGTTGATCAACCGTGATACTGTGGAACATCATGTCATATTGATAGCGATATCCTTAATAAATGAAACTCCCTCATTGTATAGGCATGTCCGTATTATAGAAAAGGTTTGATGGGCAAGTGCAATGTCAGGCCCGATCGAATAACGAGGCCTGCGTGTCTCAGCGCAATGGGCTTTGGACGACAAGGCCGTCAATGCTTTGCTGTCTGGGCGGATCGCCTTGCAGGCTAACCAAACGTTAGTTGCCGCAGCTAGCTAACAGCAGACTTTAACTAACCCACCACCAGCTGTTAACGGTTGTTGACTGCGATAGTTTGTAATGATAGTTACGTAACGCGGCAGTGTATTTTATATGTATCTGGACAGTTAATTTTTTACACATACGAAGGTAGCACTCATCATAGTACAAGAGCAATTTCCCCGTCCAGAAGATGCTTTTAAAATAACATTAAAACCGGCTCAGTCCAAAAGGCCGCAGTTGTTCCTAGCCTAGCGCTTGTGATAATGGTGGATGTTGTTGCCGTATGTATGCCACTTTTTGACAACGTCTTCAAAATGTAGCATGCTGAAAGAAACCCGTCCTATACCAACACAATGACATACTTTGCTACGTAGTGATTGCACTTATAGTAGCTTTACATGCATATATGATACACTGCTCTCTGCACGCCAGAAAACCTCGCTGGAATTTGCATGTAGCAATGACTGTAATATAATGTACTATCAGTACTGACAGCTTCAACTCCCATTACGGATAGAGGAGCAGATGTCTCTGGCCACCTGTATAATAGGAAATAGTGTAGTTTCACTACCCTTATACCATGAATACATTGTAATTGGACGCAAGTTGTATTTGCATAACACAGTGTTTATCACACATTAATTCTACGGCTTCTACCGAATTGTTAACATATGTAAATTTGTTAAGAGGCACATGTTTGTGAAACACATTGATGATATAGATTAAGCCTAAATCAAGTTGTCATTCCTCTCCAAGGCAGCAGAATTGTAGTAATTGTTCCTATTATGTTTTAATTTTTAAGTTTGTCACTTTAAAATCTTGTACATAAAAAACAGAAATTCTAGATTTATTATGCCCTTTTTCCTTTTTTTTTTTTTTGGTTTATAGAGTAATCTGTTGTTATATCTGAGCAGAAAACGTTGAAGATATGAACATTGAGATCATAGTGGCCCATGAAACCATGTCCTTAAGAGATTGGATATACATAGTTTATCTTATGATTTTCTATGTCAGCTTGGCTTTCAACGGGTCAAAAATCCCAAAAGGATGTTTAATTCTTTTTCTATTTTTGTCTTTTCGTGAAGTCATTTCATTTCCTTTCACTGTTTTCTGTCCCTATTACGTTGATCACATGAATTAGTTCTTGCTTCATTTCCATTCTGTCAAAGTAGTGTAACTCTTCACAGTTTCAAACTCTGAAATGAAGTAAGAACAGAATGACTGAACCAGAATATATGGCCTAAACATTCATCTTAAGGGCGACCAAAAGGTGTGGCACTGATTGCCTTGACAATAGAGCAGAATGCATTGATAATGAGTTTATTGAACCCCATCCTGTGGCTTTGAATTTGCTTTTGTACAAGTTAACACGCTGGTGTTTGACGCTCATTGTTTTCCAGTGTCAGTCCTAGACATTGTGCTTATTAATGATAAAAATATTAGCCCTTATCTTGATAACTTTACTGCTGATATGGAGGTACATATTCTATGTCCCACATGTAAATTTCTCTTTAAAAAGGAAGACTTAGGATAATTCTTTAAAAGTATCTATAATAAAAACACACGAATAGAACTTTTAAATTGAAATGTACTCAGTTGTAATATTTAACGTCTAATTGATTGGCCTGTACTAGTGGCACTTTAAAGGCAGTTCTAGTATCATACAAACCATTTCCTGTTTTCTAGTTTTATCCATAAGTCCTCTTGATAACAGTTGCATTTCATTGGTTCAAGTAATAGGTGTGATCTCCTGTGAAATTTATAGCACAGCATCCTTGCTTATCTTTGACCTGCCCCACTAACCACAGTTTTATGGTAACATGAGTTTCCTTACAGTGAGGAAATATTACCCACATTACAGGTTTTACCTCCTGATAAAGTTTGGTTGATAATCTGGGCTAACTGCATGCTTGTTTTAAACAGTCTGATTCGTATTACGTTACTTCAGATGGCTTTTGAACCATAGAGTTGAAATATTTTCTTCAGTCCAAGCAATTAACTTTTCAAACACAGCTTTATTCTAATCAACATAGTGGTGTAAACAACATAATACGTAACTTGGTTGCACTGAAGAGATTCTGTGATGACAAGTAATGTATCCAGATAAAGTAGGGAATATTGATGATAACAATGATAACTCTGGATATTGGTTAAAAGGTTTTAATATTCCTCTTTACTTATAATAAATAAGTGCATAGATTGTAATTGGGGTTGGATTAATTGATGGGACACAATATTACTTTGTGAACATGAAAAGTGGTCAAGTAAGTATATTTAGATACTCAAGTTAGACTGACTAAACAAATATAAATAGCATTTTTTCTGCCACAATCCATCTCAGATGCTCTATTGCCATTCATTACCATACTCTCCTGAGGCTGTAAGTTCATGTCTGTTTGCACAGATTTAAGATTGTGCAGTTGACTTGAGATGGATGCAGACATGTCATATCCTCTGGCTGCTTGTTCATAGTGAGTGATTCGGGATCTGTGTTAGCTTAGCATGATTCAACAAAATTTAGACTAGAACTGAAACAAGACCTTTTGAGGCATTTTAGGTTACTATGTCTGAAGAGTTGGCCAAAGTGATTGAAAGGCTTTAAGGCCTTTTATTCAGTTTTGCTGCTGCTGTGACGACAATGCCAATTCAACCAGTATGGGGAACTAATATTCTTAAAAGGCCAGATGAGCTGATATTGATAGCAATCAGTGTAGTGTTGTATCCTGATCGGCTAGTTGTGGTTATCATCAGTTGTAACTAAACAAAGACACCTGTAAATGGATCTGGGGAAATAACCAGTAGGCATTTTTTTTCTTTTATTATGTCCACTTTAGTGCCCAGAGAGATACTTGTTAACATTAAACAGCTAAATTAAGTGCATTTTTTCTTTGATTTGGATTTAGTGTAGAATCGGTATGCAGAAATATTTTATTAAAAGCAAGATACATGTTTCCCATAACTTACTGCCTCTCATGGCATGTTTTTAATCTGTGAAAGCATGTTTTTAAGCTATGAACAATATAATTTTTATTGGTTTTTATAAAATTAAGTATCGGATCAGTAGACAGGACTTTATTTATTAGCTTATCCGATATTTCAGACCAGGCTGTTTCAGAGGTTTTTCTGGTAATAGTAAAGTACCATTACAGCTCTTGTGTCAGCTCTCTTAAGCCTGCCTCAAGTCTGCATGTTGATACCTATAAAGTCTATCATGGAATACTTTGTGTTGTGCACGAGCTAAAAGAGAAAGTAGGTAACTTCTAAGAAAAGTCAACTAAAGATTAGTGCCAGATGACATGGGTTTGACATTGGTTTTTGTCATGTGTGGTAACTGGAGTTCACCCTCCATCTCTTTACCAGACAGCATGTATTGTGCTAAACAACTTTCACGTTAATTGAGGAGCAGTGAACACACTCTAGTGGTTTGAAAACCAATTTAGCCAAAGAAAATGGCATAATACGCAGCTGTTTGTAAACAAAAAAGGTCAAACAACATCAGTCATAGAGAACCACTCCAGTTTTACAGAGGTCAGCCTTGAAACCAAACTAAAATAACTCGCAAAAAAGTTGTGGTTCTACATCAGAGTATGCCACAGATTTCATTAGTCTTTTAATATTCACACACTGCTTTCATAAAATAAACTGTTTGTTTATTGTGATCTCAATATCTGTAAAAAAAAAAAAAAAATCTTGACTATGACTTATGCCGAAAAAGAGCAGGCATACTAAAGTTACATTTTTGCCATCCTGCTGCATCGTCCACATATAGTAAAATAAAATTCTGTTTTAAAAACTGAACTGTCCATATAACATGGTGCATGGTTTTGTTTATCCATGAAAGACTGCAGTCATCCAGCAATAACAAGCTGTATAGAAAACAATGTAACAGTGCGGGCTTTTTTTTTTTTTCTTTTTTTGTTTCGCTAATGTACATTTTTATACCCAGTTACTTTACCAGCCTGTTGATAACCATACCCTCTAACCCCTCTCTCTCCTGCTCTAGGTTATGCAATGGTCTCAGCGGCACATCCAGATCTCCAGGTGCTTGTGTCCCTCTCTCGTGTGTCCGGGCTCTCTTCCCTCTGCTCTACAGCTGAGGTGGCTGTGATTTCCCTCCTGGCCAGCGCTCCCTAAGAGGCCAAGATTGCCAAGATCTGCCCTGTGGCGAGCATGACGGCCACCACGCGTGGCTCTCCGGTGGGGGGCAATGACAGTCAGGGCCAGGGCCAGGCACCTGATGCTCAGAGCCAACCCCCACTGCCACAGAACCAGGTCAGCATCCTCTTTCCAGTACTCATAGCCATACTTGCCTTCAACATACCTCAGTTATGCTATCTTGGATATGTTTGAACTTGTGCCCCTTTTGCTGGCGACTTTGCTTTTAGCCAGTTCTGTCTAGTTTAATCCGCTTTGAATGGCAGTGTATTACACTTCTTTAGAGCAGTGGGCACATGTAATTAAATTAACCTGCAATGAAGAAGGAGAAGTGTTATCAGCCATGCAGTACAGTTTTTGAAGAGAATTGCTTGTACCTAGCCACACACTGATGCCAAGAGGGGTGAAAAGAGAGGGGAGGAGGGAGCGGAAAAGAGGGAGAAAGAGAGTGAAGGCGAGGCATCAATGAACAGAGCCTCCTGAGTGATGGATAAAGGATGTGTGTGTGTCTGTCTTTGTGCGTGTGCATGTGAAGGCCTGTGTTGGTTAGAGATGAGCCATGGTGAGACGTGAGAGGCAAGCTGCCTATGTAGGTCAGCCAAGCAGAAGGAGCCTTCACCACACTCCCCCACATTTCATATTTCTCAGTTGTGCATCTCTCCCGACTATGTGTATCCCTCTTTTACTCTCTCATACACAGCTGCTCACAACACCACTGATGTTCATCCACACTTGCTAGATTTGGGAAACACATGAGGAAGGGAATGTTGGTGCTTTAATTCACATTTATCAATACAAATTGTTTGTAAAAGACTCTTCCTTAGAAAATTTCTCTTTCACAGTAGCTTAATAATAATACACCCACATACTAACACAGTTACACTTGTAACACAACCATGTCAGCTCTTACTTTTTGTTTCCTCTAGGTAGATAAGGATGAAAAGCACATTGCTCTGTGTGCCAAATACTATGAGTATAATGACTTGAATGGCTTTGTTTAAAGGCCTTTCAGGAGAGACACCTGCTTCTTTATTCCAACATGCATGTGCACTTATTGAGCAGAACAAAGAAACCCTACACACATACATGAAGTGTCCTTTCCCTTTAAACTGCCATATGTCACCATACAATCAGAAGAATATGGAAGTCATTGTGCTTTAACTCTATATGTAGGTTAAAATAACTGTAAATTGATCACAAGACTGAGGTTTGAGCTTACACATATTTTTTTGTTTT